>NW_004567119.1:27449290-27540275 GCF_000260355.1 Condylura cristata
GGGGAGGGAAATGCACGGGATTATGGTGATGGCACACGGGTGATTTGGTGATGGGAAACCTGCAGGGATTACAATTGAGATGGAAAAAAAATGTACAAAATGATGTAGAAATAAACTTTTGTAAAAAAAAAAAAAGTTTTCCAATGGCATTCTCCCCAAATCCTATGAGACAGCTATTATTTTCTGCTGATTTTACCCACATGGAGACTGAGGCAAAATGGAGCAACATACCTGAAGACACAGATACTAACTAGAGAATCTTGGATTTTTTAAAAGGCATATACACTTTTTTTAAAGTTTTATTTATTTATTGTTTATGCATATAGGCAGAGGTGCAGAGGCAGTGAGAGATTTTACCAGAAACAGAGTGGAGAACAGAACAGGCAGATAGATGAAATACACTGCTGAGTAGAGCAGTAGGAAATACAGGAGAGGTCTGTGTCACCATGTGGATCACCTCTGGGACCAAGAATTGAACTTAAAGTGAAGCGGCTGTAGTCAGCATATAGTGCTATATCTTAACCAATTGAGCCACCATGAAGGGCCCAGAATCTGGGATTTTTAAATCCACTGGTCTGACTCCACAGCCCACCTCTTCACTTTTAACCTGAAATGCCCAATTGACCTTTCTCTATGTTCACACAGGAATGACAGTGACAGCATCTGTGTGTCTGTGTCCTCCAAAAGATGGCCTTTACCCAGAGTCTAATATCTCATTCTTCCTTAACATCTAGGTCTTACCCATTTCTACACAGGTAAGACCAATCAAATAAAGAAGATTTTTTTATTTGTTTGATATTTACAATAAATTTACAGTTTCCATATTTACCAAATAAAAATACAATTGCCTACATAAATCTGAATTTGAGATAAACAATGGATATGTTTTTTTTAAAAAGTGTAAGCCTATCCCAAATAATGTAGAGTGAGAAATTAAATGAAAAATTATATGGTGTTCATCTCAAATACTAAATAAAATAGGTATCCTGCATTTTATCTGGTAGCCATACATAAGCTGAGCTTTATATGTCAATGCTAAAATCATAAAAATCCACTCTTTCATCTACTGGAGATGGTAGAGAAAGACAATAATAACAACAAAAGCTATGCCCTTAGGATTTTCAGATTGGAGAGAATATGTTGGTCAACTTTGTCTTGATCCCCAATTTGTGTTGGAAGTTTGCGGTGCTATATGTAGGTTGATAAAGCTGCACAGCACTGGAAACCCATCCCTAAGATTAAAACAATATTTCTAAATGTTGTTTTAATGAGGTGAACCTCATGATGCAAATGGTCTTTTTTGCTGTGGCCTCTAAAATAAAGTAATTGACCTTGACGCCATTCAGCTTGGGACACATAACTCATGACACGGTCCATTATCTCTTGGTGGATATTAACACAGTGGGAGCCATTGTCCATGTCAAGCCTGTGGAGTGTGTGGGGCCTACAAGCTGCAAGGTGCCTCTGAGTGCCTCACCTGTGATTAAAGCAAGAGAACTCATTCATCTTTGCCAAGAACTGAGCTCTGTACCTGGCACATTTACTTAACAATAAATGCTTCCTGAACACCTATGTTGCCTTATGTTCAGGCTAGCAGGAGGCAATGACTTGGGTTTTTCCCCTGTTCTACAGAAATGACAGTCTGCAAAAGGTACTTAATGAATATGTGATCCCATACTTTTTTTTAAAGATTAATTTATTTATTCATACAGGACTGGGGTACAGGCCAGAGATGTGGAGGGTGAGAGGATTCACCAGGGACAGAGTGGAGAGCAGAACAGGCAGATTGACGAAGTACACTACTGAGGGGAGCAGTGGGCAGGTCAGGAGAGGGCTGCCGCGCCATGTGGATCTCCTCTGGGGCAGGAGGGAATCGAACTCATGCGGAAATGGCTTAAGCTTTTTAGTGCAGTGCTTTAACCAGCTGCGCCATCAGGGAGGGCCATGATCCCATACTTTTTACAGCAATCTAAAGCTTTTGAGAATGGGAGGATTGCTTAAACAAGGAAAAGATGGGCCCAAACATGGGTACCATATTGGAAATCAGAAGATTGGAGCTCAGAGACCAGATTTACCATTTTGATTTTGAGCAAGTCACTAAACTTCTCTCAGCTTTACTCATCTGTAAAATGGAAAGAATATTGCCACCTTAATTACAAGGAGAAAAATCAGATAATGGTCTAGAGCTTGAAAAACATAATCACAGAGTATAGTGTTCAAAGACATGGAATTGAGGTTGCACAGATTGAGAAGTTAGTGTAGTGGTTAAAAGCTAAGCCGCCTGGGATCATACACAGTCTCTTCCATTTGTTAACTGCATGGCCTTTGACAAGTTATTTAACTTAACCATGCTTCATTTCATCATCTGTAACATGAAAACAGGATACAAACCTCATAGAATCAATGAGAGGATTAAGTTAATGCCTATAAACATAATATGCACTTGATAACCATGACTTAATAGTCAACAGCCATTGTTGGGTGCAGAGCAACAGGTGTGTTATCTTTAGCCTCCTAGGGCAAATGGCCCTTCTAATATTCATTCTTCTTTCTCAACAAAGGCAGACTCATTTAAGAATATAGCAAAAAAGAGATGTAAACTCCACTGTCTGCTTCTTAAATAATTTTCTGGGCAAGAGATGTTTTTGTAATTATCTGCTTGGAATAGCTCCCACATCAAAATATCAGCAATAGTGAAAGGGGAGAAATGGAAAACTGATTTATTCTTTTCTAGTCAATCAAGTAAGCACGCAGTAGCTGGATTGTAAATACCCCTGCAAAATAAGATTTACAAGACATAATATTGGAAGACAGATTTATCCCAGTTGAAAGTGCATTGACGTTGAAGTAAGTTCAGTGGAATTTTAAGAAGAGGCTCTTGAATCAGAAGAACTGGGAGGCCTTGGGGAGGCAGACTCGGGAGATTTCCGAGGCACAAGCTGGATTTGCATCTTCAAGGCCAGTCAAAGCGTTTTCTGGAAATATTGCAGGGAAAGGAGACAAACAACCCAGGGCAGGGCCCTCAGCTTTGTTTAAAACTTCCTTTTACTCAAGACTGTTGGGTTTATAAATCAAAATTATGTGTCCAGTGAGGAAATAGGAAGTAAAACTGTTTCCAAAAGAGAAGAAAAGAAAGCAAGTGATTCATTTTGGCTTAAATAATTGAAAATGCAGAAATTCTGAGTGTTCTGGCTGCTTGCTGTGAGTGTCGTGCTTGCAGAGGTGGAGCAGGGTCCTGGAGACAATCTGACTGGGAGAATGAGTGTCAGTCCTGGCAAACCTTTAAACTATTGGGTGAAGTCGGTTGGAGCCCAGTTCTCAGCTACATACAGGATTGTTGACTTTTCTTTGCACAGGGCAGAATCCAAAGGAAGCAGTACGATTATAGTTATTTTGTGTAAAGAAAGAATGCAAAGAAAAGAGGGAGGACAGGAAATAAGGAAGGAAGAAATAACTAAGAAAAAATGGGCCCAAACCTAACTTTTCTGGAGACACAGGGTCAATTTCTGAGTCTCTCACTGAAATGTCTGGGGGTACTTTTTTCACTTTCTGGGTGCAGGGTCCTAAGTGATGACAGGCACACCCAATGTACTACCTGTCCTTATTTCTGGCTCTGAAATAGTGCAGCATTGAATGTGCTTCCAGATGAGCCACGATGAGAGTAAGATTTGCACATTCTTGTGATGTCTAAGAATGTCAGCAAGAGCCTAGGGATGTGACTTCATAGTTTCTCAAGCTTTTCCTTCCAGGAAACCCAAGAACATTAAAAAAAAAAAAAGAAATCCATTATTTTATAGAATACAGTGGCAAGAATTAAATGACACAAGCTAGGGTAATTCAATGGGCAAAGAAAAAAATTTTTTTTTGTCTGGCTGGAGGGATTGATGAAGGATGCTGAGCTGAGCTCTGGAGTATGGTTGAGTCAACAGAAATTGGTTTGAGGTGCTATGGAATGAAGAGAAATGAAAAGTGAGGAGTGCATTGGGTCACTAAGAGCATTTCTTAAAAAAAAAAGGTGATTCTGTTAAATCAAACAAGGGTAGTAGCTCTAATTATTTGTCTATTTATTTCTAACATGAACAGAAGTTAAAAGTCCCATTTGATGTATAATCCCATGTGATACATTACTGTGGAAAATAGATCATTTGTACTTGGCTCCAAAGATATAACTGCTTTAAAATTTACAAAGAGTAGACTCATGGGGAAAGGGGTAACGAGATTGTGTGCTATAACCCACTATTCTATGGATCAAGTAACCAAGTCCCTGAGAGATGGGATGGCTGCTTAAATGGGTCCAAAGCTAATTAGCGAAACAGCAGGACTTAGAACACTAACACAAGTGTAGGGCTTGCCCCACCACCAACCCTTCCCCTGGAGAGGAGAGAGATTGCCAGGTAAGTGGGCAGGGAGAGCCATTTGTTTGCTCACAACCAAATAAGGAAATTCCAAAGCAGCAGCAAGAGCAAGACTCAGTCATGCCTCTTTAGCTCTCACCAAAAATCAAGAAGGGAGAAAAAACATTCAGGTATCCACATATTTGTCTCATCTTTGCATAAATAATCTCATCTGAGCGGGATAAATGAAAAATATATGGTAGAAAAGAAATGATTTGTTTTGTTGTCAATTCCTGGGGGACCTCCAGAGAACAGGATAGTGATAAAATTTTGAAATTTTGTTTGTTGATATACTTGTTCTTTGTTAACTGGACTGCATCAATTTATAGAATCTCAATTCCCATTCAGCCAAGAGGCAAGGAGAGCTGCTTTGCTGGAGAGCTGATTTCTGATTGGATAAGTTCAGGTGTGTGAACCCTAGAGGGTGTATTACAGAGTGTGGGGGTGGGGAGAGTGTTCAGGTGATGATTTATCCATCTCTATAACCCTGACAACTAGGACAATGTGTCACAGGATGGCATTTAATTAAAGTTCTTAAATGGATGAATATATGCCTGGACAATTTTACTTTGAGTTTCAAGCCCTCCTGCTTTCACAAGGTGCCTTATTAAAATGATGACCACCAAATCCCAAGCAAGGTGCTCTGTGCACGTGATGTGATTTCCTGCAACAGACCTTGTTGTGGCTGAGTCCCCCAGCTGGGCTCAGGGCCTCTCTGCAATAGAGATTAGATAGCATTCCTTTTTTAGAACCGGTTTAATCAAATGCAACTTCCCCTTTCCTAGTAAGGGACTAAACAAGTCAGAGCTTTGGCTTTCTAATTTATCAGCCAGTAAATTACAACAGCAAAGGTCTTGTGTAGGCCAGGGATTTTCCACACAGAGTGAGGGGATCCTGGGGGGCCAGGCTGAGCAGATGAGGGTTGTGACTCACCATGTGGGTAGCATTACATATGAACAGGAAAAGGTCAAGTGGGGAGAAGCTCTTTTCCCTGAAAATAAATTAAAAATTTAAAAGCTCTCCTTTATGATTCCGGGATTTTGAATTCTGTTATAAAATTAGTATTCAGAAGATAGATTCATGTGTACATGAAAGGAAAGATAATGAAAGAAATAGGAAATAGGCAAATTTATAAAGGACAATTAGAAAATAAATAAAGCAGAAGCAGCTAAACAGACCTAATTTTCAGAAGGCTCACAGATACAGCATCATTTCTCTACCATAGTCTCTCTAGTTTATGGTAGCAGGAAACAATTCATTAAAAATTTTACTAAGTTCTATCAGTAATCATATGGTATAATAATATAATATTAGCTGACATGGTCTATAATGTAATGGGTAATATAAATCATATTATTAAAATTAACTAAGTTTACATACTTATTATATAGAACATTATTTATGTATAGTTAAGATTGCATTTGTAGTTCTACTCCATTCTGGAGCAGAATGTGGATTGTGTAACCATGCACCATTACACTGTGATTCAGAACACTAAATAATCACCCCACTGGCTCCCAGGTGTGAATCAATAGTATTGAATTAAGGCCTATCTTGAATATTGCAGGTTAGCATAAGCACATACAAGAAACAACCACGATGGAAGAGTTCTTACAATAAAAGGTGAAAGTGGTGTCTGGGGCCCCTACCAATTTGAAGAGCCTAATGATATGAAACAGCTTGGGAACACAGACAGAAACGGAAGCATAATCCACATGTTTCCTGATGCCTTTTTGCTCTGCCAGCTGCATTTTGGACACATGCTCCACTGTGCAGAGGTCATTATTTCCTTTGTTTCGGTCCCTCCATAGGGAGGCAGCCCTGCAGCACTGTGTCTTGGTAGGAAGTAGGCAGATGTGACCATTGGAGGAACACGGAAAGGAGGCCCTGGTTGGGACTGCATGGCACACCAAACATGCTACCCCTTCCCTGTGGGGTCTGGAATGCTTCTCTAACAGGTCTTGCACATGAGAGAATGAGGCATGGCAGGTGCCTAAGAAACATGAAATGAAATGAAGCATGAAATGAAGGGGTGAAAGGATAAAGGGACTACAGGTTGTTCTGAGCTCAGAATGCGAAGGAGGAGGCTCTGAGCTTTTCTGGAGGAATAGGGATTTTAATTATTTTTATTGTTTCAACAAAGCAAGTTCATGCTTATGAGCTTGGGTATGCTCAGGGTGGAGTGCATATAGACACAAGTCCATTTTGGAGAGGTACCTGCACTCGGCAGTCATGACAGGAGCACTGGGTACATTTGCAGGAAGAAATAGCTATTCTGTAGCTATTTTGTCCTATCTCCTCCATCTTGCTTAGCAGATAACAACAATGGGAGCTTGTGGAAAATTCTACAGTGATCTCTTGATTTGCGTTACAGAATGATAGTACTGGAGAATACTGGAACTGAGGAAACTGAGGCTAAGAAGTTATTCAACAAGTCTTCACAGAACCCTGATTCTTGGAGCTCTTCCAACCTGTATTCTTTTCTCCATATTGTTCTAAGGATGCTTTACTCTCTCTTCATCTTTATCTTGTGTTCATTCAATCTAGGAATTCTGGTGTTATTTTTGTTTTCTTGCCTAAGCCATGGACTGAATGCATACTGATTTTTTTGGCTGTTTTTTTTTTTTTTGTCTTGTTCTAGCTCTTCTGGGAGATAAGCTCATTTGATTTTTGTCTGCAATTTAGATCATGAACAACCATCTCTCTTAGATTAGACATGTCTCATCAGAGGTCACCCCATCCTACATTTTCCTCCAATGAAAATAAGTGATCTGAAAGTGACCTAGCCGGCATGGGGACCAGGAGCACAGGGACTCCTGTGACTGTGATATATGATGATATTTCTAAAGAAAGTCAAAGCCATTTGTAGACCAGGTTTTGATGAATTGCAGGAAATGGAGGGCTTGCATCCATTCCAGAATTCCCAGGGACTGATTGTCATCGGGTGACCATAAGAATTTTAACAAGCAAGCTATGGAACCAAGACCAAGTCCACGACTGGGACAGAAACATTACACAGCACTTTCCCTTGAGATAAATGCTTAAAATGGTTTTGAACTTACCTGAGTCTCATTTCTACTTGTCTGTTGAGGGCAAGTATCAGAATTTATTTTTCAAAGTTGCAACACACTTTGCTATAAAGATGGAGAACTCTGCTCTAAGGGGATACTTTCTCCCAGGAAACAGACTCATGTTAATTATTAACTTAGACCCCAGGCTGCCAGAGAAAGGATCAACATTTCACTTTTATTAGTGGGCTTCTGTGCTTCGCTAGCCTCTGGTGCAAGGCCAAGGTCTAGTAGGGACATAACAGAATTCTGACCACTTATAAGCTCTTGGTGGAAAACCAATAAATATCACCATAACGTGCACAAGAACACAGATGAGCTGACTAATGGGTGAGATTACTTTTTTTTTTAAGATTTGTTTACTTATGCTTATAGAACTGGAGTACAGGCCAAAGGTGTGGTGGGTGAAAGGATTTACCAGAGATAGAGTGGGGAGCAGAACAGCAGATCTACTGAAATACACTGCTGAGGGGAGCATACATGGGCTGGTCAGGAGCGGTCTGCCACACTGTGTGGGTCAGCTCCCTGGTGGGGGTTCAAAATTGTGCTGCAGTGGCTTGGGAGAGCTTCCTAGTATGGTGCTTTAATAATATTGCGCCACCAGGGAGAGCCCGAGATAACTTTGTTTTAACAATCATCAGGGGCAAAACTAAAAACTAATGAAGCAGCAGTGAACAAACACTTGGGTTCAGAGCAGGCATGGCATGATGCTCTCTCCTACTTTTCACCTCTTGAACCACCCAGTCCCTGAAACTCTCATTATATCACTTTGAGACTTTGAGGGTGTTAGTGATGTTTGCCATCTCCTTCAATTCTTCTCCTACTGCCTTTGGGTCAAACATGAGTCTTGGGTACATTGTACATACTCCATAGGTGTATTTTCAATCAACTTCTTTCTTTTGGGCAGTAAACTCTAAGAGAGGAGTTTGTAGGACAAAGCCAGGTCTTCCCCTTTCAACACAGTTATTAAATTATTCAAAACCTGAGATATTTTTATAGACGCCCAGAGTGTTTAATAAGTCCAGCTATTTAGGAAGTGGTGACAATGTGCAATCTGCAAAAAGGGGAAGCCTCAGAGGTGCTGTGGTAATAATGCAGTTACTTCAAGAACATTTAAACTACAAATATCTCTGTGGTTTTTTATTTGGTTCCAGGCTATAGTCAGTCTTTGAAATATCTCAAACCTTGGCTAATCACTTTAAAATGTAAGGTTTAGCAAATTATTACACTTCCCCAAATACTCTGGGTATTTCAGTCCTACTCCATCTCCACCCTTTATATTTGTAAAGGAAAATGATTTAATGCCAAGAAGAGGTACTTCAGAAAATCAAAGAAATTTTAGCAGTTGAATCGGGTTGGGGGCGGGGATGAGTAATTTTGAAGTAGCAGTCAAACAACCATCATTACAGAAAACAACCAACAAACTATGCAAACAAACTATGGAGGAGTTGCTTCTTTCAAAGTCCAAAGATGGCATCCATTTAAATATGGGTGTGCTTGGTCTGTGTGATGGGAGAGAAATCACTGGCTTACAGGGGAGAGAGCCTGGTGTGCAAGTGTGTGTTGAGTTATTCCAAGGAGAACAGTGCAGGTGTGTATATGTGCATTTGTGCATGTGCTTTGTTTTTTTGGATGACTTTCACTCTTGTCAGTACCTCTCTGTTGGGATGATCATGGACCTAGAGCATATGGATTGTGTGTCAGGAAGCTAGAGGTAAGTCTGGGGAGAGGAGTAATATAGCCACATACTACAAGAGCTGCACTGCTGCCCTCTGCCATCCTGCACTTGACCTGCAGGCAAGGATGGTACCATGTCTCATTCACCTTCACCCAGGTCAGCAGGAAGCTGTTGTTCAACTCTTTCATGAAGGTTACTCTTGTTTAACCAACAGGATTGTGAGTTTCTAGAAGGTAATGTCTTATATATATATTTTTTTAAAGATTTATTTATTTATACATACAGAACTGGGATACTGGCCAGAGGTGCAGGGTGGTGAGAGAATTCACCAGAGACAGAGTGGGGAGCAGAACAGGCAGATCAACGAAGTACACTGCTGAAGGGAGCAGCGTGCGGGCCTGGAGAGGTCTGCCATGCCATGTGGTCACCTCCGGGGCAGGCGGGGATCGAACCCATGCTGAAGTGGCTTTAGCTTCTCAGTGCTGTGCTTCAACCCGCTGCGCCACCAGGGAGGGCCGGTAATGTCTTATATTTTAAGAGTTTATGACATTTCTTGAATATTTTTTCTCTATACTTGGCATAGCATATAAAAATTCCTTAATATACATATGATAAATTAGTGCAAGACAGCTTCAAATTGGAGACTCTGAAATTGCTGGCTTCCCAAAGGGAAGGCTTGAGGGCACTTGCACAAAATACTCTAAGTGTTTTCTAAACTACTGAAGAGAAATCACTGGCTGAGAAGGTGCTCCAGAGTAAGTCTCTTCTGAGCCCCAATTCAGGAGAGTTGAACCCCTGTGGCTAGCATTAGGCCAGTGACCATTTAATCAGGCCATCCAAACCAGACTCCCTATTGGAATCCAGAACCCTGAGCTGGATGGTAGGTGGCACCACTTAACACTGGCATGTTGGTGAGCACAGAATGAACACATTTTTGTATAACTCGCTTTGATTGGAACTACCTACTATGTGCAATGATACAAACCTGGACATACAGTACTGTTTCTTATTATTACACCTTTTAGGGTAGATATCAGTATCCATTTTATAAGTGAAGAAATTGGTTCTTAAGAGATTTTACATCTATGATTAAAGAACTCATAGCTAAGAAGTAGCTGAATTGGGACTTGAACTCAAGCTTCTTTGACTTCATAGGTGGTGTCCCTGCTACCAAACATACTACTATGCCAAAACCTAGCAACTGGAGAATAAAAGAATTCAGCTCATCATAAATCTACAAGTGTGCTATTGCTTAAAAAGGTCAAGTTTTTAAGAATAATTACCCAACGATGGTAATTCCTTTAATTAACTTAAGACTTCCAATTTTACAAATTCTATCTTTTGCTATCTTGTTTTTTCTTCACCATAGCTCTGTGTAGTTTGTAAGGGTTAAGTAACTTGGATTCCAGACATAGAGGTAGAACTGAGGTTAAGGAAAGGTCAGTAACTTGCCCAGGGTCACCCTGGTGGAACATGGCAGACCTAGTTATCTCTTTTGGATCTTCTCACATCGCACTAGTTTATAAACAATTCTCTGTATAAGACACATGACCTGGGTCCTTAGGAACTGATATGAGCTCATTGTGAGCTATCAGTTGCCATCAGATTAAAAAGCCAATTGAGAAACATTGATGCTCTCTTGGGCCCCTAGAATCCCATTTTACACTCTGTTTATGACATTAATGCGATTCTCAGGGTATTCCTTCCTCTGTGGAACAATTCATAGCATCATTCCACACAAATGGGGGATTTGCAGTTCAAATAGCCTAGCATTTCTCCATGCTTTGTCTTCAGATTCCTTTGTTGGAAAAATGTCTTTGAGGCAGCAGGAGGTTTTTAAGCAACTTGGAATGGGAACACACTCCATAAGTGTTTTCACAATTGTGTCTAAGCTGATAACTTGCACACCTAGACACCAGGGCTAATGAGCAGTGCCTTCCTCTCCTACCTTTTCATTACAGCTTTAAATGGAAATTGGAGAGTCTGCATGGACTATTGACTTCTACTTAACAGTGGGTGGCAGGAACTCAGAAGTTTAATCCCAGACCTGCTACTAATTTCCTGGATGACTTTTGGTCCATCCATTAATCTCTCTCTATCACCATTTCCTTCTCTGGAGGAGATAGCAAGAATAATGGGATGTTTTATGCATTAACACATTTATGATCTTAATGTGCTCTGCAAAAGTCTGGTTTTCTGGAAATGCTCAGTGGTAGCAGGTAAATCAAAAGAAATTCAGTTTCCTACACACTATGACAGATTGATGGGGCTCCATCATTTTGTGATTGTCATGTTTTGAAACTAGAACTGAGATGGATTAAATAGCTGAGTGGTTTATGTATAAAATTCACTGTATTTTCAAATGTTAAGACTTGAGTTATCATAATCACAGTGGTGCCTTAAAGTGAGGATGAGTACATGAGAGGATTTTTCTAGTATCAGGGCTAATAAAATTAAAATCTCATACTTTCTCAAGAGAAGCATTTTCACTATTCATGGGGAATGTAAAGCTGAGACTAGTCTCATAAGGACTTTGGCTGGAAGTACTTAATTTTTTATACAACAGAACACTTTGGTTATGAATTGTACAAATATTTTACTGTATCAGCATGACTTATATGAGACAAGAGAGGGGAAAAAAGAACCCTCCAAGATGTCATGCTGGATGAACTGCACTGCATATTCTCTAAGAAATGTCCTTGCCTATTTTTTCTCTATAAATTCTTCAGCCTTGTAGGAAGAGGTGGGAAAACTCTAAGGAGAACTTAAATCAAGTGTGCAATGACCTTGTGCAAGACAGAATTAAAATGTGAATCAGTTATTAAATTGTCATCCAGTCCAGTCTTAATTAATTTAAATAGATTGACTTTATTTGACTCTTACTTTTTTTTTTTTTAACTCAGGGACTATGACTTTTGACTTTAGAACTGGGAAAATAACCTTAAAATAACCTTTTTTTAAAGGAAACTAGACAACTCTGTAGTTTTGTTCTTGTAAGGTAAACTGATGCTGCCTTTCAGCCAATCAGTAGCCAAATGACTATAAGTGAACCAGGTGGTTATATGAAAAAAATATGAAATAATTTAAAATCTGCTTGGAGAAAGTATTGAGCACATAAGTTGCCCTGAAACAGAACATTCTGCAAAGTGTTCACACTTAGCTTTTAAATATCTTCCAGTGAAAAATAATAGAGAAGGCCTTTATCACTAGATCTAAATATTGCAGCACGGATGTTACACAACATGTGAAGTATAGCAAATGCAAGGACACTTTTGGAATTATTTGGGGTCTTTCCCAATCTTTCCTTCTATAAGCAATTGATAATCAGTATAGTTAAATTTCTCAAATATCACACTAATGAGGACTTATGTGTAGTAAACCACAAAGCTCTCTGATGACACTAAAAATATTGTGTCAGTTTAGATTCATTTAAATAATAGATTTCCCATCAATTTCCAAATTGAAAATGTTCTCTTGTAAACCATGTTTAGTCATGGTGGTCTAGCTTTTAGAGAGCTAGTTTCTGGTTAAAAACAATATAAAATGCAGGATAACATTGTTATTTAATATTAGCCTAAAATCTTTGAGGTGTTCAAAGGATAGTGAGGAATTTTGAGGTCACTTTATGGGTGGAAATCAGTATGCAGAATGGTTGGTAGGCTGTTGGAACATATAGTCTACCAGGACCTTACTGTATTTGCCTGTGAAGTACATTTGATTTTGGGTCAATGGCTCAATGGAATAAAAAGGAAAGAAGTAAAGGCTCAAGGCATACTGAAGATTAGGAGTTTATGAGGTGTGATCACTAACTCAGTAGGAATCCAGGGAGCTATACATTTAGGACTGAACCAGAACTAAATCCATTTTCTTTCCCTAATATTAGGGAGTATAGGAAAGACCACTTCTTTGATGAACATAGCAAGAGAAAACATGGAAGAGTAAAAACCTCCCTGAGATGTCTATAGATAGATGTAGTTTTGTACCCTAATCATATATATCCTGGGTAAACCCTCTAATCTTAATCTTTGGTTTGAGGTTTTTGCTATCCAGATACATGGTAGAAACTAATACAAAGCTTCTTTGTAGAGGGAATTATCTACCCTGAGCCATAGTTTATTTTTTAAGGATGATGACTAGCATGTGCTCAAAGATAATGAGACACCCAGGGAAATAAAACAGTGAATAACAGCTAGCAGGAACAGTAGGCAGCAGTTGGTATCAGTTAATACAGATATCAGATTGTGAAACTATCAGACCTAAATTATTAAACAACTACACTTACCAAGTTTAAAATACTAAGCAGAGATCTTGAAAATATCTACAATAAGCCGGGAACATAAAAAGTGACAGAGATGAGATTTAGGGTGTCAGGATCTTGTAATTGAAACCTGAAAAAATATAGAACTTATATGACTTCTTATCCCTAGGGTTTCTTCCCTGAGGTTGAGATTCTCAGTAGCAATGAAATTCTTCACATGGTATGTGTGTTTTTAAACCTCAAAGGATTGAATAATAGATTACTGTTTCTTATCCTGTTTCTTAACCTATAAAATTACTATCACAGCAAGTCAATGAAAATAATCATTCCTTTCCTTCTTCACATAACACAAACTCCAAACAGGCAAGAATAAGCTAAGCTCAGTTTAGTGGTCTCTGGCACAGGTCAGTGAAAGCTACTACTTTTTTCACCCGAAGGATGTTGCTTTAGAAAACAAAAGAGAAAAGTTTGAGAGAAAAACTTCTTGCATGGGTTATATAGTCACACAAGATAGTCTTTGCACAAATCTGATTGGAAATCACAAAAGCTAAGCCAGTTTCTACATCCCAATTATTGAACATCTTCTTTTGAATATTAACTGCCTCTAGATAAGTTTTGAACATCTGTATCAGAGTATGTATATGCCTGTGTATATACACATATGCATGTGTATATGTGTGCATGTGGTTTACATATTGTATACCTGTGTGTGCATACAGGAGTTGCATGTGACTGCATGTGTAAGTATGTGCAGGATTGTAGTGTGTGTTTCTATGGTAGGGATATGCCTACTCTTCACATTTCCGAAATGAAACTCAACACTTGGGTCATAAATTGAGATTTTCTTCTTTTTTCAGTTTTAGATTTAGTGCTAACAACCATGTGTAACCAAGTACCCCCAAACACCTACATACAATGGACAAATGCATGTCTTGACATTTGGACTCAGTTCCTTCAAGCTACTGAGAAATGTGCTCCAATTTATTGAAAAACTTTCTCAAAGTGGACTGGGGCTATGAAAAGTGATGCTTACTTATTCTCTTGATATTGTGGTCTCTTGATCCCAGATATGACAGGGACAGGAATAACTGGGTAGCTCAAGAATTTGCAGTGATGCTTCTAGGAGCAGCTTAAAGAATTATACATGTGTGTGTGTGTCTGTATATATGGTATGTGAGCATGTACATGTACACATGTGTCTCTTGTGTGCATACACTATCAAGATTCCCTTAGACAAAGGGCCCAAGGGCTGCCTTATCACACTTGGCATGTGTACATGAACACAGGGTGTATACATATACACACAGGTCACTTCTCTGAGTGCATATGTGTTTTATGTATGTGATATGTTGCGGTAAACATATGCAGTACTATGTGGTATGGTATATGTGCATATGCACACACATGTTTTGTATGCCTATGTAGGTGGTATTGTGTGCATGTCTTGTGGGTATGGTGTGTAATTATGTGATATAGTGTGTATGTGATGTGGCGTGATACAGTGTTTATTGGTATGTGCTATGTGTCTCTGTGTGATTTGTGACATGTATGTAGCATGTGCAAATGTGTGTGATGTGGGGTAGTGTTTAAGTACATGATGAGTGTGGTGTATGTGTGGTAAGAGATATTTTACATATATATGTATGTATGTATATATACATATATGTATATGTATACACACATAGCACATATGTGTATGCATTCTCTAGTCTACATGAAGCAGCTATGTCTTTAGGGCTCTTGATGTGCCTGAGTCTGTCATACTTTGTCATTTCCTTCACTCAAAATGACTTCTGTTAACATGATGAAATAAAGCTGAAGTTGGTTTCCTTCCACTTAAGATCATTATTAAAGGTTAAAAAAAAAAACCCTCTAGGCCCTCCCTGGTGGTGCAGCGGGTTAAAGCATTGCACTAAGAAGCTAAAGCCACTTCTGCATGAGTTCGATCCCCGCCTGCCTCGGAGGTGACCACATGGCACGGCAGACCTCTCCTGACCCGCCCGCTGCTCCCCTCAGCAGTGTAGTTCATCGATCTGCCTGTTCTGCTCCCCACTCTGTCTCTGGTGAAGCCTCTCACTGCCCCTGAGCCTCTGGCCCATACCCCAGTTCTGTATGCACAAATAAATAAATCTTAACAAACAAACAAACAAACAAACAAACAAACAAACAAACCTCTAAGTAAACCAGAAAGCACTAGGAAAATAGAGTTTTATAATAGCTGGAATTTTATTTTATTTTTTCAGTTCGTACTACATGACAGGCATTTAACTGCATGCAGCTTGTGATGGACAAAGTAAGGGAACCCAAAGTAGCTTAATTTTCCAGCCATAGTTAAACATCTGAGGCTTAAGAGATCCCTCCCGTACATAATACAACTATCATCTTTTGAAAAGCCTTTTTTTTTAAGTGATGATTTTGAAGGTTAGTTTAGACTCCCTTTGACAAAGGGCCCAAAGGCTGCCTTATCGAGGGGATTTGTATTTCAACAATGTTCTAAAACTGTAGATTAACAAGTTTCTGGAACATGGTAGATGTTTCTTCAACAAATGAGCAAAGCTATTATAGATGGACTTAATCTGGGGAAAGTTACTAATAGGACTGTGCTTCAGATTTCTTGTCTTTACAAGTGGAATAAGATTTACTGATTGTAGTCTTTCAGAGTAAACATTAGAACAGTTAAGAACCTATGACAGTGCCTAACACAAAGGATATGAATGCAAATGTAACTATTATTATGCATTGTAATAGTTTCCAGTCTCTATAGAAGAAGAGTAATGTACCATTTAAAAAAAATTTAGATAATCTACCTAATGGTGTCTTTAAAAATGATTAGGTTGATATCAAATCAGTATGTACACCTGTAACTAACATGATATCATAGTGGTAGCTCAATTAAGGACAATTAAAAATAAATAAAATGCTTGCAATAGAAATTGCATGCAGTTGGTGCCCTGTAAATGCAGCCTCATTATTATTTATGGTTGAACTGCTATGACAGAGTCATTCATGTCAGAGAAGAAGACAGGGAGGCTGAAGGGGTTTGAAGGTGTTCTCAAATTACAACCTAACTCACTTAGTCCCAGAACACCATTTTTGACCCTCACATCCACATTGTCAAAAAAAAAAAAAAAAAGAAAAAAGAAACAGTAATAATAAAAGAATGACCAGATGACCAGGCTGACTTGGAAGAGAATCTCTCCAGGTATGGAAAGTGTGAACGTTGTATCTAAGGCTCCGTAGCCTCCTGGAGTTTTCTGGGAAGTCCTATGTGATTGTCTTCCCAATTTCAGGGAATAACTGTGCTGAGCTCCCCTACAGTCTGGGAAGAAAATGGTTTTCCTCTGCCTGGAAGGCGTCTGGGTGACCTGAACAAATCAATCTTGTGGTTGTCACATTCCCTGATGTAGGAATGATCATTCATCTGCTCCTCGCTGAGTTTCGAGTTGCTGAGAAGAACAGGCTCCGAGCAAATGGCGTCCGGGGAAGGGAGACCTAGGGCTTGGGGGAGGAAGTCAGCCCTGGGTGGAGGAACACCGCCCTGCCCTCCATCGCACTGGCCTCTGGTGGCCCGCCAGCAGCTGACAGACGGCACAATCATTTCCTCAGGGCCAGCTGGCTTCAACATTAGCGCTCAGGCCTGACTGACAGCGGCCTTGTCCAGGCCAGAGCTCTGGAGGCGGGAAAGTCTATTCAAACTCCTCCTTCAGTCTGTTGATTTACTGTCCCTGTTGGCCCATGGTTGATCCATTTTTCCTCTCCGTTTGCTCACAGGACACTCCAGAAACCATCTTCTAGTAATATATCTGGTTTATGATTTCCTTAGGAGCTAAGGAAGAAAAATATGCCAGCCAGGACACTTATCAGATTGTTCAGGGACAGGCATGGGGGGGCGCTCTCAGTCTCTGCTTCTGAGACCTGCAGAAACAGAATTAAGACCCTTTGAAATATATTTGCCATTTTATTTATTACCCCATTTGGTTTGAGGCAGCGACCACATATTGTGATTCCCAAAGGCACATCTCCGGGAGCCTGGGGGACCCAGCAGTCCTGTTTGATTGTGAGCAGCAAGCTCCCCTTTCCTTTGTACTGACTTCCTCACAGACACAAGGGAGGTCCTGCCCCCCTGCCTCATTTGGGAGAGACTCAGCTGGTTCTGAAGGAAGAGAGTCCCAGAGAAATGACATTTCCTGGCTGTCCTTTTAACCTCTTTCTTCTTTTCTTTCTTTCTTCTTCTTCTTCTTCTTTTTTTTTTAGATTTATTTATGCATCTAAGAACTGGGGTATAGGCTAAGGATGTGTGGGGCATGGTGGGGGCGGGGCGGAGAGGAGAAATGTGGAATGAGAGAATTCACCAGGAACAGATTGGGGGGCAGAACAGGTGGATTGACTGAAATACACTGCTGAGGGGAGCAGGGGCTGAGACAGGAGAGATATGCTTCACTAAGTTGGTCAGCTCCCTGGCCAGGGATGGAACTCATGCCACAGTGGCTGCTGAGAGCTTCACTAGTGCTGAGACTTAACCCTTTGCATCACTGGGGAGGCCCTTAACCTCTTTTTTCTATTAAATACTCCTGTAAGATCCTGGGGCTGCTCATGAGATGTATCAGTACTTTTTTTTTTTTTTTTTTAGTCTGGCCTGGAATCTTTAGGGAGCAAGCAGTATTCCCCCATAGGATACAAAACCCAGACCTCCTTGCTTTCTAAAGTCAACAGTTCTCTCTCTCCAGTTTTTTTTTAAAGATTTATTTATTTATTCATACAGAACTGGGGTACAGGCCAGAGATGCGGAGGGTGAGAGGATCCACCAGAGACAGAGTGGGGAGCAGAACAGGCAGATCAACGAAGTACACTGCTGAGGGGAGCAGCAGGCGGGTCAGGAGAGGTCTGCCACGCCATGTGGTCACCTCCGGGGCAGGCGGGGATCGAACCCATGCGGAAGTGGCTTTGCCTTCTTAGTGCTGTGCTCTAACCCGCTGCGCCACCAGGGAGGGCCCTCTCTCTCCAGTTTTAAAGAGACAATTGAAAAGAAGTGGGGCAGAGAAAAAAGAAACTGTAGTAAGTGTGTACTATTTCTTATCATTGTGTGTCATTTTCAAATATAGGTGTACTGGGAAGCAGGTAAAGTTATGTACGAGGGTAGCAAACTTTTGGTGGATAAAGGGGATTCCATGATGTTTGCCTTTAGACTAACATTAATGGTTCTCAAGATGGTCCCTGTTAGACATACAAATTTCTGGTCCCCACCATAGACTTCTTGAACTAGGATCTCTGGAGGTGAGGTGCAGGAGCTTGAGGAGCCCTCCAGGTGATTCTTATGCACAGTAAAATCTAAGGGCATAGCTGTACACCAACAGGGACTTCATTTTTTTCCTTAAAGATTTATTTATTTATTCATACAGAACTGGGGTACAGACCAGAGGTGCAGTAGTGGTGAGAGAATTCACCAGATACAGAGTGGAGCACAGAACAGGCCGACTGATGGACACTACTGAGGGGAACAGCAGGTGGGTCAGGAGAGGTCTGCTGCGCCATGTGGTCACCTCCAGGACGGGGATTGAACCATGCTGAAGTGGCTTTTAGCTTCTTAGTGTTGTACTTTAACCTGCTGCGCCACCAGGGAGGGCCACCAACAGGGACTTCTTAATCCTGGATGTGGTTTTTAGTATGGAGGAGAACCTTGGGAATAAGAAGTGTCATCCTAGGCTAGAGGAGGACTTTAAGTACAGGAATAGCAAAGATTCCAAAGGATTAAAATAACAAAAGCAAAAGCAATGCAAGCATACAAATTTATGCATAAGTTGCACAAAAATTACATATTTTATGCACAAATTATGCAAAAGTGTAAACCTCATGCATAAACTATGAAAATTATGTGGGCTTTTTTGATCCTGTCAGCTGAAGGGGGCTAATGTTTCTGTTTATGAGAAACATAACCAACTCTCCAATTTCCCCATAGCTTTAGGGAACTGGAAAAGACAGTCTCCTGAGATCTGTCCATCCCATAGGTGACGGCCCTCAACGAAGAGCAGTGCATTTCTGTTAGTAAGACCGCTGACCCTATTCTTGTACATAGATGTGAAACCAAACTGGGAAGCATTGTTCTAACACAAAGGACCTATGTTAGCATGACCTGCTGTGTTCTATTTGCTGGTGTGGGGTTCTCACTCTCATAGAAAGCTGCAGTGGCTTCTCAGAACAAAATAAAACCACTTTCATTTCCTTTCAGGTCTTTTAATAATAGATAAAGCTATGGGGATGGACATTATGCAGTTCTAACCAAGTTCATCTGTGAAAGATCTTGATGTGATTCTGTCTTCAGTTGTCTTTCTGACCTTGGGTTTCTTCAGTTGCAGGGTCTTTGTTTCATCTTCTATAAAGCAGGAAGTTTGGACAAGAGGATCTAGAAGATTCTTTGCCATTATATGATTATCTCTTAGCAAAGAAGAATGCATTTACAAGATTTGCTTTGATCAGAGACTTTACTGTACTTTGACAAAGAATAGTTAGTCTAAGGAAGACGTAACACTTTTCTGTGGGCCAGCCACGCCAAACCTGGCTTCCATCCACACTTATGGCACTGGGTAAAGAGGCCCCCTACTGAGGTCTTCCTTTTGGGTAGGCCATACTGGTCTGAAGGTGCTCATCAACATACCTGCAGAGACTTGTGAACACCCACCTCTGACTACTTTTAATAATCTTCAGCTGAAATGATCTAGGTCTTGAGAAAATGCTGCCCCCTTAACCTCTGGGAGGAATCTCAGCTTTGACACCAGATCCAAAAGACTCACCTCAGGATATGCCAGGTTCTAACTGTACATTTTTGGGAGACTCTGGTCTTTGTCATAGCTTAATGAAGATTCCCCACTGCAGGCTTAGTGCTTTGATTCTCTATAGCAGGTGCTCAATGATGGTTCATAGTCATCTTATGAAAGTCAGTTAGGAAAACCAAAGGCACTATTGAGGACATCAGCATGAAACTTAAAAAAGAAAGGGCGTGGTCCTAGGAGCACATAGGAGAAAAAGAGAAAGAGGAAGGGGAGAAAGACAGAAGAAGAAAGGAAGGAAGGAAGGGAATGATGGGGAGGGGGGAGGGAGGAAGGCAGACAAGGAAGGAACCATGAAATGCAGGATTAGTATACAATCTAGCTGCATAGTTTTTAACTCTTCCATTGGAATTGGAAGAAAATCCTTTATTTCATTTCAATTTGAGTTTCCCTGTGATTTGTGTCCAGAAAAATAGGTCAATTTCAATGCAGGTGTGCACACATCTAGGGAAAGGATAACTAGTGGGTCTCCTGTCGTTACCTGTCTTGGTTTCCCGGAGCTGCAGTAGAAATGCTATTTACTGAGTAATTCCAAGAAGAGAGATTTATTGTCACACACTGGAGGCCGGAAGTCTGAGATCCTGGTGCCAGCAGGGAGGATTCCTTCTGCAGGCTGTGAAGAGGCACCTGGCCACTTCTCTCTTGTAGTTCTCATGATTTGTAGTAATATTCAGTACAGTGTTTTTTGGCTTGTAGATGAGTCTTCCCAAATTATAATGCCATGTTTTTGACATTCTCTCTCTGTGTGTCCAAAATTTCCCTTTTTGTTGGGAAAAAGTTTCAACTCTAACATTTCTAATTTGGAGAATATGGTCTTGTTTTGAAGTTAAGGAGGTCAAGACATCAACAAATGAATTTAGGGAAATATTAGTCACCCATAACATTTCTTTTCCTTAGCATATTGGGTAAAATATATGATCAATTTTTTAGTCTCTTGTCTGTACTATTATTGAGAATGAACTCTCATATAGGTTGCTGATAGGCTGAACTGGTGTTCTTTTCAATGATGACTGCTAATGTATCTCCCTTCTCAGGTATTCTTCAATAGCATAGTTCTGCTACTCTCCATCAAAAGATAGAATTTCATTGGGATATTGCTTAGCTATGAAAAAGATGAAACCTTGCCACTTGCAACAGTCCTCTGGGATCATTCATGAGAAATAAATAAGTGAAATAAATCCAAACAGAGAAAGGCAAATACTATATAATTTCACTCATGTGTGGTAGATAAACAAATCAAAAAATAAAATGAATCAGAAACATATTATTAAACTATAAGAATACAATAGTGTTTACCACAAAGGTAGGGGAAAGAGGAGGGCCACCACAAAAGTGGCCAATTGTGTGGTGATGTATGGAAACAGAATTTTGGTGATGAGCATGATGTAGTATCTACAAATGTTGACATGACTATACACCTGTAACATGTAAAATGTTATGAAGCAATGTTACTTCAATTTAAAATAAGGCAAGAGATAGAAATACAACTAATTTGAAAAAGAAGAGGTAGAATCTAATTCCTCTCTTTGTCAATTACAACTGTTCTTAGTGACTCTATAGAATGTACCATAAATACTACTCTGGCCCTTCTGAGTCTGGGCCTCATTAAGATATTTTGCTGCTTCCATCTGAACCTCTTGGTGGCTTGGATCTCCTCTTGCTGAGAGGAAGCCCATGCTCCAATGGGAGGCTCATGTGAAATTCCTGTAGATGAGTTTCCCAAAGGCAGCTTATCAAACTGAAGGGACCAGTTTGATGTCCAGTCCATTTGAGCTCTAGTCAGCATTCCTGGCTCATCTCTGTTTCAGCCAACTGTAAGAACAATCCCAACAAGAAACCATTAGAGCTAAGCCCCCATCACACCACAGAAAACCAAGAGATAAATTGTTATTTCAAGCCCTGATGCTTGGGTGTGGTCTGTTTCATAGTAATCAATAGAACTGTTGGCCATGTGCTTAAGGAAGGAGGGGGTCTCTGATTTCCTAAACTCAGTCTTGAACATTTTGTGCCTCTGTTTTACAAAGCATCACTACTTGTCTTGTTTTAAAAGACAAAGGAGAAGACTGCCATTTCCATTGCTAGCAACTTCCTCATTTTTCAGAATGATACCAGTTTTTAAGCATATATAAAATGAATGAGTTTTAAGATGTTTACTATAAAGCACACTATATGTCACAATGTATGGAAGATCAATAATATTTTATGTGGGATTCTGCTGACTTATTTCTCATGGATGATAGCAAAATTCTGAGCCTAATCTCCAAGAGCTTTGGATTCAGGACTGGAAACCCAGTATAGGAAGTGCCTCCATATTTTTAAAACCAAAAATGGAGAGTTCCTTTTTTTTCTTTTCTTTTTATTTTTAGGATCTTGTTATATAGAAATGATAGATTCAAGTATTTAAAAAAATATGTAGCTAAATTTAAAAAGGAAAGATAGGTGAATTAAAAATACACAAATTTATAATATATTATATATCATCAAGAATGAAACCAGGAGAGAGAGAATGAAGGAAAAGTGGTGAGTAACGGGCCCCAGGGTATAATACCTTTGTGTTTTATTGAATTTGAGATTCTGGGAGAGAATTAGCTATACTGGATACTCTAAAATGCCTTTTGGTATGTCTCTTAAGAAGGCAAAGATTCATGACTTACATTTACAGAGGAAATCCTGACACAGGATTTCTAAATTCCTGAGCTGTGTGGAGGGAGGAATTATTAGGTAATTTATACTTTAGATAGAGCACATTAATCTCAGTTTAACAGCAGGCTTAGTAAAATAGTGATTTTTTAAAATAAAAATGGATTAAATTTATAATTTTTGTAGCCAGAGCACTAAAGAAATGATATGCAATCATCAAGTTATGTGTCTAGAAAGGATTATTAATATAATAAATGTTATTTATCTCTTGTCCAGATGATTATAATATAGTCTTTGTAGCTTGAGGGTTTATTTTTTTTTTTAAATTATGTCTTCATAGTCTTATGTAGAGAAGAGAAAAAGCAAGAAGTAGAGAGTGGAGAAAGAGAAAGGAAAGCATAGAGAGAGTGGAGCAGGCAAAGGACAGCTTTCATAGCTGTCAGCAATTTTATAAACAGCAAATCCTAGAACTAGGATGTGTGAATCTGAAATTAGTCTGTGAATGTACATGGCCCTTACATTCAAACGGGGAATGATGTTGAAATAATTGTTTTGACTTAAGTCATTTCTTGACTTCTCTAATGCTCCATGAACTTAAAGTAAGCAACCAATTACCCAGCAAAGATCATTCTATTCATTCATTCCATTAGTATATTTTTATTGAATGCTGATGAGGCTTGGGGCAATGGCTAGGTTTTGGCAATGGTGAAAACAACACACTATTTTCACATGTTTGAAGAGTGAGCAATCTCTCTCAGAGCATCAACCCTACTTGTGAGGTCTAGTCACATGGCCACTTCCAAAAGGCTCCATCTCCAAACACTATCACATTGGGGGTTAGAATGTAGAGGTTAGGAGCACATTAAATCTATAACAAACCCTTAGATTGACTTTGTATGCTATAAACTAAGAGCTTTGCAATGAACATTCTCCTGTGTTAAGTGGAGAATAATCAGACAGAACCACCAGGAATGATCTAATATACAGGATATAGTAACAGTAATAACAGTATTTGGGTTTATTTAATTGTGGTAGCTGGTTAATCAGTTCATCGATGGCTATTGTTTCAGCATCTGGGACTGGACCTGAAGTCATCAGGGTAGACTTTTGGAAAGGAAAAATAGATCAGAATTAGAATAATAGCCAAGCTACTAAAGCAACTTTAGTGCCTGGAGACAGAGGAATGGATTAGGAAGATTTGGTAGTTATACACAGTGGACTACTACTCAGCTATAGAAAAGATAAATTATTGCTAGTTGTGACAACATGGATGGAACTAGATGGAACATCAGCTACATGAAATAATTCAGAAAGAGAACAACAAATATTGGGTGATGTCATTTTTTATGTGGAATATATAGAAACAAAATGAGTGGACAGATAACAGCATGTCGATGTTAAATCTGAGAAATCTAACTGTATATTTGAGGCTACAGGAAGTGACAGAGGAAGGGCGGAACAAAGTGGGAAGGGGGCACAGTGGACTACGGAAGAAGGTAATGGGTGTCTTTGTGGTGATTGTGGTTTGGTAACAGCATCTGAAGGGGGTGATCCTATAGTGCTAAACCATACAAAAAGTGTAAAACAATGTTACCTCAGTTAAAAAAGTTAAAAACAAAAAAAAGATACTGAATCATAATCAATCACTTGCCACCTCCAGGTCTTCAGCTTTGATGGTATAGGAGAAGCTGCAGTCTTTTTCATGGAACTAAATAGACACCACACCTGGCCCAGGACTTGGAGAAGTAGGACACTCAACTGGAGTTGAAGGGGCTGGAGGTCAGCTGTCAAGAAGGAGATATTCCTTGCTGGATCAGAGTGGAGAAGCTGAAACAGGAAATCAGGTAGGAACTGCGGGAGATGCTGGCTGGCCAAGTGAGTCAGCCGATCAGCATCAATGTGCATGTGCTGTTCTAGTGCCCTTGACTGGGATGGTTTTCCAGGTGAGAAAGATTGTTGGTAGCTCCCCTCTGCTTTTCATGAAAAGTCCCCAAAGTTCACAGTAAATCAAAACTATACAGAGAAGAGAATTTTTAGAAAAGTAACCCTAGCTTGAAAATGTCAGTGCAAATTCATGCACATAATTGTGTGCTGTGGTCTCGTCTGAGCAGCTCTGTGTGGTGGTTCTCAGAATGATCCGGCATAGACTCTATGTGAATTGTCTGTTCATACCATTTGTGCATTTTCCATGGACATGTCTATCTTTTGCCTATTGGTTTTTAGATGTCTTTTTGTATTCTGGGTATTAATCATATATTTCTTTAGGTGTTGAAAATGTAATTTGCTAATGGTTATTCCCTTGGTCAAACAAAAATTCTTAATTTGTTGTAATCAAACACATCAGTTTACTACATGATAGTTGCTGCTTTTAGGTCATTCACATTTCCTTTGACAATCCATATCTATATTAGACTGTCAGTTTGGAAGGAATGCAGGTAAGTCCGCAGGAGAGATTAGACGAATATGGAAGAATTATAGAGGGAAGATTAAATAACTTAAATTCTAACCTCAAACTTTCTACAGAGGTGATGATTTTGTATATAAAGGATTTGTGATACAGACAGTTGTTCTTCCTTTATAATTAATTTTCTTTTTGTTTACTTTTTTGCATCTTATTGTCCTGGTGTGTACTTTCAAGTTAATAATTAAACAGATGAGGGAGATAACCTTGTCTTAGTTCTGATTTTTGGGTGGAGAGTATTTTGTCTTTCATTGGTAATTATGATTTAGCAGTAGGATTTTGTAGAGGTTATTTATTAGCTGAGTTCCTACTTTGAGTTCTTGTCTTGAATGATTAATGAATGTTTTCAATGCTTTATCTAGTCATTATAATATTTTCTTCAGTCTACATATAATGAATCATATTCCTTAATTCTCAAATGTTGAACCAATCTTGCACTTCTGTCTTCTGAAATATGTTATCATATCTCTTACCTAAAACATGTAGACAAATAGTTGGGTCTTCATTGTTAATTTAGATTAGAAACCTATCAACTATTTAACCAGAGTATTTGCTGAAATGATGTGTGTGTATTTGTTTTGGGTAAGGGAGATTCAGGAATGGAGACAAGGACAAAAGAATACAGGAGATGGAATTTTGGGGAGAAGGGAAGGGAAGAGGGTTACAGATGGGCATTTTAGGACTCTTGATAACTAAAGGTGACTTTTTGTTACCTGTGTCTTTCTAGGTACAAAGCTTGATTAGAACTTGAGGTTTTAGGGCTGGCTTTATGTGTCTCTTGAATGGTATAATTATTATTATTAAGATGTAAAATAAGCCTTTTGAATTTTGGCAAGTGCCAAAATTTTGCCAAGTATGCATTTGGCAAATGCATAAAATTTCTTGGCACATTATAGACAACAAAGTACATAATATAAAAACAAATACAAGTAATACAGCCGTGTTCTTCATAATGCTGTTTTGGTTCAAGGAAAGTCTATATCGAGCACTGTGTAATGACATTGTAGTTTCATAAGTTACAGTATTTTATGCCCCCGCATTCTCATACATCTTGTGTTTACCATATCTTTTAGTAGTATCATTTTTCCTTGATCTTCATTGAACCTCATATTGTTATGTTCATCATGGTCCCTTAGCATATAAAATCTACTGCTAATTTCAATAACAGGCCACTTTCAGTGCTTGATCTGTAAACAAAATTAAATACTTTGAGGAAGGACTACAAAATTGGAATATCAATAGTGGCTATTGTTTGCCAGCTAGGCTCCCAACTATCATGGTGAGAAATAAGGACAGAGATGTTAAAGTGCTTGCTTCATTGAATGAGAACAGTGAAACTCAAAAGGGACCTATATCAGTTATGAAAGAAGACTCTGAATGGAGGGGATCGCTCTGAACACCATGATGATTGTGAATAAGGTGAAAGCTTGTTTATAATATTAAAAGAAAAGGCTGGACCTGATTACAGTGGATGTTGAATTTATTGCTAGTTCTTAGTGGTTAAATGATTGAAGAATTGTTATCCATTACATAATTTGAAAGTGAGGTAGTGAGTCAGTGAGTGCTGATGTAAAGCAGGTGATTTTTTTTTTAATTCTGGATAAGGTGCTTGTGGAAATAAATTAAATGCCAGAACAAATCTTGAGTATGAGTAAAAACTCCCAGTTATGGAAATTGAAGCTTGAGAAGATTTTCAACCATAATGAGACACACTCATTGCCAGGTTTCAAGGTTCTTAAGGACAGGATGAGAATCTTGTTTGAAGACAAAGTTGTGGGCTACAAATGAAAATTCTATGTGGTCTGGAACAGTGAGACCCCCCAAACCTTCAGGCATACCAAATAACATACACTGCCAGTGTAAGTACCCACTAGGATGACCCCACAATGATGAAATCACCTAAACTTGTTTTCCTCAGAATGTTTCTCTGTCATTAAGTGACCCATACTCTATAAAGAAAATTCTGATATCCATAATATGATGAGAGATTTTTTTTTAAAGATTTATTTATTTATTCATACAGAACTGGGGTACAGGCCAGAGATGCGGAGGGTGAGAGGCTTCACCAGAGACAGAGTGGGGAGCAGAACAGGCAGATCGACGAAGTACACTGCTGAGGGGAGCAGCGGGCGGGTCAGGAGAGGTCTGCCGCGCCATGTGGTCACCTCCGGGGCAGGCGGGAATCAAACTCATGCAGAAGTGGCGTTAGCTTCTTAGTGCAGTGCTTTAACCCGCTGCGCCACCAGGGAGGGCCATGATGAGAGATTTTTAACTCAGTTTTCTCACAGAATGTCAGAGACAGGAAACTATAAAACTATAGCTGTATATAAACTATAAACTATATAGTTATAACTTAGTTATATACAGCTATAAATAATATATACAGCTCTAACTTGTAGCTGTATATGATTAAAAAATATAAAAATATAAAATATACATATGTATAAGAGAGGGTATTTGAATAAACGATCTCTTTTGGATATATGCACACACATATGTTATTTTAAACAGATACATATTTAAGTACATGTATACTGTATATTTACAGTAAGGCATATGTGTTTATGTATACATGTATAAGTTTATGTACATATGCATATATATTGTTCTGTATCCCAGAGAGAATATTCTTTTCAGTGTATATGGGTTCTTTACAAAAGTAGAATATGTCACAAAAGAAATGTGATACAAAACTGATCATAAAGAAATAACAAAGAACAAATAGTTGAATGCATTCAGAGAGCAACACAGGAAGATCTCCAATCCTGGTTTCCCATAAGACCAATAACATTTATCTGTAAATTTAAGAAATTGTGATAAATTCATGGAAATGAAAATAGAAATTGTGAAATATTAGAACTAAAATAAAACAAGTGGTGTTTTTAATACCTATGAGAATGAAGCCAAATGATTCTTGAGGGGATTTTTTTTACTTTGACTGCATTTGTGAGGAGAAAAATAGTAGATCAGACTAAGCTTTTATCTTATAGATATATAAAAAACAAAGAGTAAGTAAGAAATAAATGGTAAGAATGATAGCAGAAATTAAAGAAAAACTCAACATAAAGTTAATCAGGAATCCAGAAGGTTGATCTCTGTAAGTAAATTTAAGTTAGTGATCATCTGATAAAGAAAAAAGAATCATAAATAAATCAAGAAATATGTAAAGAAATATATAACTTTGCATCCAAAGGAAATAATAATAATAATAATAATAATAATAATAATAATAATAATAATAATAATAATAATAATAATAATAATATAAAGACCCAAAGAGTTCACTAGGAATAAAACAACCTACATCAATAAATTTAATACCTGTATGCATTGGTTGAACCTTTGGGGAAATAACCAAGGAGAAATATAAACCATGTGACCATAATAAACCTAAAAGGAATTGAAGCAGTAAAGGTTTCTCTCCTACCAATTATATGCTTTACTAAAAATCTAAAGGTCAACTATTCTCATACAGATTATTCTAAAGCATAGAAAAGATGGAAAGTTACCCATTTATTTTAACAAAACTGGTATGATTATAATTCAAAGGTAGCAGAAGGTAAAACAAAACTACAGAACAATCTAAGCTCTAAGTACAGGTATCAACTTCAAATGAGGTTATCGGGGGAAAAAAGAAGAGAGCAGTTTCTAGTAGAATAGCATGATGACCAGGTAAAGCCTATTCTAAAAATGCAAGGATTGATGTTTTTAAAAGAATCAACTTAACTTACTATAATAACAGATGAAAGGAGAAAGCCATACATCCTGTCCAACATATCAGTTCCTCTACAAAGATTAGGTGAAGCTATAAAGACCTGGTCCTGTTGCCTCAGCTCCATAGGGCCATCCCACCTCTGGAACTCTTGGGGAAAACCCTGTGGCCTTTGTTGTGACAACTTCCCAGCCCAACTTCCTCCTTGGCCCCATCGTACTGCATTCCCTTCCCCAGTAGAGATTCATCTGGAAATATCTCCCATCTTTCTGCATACAAATATGCAAATAAGAATTCACTTCCTAGGAACTTGACCTAAATCTGTACTGAAGATTTCATGATCTAATATAACCTACACCCCCCACCCAAACACAGCAAAATATTAAGACTGACAAAAAGTCAGTGTAAATAAAAGATCAGTGTACAAAACTCAGTAGCTTTCTTTTAATCAACAAAAAAGTAACAGGACAATATGACTATGAAGAATCTCTTTTACAATAGTGACATAAAGCAATCATAAAAAATTAACAAAATACACAGTATCTTTTTGAAAAAAATGATAAAAACGTTTACTGAAAGTGGAGAAAAATATTGCTGAAAGTCTCATTCTGTAGTGATTGGGATGATAATTGGCCCACTGATGATAAAATATTTTTTTTAGTATGGAACAATTGAAAAAAGAAAATAAATATAAACTTAAACATTTTATTGCAGTTTTCAACATAAGACATTTATTCACCAATCTTTTTCTGTAGAATTGACCTTTAATCTTTAAGCAAGGTCAGTGGTTGGAGTTCTTCATTAATTTTTTTTGCATGAATCATATCCACAAGAGAACATCTTAAATAATCAGATGTTTCCTTTGAAGTGAAACTAGTATTGTTTCATTGTTAACAATCGTTAACAGTATTGATGAAGCTATCTGAAAAAGAATCCTTCTAGACTTTTACAATTTGTTTGCCCTGATATTTGATTAATTTCTTACATCTAATTTTAGCTACTTCCTTTTATGGATCCTCCCCAAAACATTCAATTTAGCTTTGGAAGGAAAGACTCTGTTTTGCATGCCAGTGCTTTGTGTAATATTTAATTAACTGCATAATATTATTAGCTAGTGCAGATGTCACAACTGATGAGAATTGAAAGTTGGGGTGTTCTGGGAGTATCTTGCTAGCTGGAATTGTATTCAGATTGTAACAGGTATCAGCTAGTATAACACAAGTGATTTGGTTATAGGGAGTTTGACTCAATATTGTAAAAATTTTCACAATTAGCTTATATAAATTTATAAGTGATTTCTAGAATTTTCATAAAACTATAAATGGATTCTCAAATTCATGTACAAGAATGTTGATAAAGATAATATTGATGGAGGGCAAAGAAAGAGAACTTTCTCTTGGGTGGCACTGTGATCTACTTGGGTATAGTGGGGCGAGAAGACATACACACACATATGCACATATAGGTGTGCATGTATATGTACACATGCATATATGTACCTAACAATCTTTTCATTGATGCTCTCTTGAGAATGGCAATGGGTTTTGTGTTATTTAACTAAGGTTCTCATAACAAAATACTACAAGTTCATACCTTATGAACAGTAGACATTTAGTTTCTTGAGGTTGGAAGTGCAAGATCAAGGTACCAAAAGGTCTGGTTTCTGGTGAGACCCTTCTCCTTACCTTATAGATATTCATATTCTTTCTGTTCCTCTAGAACAGAGAGAGTGAATATCTGCTGTTTAAACCAACCAGGCTTTGGTATCTCACTGTGACTGACAAACAGGTAGCATAAGGAGTGTTTAGGAGGTATCACTCTCTTCCCAGGCCCATCTCATTTTGCCACTACTTCTAAAAAATGCCTGTCACACTCAAAGTGACTAATTTAGGGTTCAGTAACATGGGGCTGTTTGCTGCGATCTATTCACCGTGCTGAATCTCTTCTCATCATGTATAATTTTGTTCAACACTACCACCTGCCAATTTTCTAGGAATAACTTATACCTTTCATGGGGAATATATGCCATATTTTTTAATATCTGTACTTATCATGGACTAGAAACTTCTTGAGAACAGAACTTTTGCCTCAAGGAAGCATTTCCCTTAACACGCCTCCAAATTACACGTGGGGTCTTGCTGAATGCAGATTCTCGTTCAGTATGTCTGAGGTGGGTCTGATACCCTGCATTTTCCTTTTGCTCCTAGGTGAGGCCACTAGCCCTAGTTCTTGGCCCATAATGAGTAATGAGGCTTTTTGCATGTTCTTTTGTGCTTTTGGGATCCAGAACAACGAGACTGACTGTACTTATGCAAAAGGGAGCCATTAGCTCTGATTCCAATGGATTCCAATGCTGACTTCACATTAGAACCACATGCAGAGGAACTTAAGTAATTCTATTGCCTAGATCCTACCCTGAGGGAACTAATTAGTCTGGAGTGGGATCCAGGCACTGGTAGGATTTAAAGCTTGAATGAGGTGCCCTGGTTGATTTTGAAGTCAGGGAATCTCCTGGTTTTGCCTGGGCTCTCCCAGGGCTGGTGAGCTGAAGTCATTGACTGTGTGTTGGTCAGGGGTGTTAACTCCTTTATCTTGGCCAAGTTCAGTGTTTCTTTCTTTAAAAAAAAAGAAATATTTATTTTATTTTATTGATGCATACACAAGTTGGGGAATATATGCAGAGGCGCAGGGGGTGGAGTGTGCAAGAGGATTTGCCAGAGACAGAGTGGGGAGCAGAACAGAGATATCTAGTGAAATACATTGCTGATGAGAGCAGCAGGTGAGACAGGAGAGGTTTGCTGCACTGTGTGAGTGAGGTCCCTGGCCAGGGATTGAACTTGTGTTTCATTGGCTGCCAATAGCTTCCTATTGCTGCGCTTTAACCCCTTGTGCCATCAGGGAAGTCCCAGGTACAGTTTTCTAAAATACAGCCACAGGGTTGTCAGAGCACTTTCTTAAGAAGGTGGTACTGGAAGTGACACATTTTTGACAGGTCAGAGTCAAGGATGAGCATGTCAGGGCACCCTGCATTAGGAAGGATGCCAACTCCAGTGGCATCTTAGAACACAGCGTGGGTGCTAAGAGGGTCTCATGTAGGACGGCAGGTCTTCTAAAGTCATTGCAAGAAAGATTTGCTGGGATCATATTTTAAATAATCTCCTTAAATTGAGAGCCACCCCTTTCCAACAATAAGGTTTGAACAAAGGGTTGATTGTTTAGTCCATATATGTGTTTTTAAAACATTGGACACAGATGTAAGTCAGGGTCCAACTAGACCACAGTCCAGGCATCCCAGCAAGTGGATCGATGAGAAGCCTCTACTGAACACAGAAGAATTGTGTTTTCAATCAAAAGATGGAAAACGCTGAAAAGGTCAGGGCAGTCTCTGAGAGAGGCTTTCATAGAGTAGAGAGAAAGAAACAATGGCCCAGGAAGGCTCTTGGTACCAGAAGAATGAACAAATAAGTTTCTTGAGGAGTGGGTTGTGGAATAGGCTGCCTTTAGCCAAGTGGCTTCTGGGAAGATTCTGGGAAGATGTTTAATAACCACCTGTCTGAAAATGAAAAGTGAATGTATATGTAAATGTACATAAATTCATTATAAATTTCACTGATTTAAATTAGCACAGCAGCTAATTTAATTGTAACAATATAATACATACTTTTCTTTATTATAATTTGCAACTAAATAGTTGAGTCTATACAATGTTTCATTGATTTTGCTAAATGTTTTATCCATGGACTTCAGTTGACCTGCCCCAATGGGGTAGGTCCAGCCCAGTGTCCAGGGCCTCGAGGCACATGTGTGCTGGACCAGAGCAGATAGTTCATGAGACCCTGATACTAAATGTTGAGGAGTTCTGTGAGACTGTTGTTAAAGACAGCCATTGAAATTTAAATGACAGAAACTTGTGCTGGAATAAATTATAAGTAAAACAAACTAACAAATACTGGAAACTCTTCATAATTATGTTACCATATTTCACTATTATGTAAGCTTTGGAGACTGTTTTGCCTATTGTAACTATATGGTGAAAGACTATAATGGTAGACTTGTTTCCTTCCTCTACTCTCAGTGATGTCATGGTGGGGATTTGAGTGTGCACACTAGGGAAATTGATGAATGATGCACATGAGGCTCTGAGTCATTGTTTTGTTGATTGTCTTCATGGGAGAGCAATGAAGAAAGTGTTGATAATTTGCATTCAGTAAATTCACATTTGATAGTGTATGGTATGTTTAATTACTATTTTATGAATAGCACAAAAATTAATGCAGCACAATTCTAGAATTTAAATACTATATTCCAATTCAGCCAAGAAACGACTCAAGTAATTGATAAGTGAGCCAAAGTCTGACTTGGCTTCATTGTTTACTCTCCTTATTAATTGATAATAAGGTAAAGGACAATGATAACTGATATTCATGTGAAAAGTACAGGTCACCTGAAGTCCATGGATAAAACATTTAGCAAAATCAATGAAACATTGTGTAGACTCAACTGTTTAGTTGCAAATTATAATAAAGAAAAGTATGTATTATATTGTTACAATTAAATTAGCTGCTGTGCTAATTTAAATCAGTGAAATTTATAATGAATTTATGTACATTTACATATACATTCACTTTTCATTTTCAGACAGGTGGTTATTAAACATTTGCTGGCCCATCATTAGTTGGGATGACCTATATTCTTCACTAAGGAAGCCCAGAAGCAACTAACCAAGAGACAGTTTACCAAAGAACTTAAGCATGTGAGACTCACTGTGTTCAAATCTAATTCTGACATTATTTACCCCCATTGTCCCTAAGTTTCCTCAGTCTATAAACCTACTTTATATGATTGCTAAGTGGTTTCAATGAATTTGATACAAATAACACTTACATAGCATCTGTTGGTATACAGTAGATTTTATTATTCTGAGAATCAAGATACCAAGGATCTTCTTTTTTTTAAAAAAAAATCTGAACTTTTATTTCTTCTACTGATAAAGTAAAACAAACAAACAAAAAAACATGATGCTCACAGGATTATCATGGGTTTGCAGGAAGGAAGGTTGGTGGAGATGCTCTGATTGAATGGGGTTGCCTGTGCTGACTTAGTTGCAAGGAATGAATGAGAGTAACAGTAGCTAGCAGGCTCAGGACCTGCTCAGCTTCCAGGGTGGACCCTCTTGATTGTGCTCTGAGCTAGTTAATTTCTAGGGGCTGGTGAAGCTCCGATCAGGATTCACTCTTAAATATCTGGTAGTATGGAGCATGAGTTCCAAGATGATCTCCACCCATGCTGTTATCACCAATACTGTGAGCGTAGCTAAGATGGCACCTGCTGGTAACCCCAGCCCTAGAGTGTGCCCTAAATTTTCTTGCCCCCTAGTCAGCGTGCTAAGAATAGTATGGGCGCTGTTCACACTGTTTTTTTTTTGCTTTAGGTTCCAGGGCATGTGAGTCAGTTTATGTTCCTTTTAAGGGTTCTCAGTCTCTCCATTTTCCTTGGCTCCCCTGTTCTCACTTCCCTCTGGTCCTCAGTGCTGGGTTCCTGGGGCTGGTCTCTGCTTTTCTAGGTTGGAGAACTGGGTCACCAAGTGTCAGGTTCAGTCTTCTTTTTTCACCTTAAAGATCTCTTCCTCATTGTGCCTTGTTGCCTCCTGGGTGAGTTCCTTCCTTTCTGAAAGCATGTCTCTGTCTCTAGTCTCCATCTTGGTGCTGCCATTTCAGCCTGTGTTGTGGGAGTGCAGTACATCTGTTTCAGGTCAGTCTCTGTGTAGACTAGTCTATCTGAGGTGTAGATTTGCTGTGATAATGGGAAAAGCTGAATAGCACAAGTTCTCCCTAGTCTACTCTGTGAGCCCGCCCCCCCCATCACCATCAGACCTGTCCTGATTGCATGCGATGTGCTAGCCACAGAGTTGATTCATTGGATCAGTAAGTGCACCAACAGTGATGCAGAGAATTCTAAGCTAGACTATAACAGAATTAAAGTATTCCCTCATAGATATTTATTTGCTGTCTCATCCTGTGAATTCTTCTTCTAGATTTACCTACAACCAGAGGAAATCGACTGGGTCTTCCTCTCTAGTCTTGATAAATCAACTCATTAATAATGTGCTTCCAAAGATATTTGAGATGACCATGCTGGTTCCCAGTTATACCAACCTCTTAGTGACTGATTATCTGGGCATCTGTAGTACTGCCCTTTTCATTCTAGAATGTGTTCTTGTTCAGTGCTTGACTTTGGGGTCAGCCTAGTGGTTTGTCTGGAAGTACATCTTAGAATTTTAAAAGCAGGAATCTACTTCTAGCAGTAGATTCCAACTTCAGAAGTGTGTAATGTGTAATTTTTAAAAGGAACAATTTTTTTTTAGGAACAATATTTTAAAAATCTTCATTTCAAAGCTCTCTACCGCCTTACCTTTAACAGATTAGATATACCTAGGATTTGGGATAGATTTTAGGAAATTCTAGAATTTTTTAATATTCTAACCATTATTAGAAAGGAATACATTTGTCTCATGTTAGCATGGGAAAATCTTGTGAAGTTCAGCAATGTAGATTCTGAAAAGTATGAAGCTATGTGGAATGAATAGAAGATTGGGAAAAATAGAAATAAGGCAGATATGCTTGGGAAAACTTAAGTGCATAAAATAATGTAAGATTTTTCCAATTATTAAGAAAAAGATATATCTAACATTTCCCTTTTGTCATTTCTACTATCATACAAATAATTTACTTGCAGGGTATTTACCATATTATTGCCTGACTTTTATATATCAGGTTTTATTAAAGAAAGTTTTAAGAAAAAGATTTAGTTAAAGGAATTTATAGTTCATAAAAGTCATTTATTTTGAACTAGACACTGGTCATTTAGAATAGTAAATTCACTATATAGACAGCAACAAAAAACCCCAAAACCCCAACTAAGAGACACTGTTAAATTCTAAATCTCAGTTTTCAGTGCTGACCTGTTCAGAATTAAAGTTAAGTGAAGAAAACAATATTGGGTTAAATTTAGATTTTTGAAAGCTGAAAAGAAAGCCTAGGAAATAAAGAAATGCTCTTTTTTCATTTAATATTTTAAAAGGAATTTGAGTGCCTGTAAAAAAAAAAAAAGAAGAAGCTGCTTTCTGAGCATTGTAATCTTTTCGGCAGACATGGGAAAGGGAAGCCTTTATCCCTTTGTATTTTTAGTTGCTAACAAAGGACGACTGTGTGGGATGGGGAGAACATTAACCCCCACTTACCCTCAGATATAATCTGTGGTCACATTGTGCCAGCTCTACCAGTGAACACCAACAATTATTTATCTAAGGTTTCTCAAACATCTGGACTTTTGGCACCCAAGACCAAAACATCTGGGCCTTTGTTTGAATTTTCCACTTGTTTTCCAATTTGACGTTGTGTTTGAATAATAATAGCTATGGAGTACTTCCTCTGTGCCAGAGCCAGGCTAAATATTGAACATGCAAGAGCTTGTTTAACCTTCACCAAGTTCTGAACCATGAACTTTAACAGAGGAGGGTACTAAGGCCCAGATGGGAGCTATATGAGAGGAGAACCCCCTCTGTCTGGTTATAAATTCTGGGCTGCTAGCAGTACTCTATTTTGCCAAAGCAGCTACAGAGAATCAAAGCAACAAGTGGTATGTCTCCAAACTGTGGCTACACTATTTTTCTTTTTTAAACAAAAAAGGGTAACAGGACAAAATCTAGGTGAAAAACGTTACTCAGAAACATCACCATTGTTAGCCAATTTAACAATTTGTGGAAGAATTGTCCTTCTCTTGACTTATTCTGGCAGCACAGAGGTGTTTAGAGTCAGCTGATAATTTGCATTTGTGCCTATTGCTGTTTGGGTATTAACAGAAGAACTAAAAATATTTACAGCAGCCTTGTTAGATGAAATGGTTAAGAAAATGCAAAAAAGTACATAATACAAATGGAAGAACAGAATCAATGTCTGGCTTCAGCATGAATATCCTGGTTCTCCTTCATAGTAAGTTGATGTACATTTGATTCTGTAGCCCTATTTCTTAATCTCTTGAACCTCAGTTTCCTCATTTTAAAACAAAAGCAATAATAAAATCTACTCTGTCCTACTTTGATGACAGATGGGATAAAATAATGCACTTAAAGTGCCTAATGTAGTGCCTGGCTCAGAATATGGTTTCAAAACAATTTAGAGACTATTACTATCATAAATATTTGTCATAACTCGGTATATGACTGAACTGGAATTCAGTACACATTCAACCTGACCCTTCCTCCAGGCAGAGGGAGGACACTGGAGAGCAGAGAAATCTGCAGCTTTCTCCTCTTTGTTTTTATTCCTTGGTCAAAACCAGGGAGCTTCACTTCCTCTGTTACTACTGCCCCCTGCTGGCTGGGGAGAGAAAGGCCATAGTGGCGGTGAAATTCAATTTGCCTTTTCACCTTTTCTTGCTTCTTTTTGCCAGGTCTTATTTCTTTAAATAATAAACTGTATAACCTTAGCCTCCTATAAAAAGACGTGAGAGCATGAATATAATCATTGCCTCTTTAGTATTGTAAAATTTTATGGTTATGTAGAAACTCAATGTTAAAACACACACACACACACACACACACACAACAACACAGGTCTGTGATGAAATTTCTCTGGATAAATAATTAGTCATCCCGTAGACGATCCGTGGTGGTAGTGTGCTTTCTGACTTTTCAACGCAGACAGATGGTTTACGCATCTTCAGCTTGCAGAGTTTTCCGAGGAGCATTATATAATCTCAGTGCAGCTACCAAATGAAATAAGAAATTTCTCGTTTGGCACACGGAGCTTGCATATCGAGTTCATAAACTTTAATACTTTTCCCAAGTCCAAAATCAGAGACAACCTGCTCCAAGTCAGCTTCCCATTTGCACTTAATTAGGGAGTGTGTTTTGGAGGTCAGTGAAAACCAGTAGAGTACGTTTTCATAATAACTTTCCTCACAATAAAATTATTTAGGAGGCAGTTGTCCAACTTTTTTCTGGAGTGAGGGCAAGAAAAACGGGGACACAGAGTGAAGTTATTGGATACCTTATCTGGAACTGCCCAAAAAGTTGTCCAAGACCCAAAGAACACAAAGTACCTTCTGGATCAGGGGAAAGGGGCCAAACTACTTTTCTATTCCCAACAATTTTCATCAGTGCAACTTGGTACAAACTTGAGGATTCTAAAGTCTAGAAAACAAAAATCTTGTCTAGTCATGACCATGTCAGACTTACAGAGGAGAGACACCAAATCTCCCTAGAAAGGAAAAGCCAAGTGTATGACTTAGAGGATCTGGTGAGTAGTTAGGACAGTGGCCAGACTGTCACTTAGTGACTGGAGGATCTTGTGTAGGTGGGTTTCTAAAAGAAAAGACAATGAGTTCAAACTTTCTTCATGTTTCACATCATTACAGCTATAGGACAATGTCTCATGCTGCGCTAGCCTAGTGTTTAAACATTGTAGACAATAAGATAAATTCTACATCATGCACTCCAAGAGTGTACAATTCCTCAGTAGACCAGGAGATCAAGTTCTGATTGGTGAGTGAGTTCTTTGCAGTTGTTTTTCTTTGCTTTTTAAAAATAATAGTTTTTCTGCTTCTAAGTTCCATTTGGTTTTTACAATTCCCATTAATACAAGAAGACATGGCCAAGAGGTACAATTTCTGATTTATGGTTGATAAGCTTTTATCATGATAGGGAGCCTTTGGCTGCAATCTGCTGAAGGATCTCCAAACTCCTATACAGACAATAGTTAACTTTGTTTTTTTCTTGCATATACACTCACCCACAGGACCTGAGGTGGGATTAGTTGCACTGAGACTTTGTAGGTTTGGTCATAAATTGTTCTGAGATGAAGTCTTGAGGCTTCTAAACCAAATTTCCTTCAAAGGCAGTTCATATGTCAAGTTGCTACATTTACCAAATGACTGAAGTACAGCCATAACCATTGGAGCATAACCAACACATCAGGCTGAATGTGCTATTTCTTTAGTCTCTTAATTTGATAGTGATGATAACAGGGAATTTGTCATACTTTGTTTCCAATATTTGGCGGATCATTCCGATTATGGCCTTTACAAGTTACCTATATATAAATAACCCTAAATTTAGTTCAGCTGGTATTTTTCTGTCTTCGTAGTTTCCCCAGTTTACATATTAATCCTACAGTAATTAGGTATTTCAGGCCTAAATGGCAGGTATGCAGAGGTCTGTGATGCCCTCCAATACTCTCCACCTGCCTCCTGGTGGTGATTCATGGTGTCATTCCCTCCCTTTTAGTGTGGATTGAACTTTCTGATTCATATCTAATGAATAAGAATATGGCAGAAGCATTGGGTGACCCTTCCAAAATGAGGTCACTAATCAACCATGGCTTCTTTCTTGGGTGACTCCTTTTGTACTTTTTCTTCACACCCTCATACTGGGGGAGATCTGCTTCCATATTTTGTACAATTTTATGGAAACACCTGAATGCATAGCAGAGGCTTGATGCATCTGGTCAGTGGTCAGGGAGTTCCTGCAGCCTGCCAACAGCCCCAAGAGTGACATGAGAGGCTCTTCTACCCACAGTCAAGCCTTGAAGGACCGCAGGCCCCACTGACCCTCCCTTGCAGCATCCTAAGACCCTGTGCTAGCACACAACTCACACACACCCAGATTCCTGAGCACGGAAGTGGTGAGAGAGCAAACTTAGCTATTCAAGAGTGCAAAGTTTGGGTTGCTTTGTTACACACACAGCAGTTGATAACTAATATGGATGTCTGTATCAATTGGTGATGAAATGGTGACCAAGTAACTGTTACTAAGAATAGCTTGTGACCAAATACATGGATCCTTAGTCTTTTACAGGCATCACAAACCATGCCTACATCTCCTACAGGTTCCAGAGTCATTCAACATCTTATATATCATAGACAGTACCCACCCTCAGACCACATAAAAAAAGAAAGGTAATTGAACAATAAGTGGAAGGAAAGCCATAGGTAAAGTGCTTTTTTATTGATTTCTGATGACTTTTCCAGAATTAAATTTTCCTGAGCATTTGCATTTCTTTCTCTCTAAAGTCTAGTCAGATTGTCTTTCTTTGATCACTTTCATTGTCTATAGACCCAGTGAGAAGGGGAAGGAGAGTTGTGATTTTGGTTCCTCGTTCCCTAAATGACACAAATGTGCCCTGAATAGTTGTGGACTATTATCACCCAGGGAGTTCTGTCTAAAGAAGATTTTTTTTTTCTATAGAAAATGTAACAATACCTATCTCAGGGTCAGAAGGATGCGGTTGATCAGAGCTGCCGCCGTCACGTTACAGCAGCATTGTTTGTCCTCCCCTCATTTCCTCAGAGGTGCACAATGCTCTTTCCTCTTCGCCCTGCAGCTCTTTCTAATATTGTTCTGGACCTTTGGGGACCTTCTATATTAAGATTGAAGGAAGCTGGGAACATTACTTGTTCTTTTTTCTGAGTACTTTTCCTGGATGTGATAAACCAGTGATGTGGGGAGACAGCGGAATCTCAGGAGGCTCTGCACTGGCCCTCCTGGGGAGCAAACTGCTGCTGTCTCTCCTCTGTCCTCTCCCCTGTACCTTACAGGCTGCTCATGTCCCTTAACACTTTCTGCCTGCCAGCCTCTTCTGCTGTTTGCTGGGAGCACACTGGGGTAAAGAGAGGAAGATAAACAAAGCAATGGAAAACCACTGAGGAGGGTCTCAGCAAGCTCAGGTGGGGATTCCTCCTAGACAATTAGTTTCCTGGAAATATACCAGGGTACAGGGTCTTCTTCCCTCGAATCCTAGGATTGTCCGAAATACCAAGCACTCTTCCCACGAAGTTACATTAAGAGGGTTAATTAACAGAAATTACTGTCACACATCTCAAAATTTAAATGAGAAGTAAGTAAGACCAATAAGTTTTCTGAGACTGCTCTAGGCTGCCAGAACCTATTTTTGTGTCCATAAGAGAAAATAAAATGTATGTTTCCTACTTCAGTTTCTTCTGGAATTCTGCTGGTCCTGTCATTTTCTTTAGTGGTTACATTTTATGAATCTATAAGGCATACTATCATTACAGCTTGTTTATTTGGCTTTTCTTCAGTCCACAGCACTTCATATTCCTTTCTTGATTTTTTCTAAGGGTTGAAAAGAACCTGGTTTACTTGGTGGAAGCTGTTATTTTTCTTTTCTTACAGGTTTCCTGCCTTGTTCCAGGCAGGAGTCACTTCTTCTGCCCACCATGCTCTCCTGAGGCCTTTCTGCATTTGAGTGGGGTCTTCTCCTGATCGCCTGCTGTGCAGCCTTGAATTCTAGTTTTATTGCAAGTTGAAATTAAAGCTGTCCCAAGGGTACCTAGCATTTCATCTCTCCTAATGCTAAGCCCTATTACCTCTCCAGTGTCAACAGAGAAATTTTCCTTTTTCAAGGTTTTGCAAAAGTAGTAGGGGAGAGTGTACAGGGACGAGGAAATGAGTGGATGGGGACATTCATGATTCTTACTCCCCTGCTCCCTCTCTCCCTTTGCTTGACTTTGTGCTGTTAATTTAATGTCTCCCTGCAGACATGTAAATCAAAGCCACAATGAGATACCATCTCATACCAGTGAGAATGGCCCACATCAAAAGGACCAGAAATGACAAGTGTTGTTGAGGGTCTGTAGAAAAAAGAGCCCACTTACACTGTTGGTGGATTGTAGGCTGGTTCAGATAGTAGAAAGCTGTATGGAGGCTCTCAAAACACTAAAATTGGATCTAACATTTTTGACCCAGCAATTCCACTCCTAGAATACAAAACAAAAAAAAAAACCAATAACACCTAATTCAGATGTATGTACTCCTATGCTCTTTGTAACATGATTAAAATGGCTAAGTTATGGAAAACACCTAAGTGCCCAAAGACAAACTTATGGTCATAAAAATGTAATATATGCACAATAGGATACTATGCAGAAAAAAAAATAATTGTGAGTTTCTATTTTTGGTAACATGGATGGAACTAACTGGAAAGGAAAATGCTAAGCAAAGTAAGTCAGGAGGAGAAAGGTAAATATGACATGGTCTCCCTTATATGAAGGAGAAATAAAACAAAGGGCCAGTTAAAACCAAACAAAAAATAAACTCTTAATATGTGACTGAAAAAATTGAGGCAACCAGAGGAGGATGGTGGGGTGAGAGTGGGGAAGGGAAAGGACACCCTGGAATGTGGTGAGGCTTGTTGGGGCTCTGGTGGCAGGAAAATGTAGAAATACACATTTGTAGAGATTTGAAGCTATAACCTCCAGAGCAGATACAAAGATGTAAACTTAACTTTAATTAAATATCTTTTGGGGATAAAGAACAATCTCCCTGGAGAAATAGCAGCAAGAGAACTGATGGCTCAAAGGCATTTTCATGCTTTAGTCATCATGTTTACAACACTCTGTCCCCTTTGTAGAGCAAATAGCATTCAGCTCTCAGCAAGTATTATGCTGGTGGTTGAGTTGTGTGCTTCTGAAATAAGGGTGATTGATAGAGGACTTAGAAATATCATCCCTGCAGTTCTGTGACAAAAAAAAAAAAAATCACTGTTATTTGAAAACAGAGTCAGAAGATGGAATTTTATTGAGTAGGTGGGTTTAATACCAACAGAGGGAGTATATCATCAGTCATCTTATATACATTTCTGGGTAGATAGACTCAACATAATCAATGTCAGTTACCAAATATGAAGTGACTTTGGTACTCCTTTATTCTAGCACATATAAGGACTTGGTGGATTTGACCAAGTCCCTAATGCCTCTAGCTGTCATTTTCTACCTCTATAAAATGTGACAAACTGAAAAAGAATCTACTCTCTCTCCGTCTAGAGCACCATGTTTGGCTTCTGTGACTTTAACTTTGGTTTGGATGGGTGCTATAGGCAATCAAAATCCATGGTGATCCCCAAACTTCATGCTAGTTTGACGACTTCTTAAGGCATTTTAAGTAACAAGACTCAATTGCAACCAAAAATGATTACTCACTTTCTCTAACTGGCCTCTTAGAGCTTTTATATGCAATTAAATGATGAAGAGATAGAAAAAGAGGAGGCACACCAAAGGCTTTAATCCATTTACAAGTTAGATCAGTGAGTTGCCCATCACTGTCCAGGAGCTATGGCCAACATCCTTTCAAGCAGTCCTTCTAGAATTTTGGATCTTCTCTGTAGAGTAGTGCTTAAGCTCTAGAGACTCAGGCAGTTCAGAGGCTGGTGGTGATAAGCTCCCTTCTGTGAAGATGAAGTGGTTCAGACCATCTGCAGGAGCAGCCCTTAAGCCATGCTCTGATGGTGGTGATGACTTGAGTAGAGCTTTGCTTTTACTGGCCCTGAATTGTGAGGAATGTATGTGGGCAACCATGTCAAGATTGGGTGGCTTAATCCAGGGAGGAGGTCATTGTGCAGTTTACTTGTATTTGTTGGTTGTTCCTGTATAAAGTCATCTGACCCTTGTGTCCACTGAACAGCTTCTTAGTACCTTCATTTGATGAAATTAAGTAATTGTGTCCTCGTTTATTACTTGACTGAAGGACTTATTGACCTATTGACCGCTACTATGAAATACCATTGACATCGCATAAAGATGGATGAAAGTTTACCCATGTTAATATGCAGACTTCAGGGTGAGCCATCCTGACTCAAGTTCTTGATGGAGAAAGTCATAATATTCCCTTAGAACCCTATTTTTCTTATTTCAGAATCCTCAAGAGAAGGCGAACTCGCAGTTCACAGTTGTTGCCATATTAGGAAATATAAGAGATGTTTTTCTGGCATAATTTAACATGTCCAAGGAACCAACAAGTAATTCTAATATGAGCATCTTCAAACAGAAAATGTTTCAAGAGGGCTTTTTATCATCTTTTTACTTTCACATTCTTCATATAACTTACTGGCTGAGAAGAGAGTTGCATCTCTACAGCTGGCTGAGATAGTTTTAAGAACATGCAGTTAATGTGCTCAGCTACCTGGGGAGGTGGGGAGGACTTGCAAAACTTGGCAACATCTCAGATTCACTCTCCAATTTCTTCTGTGTTTGCCATCTAACCACAAATGCCTCTGAGTCATAACAAAGTCTCTTTACAGCCCCAACTTATTTCTGGGTTCCCTTGGGTTTTTGGGCCATCACTTACTAGCTACATGGTCTTTAAAACTCACTGTACCTCTCTCTGTGACATCAGTTCTTAGTTTAGAGAATGGGATACTATTTTTTTTTTTGCCCTACATTTTGCATAGGCTGAATATAAGAATCAAAAAAAGATGTTTATGCAATGGGTTTTTTAAAAGAAAAATTTATGACACAAACACAAAGTAGTTGATTATGGTGATAGGAGTAGTTTGATAAGAAATCTTTCTGGTTCAATAACTTTGAGAGACTAAAATATATCTTTTTACACTCAGGAGCTTTAGAAATACTTTACCTGAAGTGACAAATACTCATAAATATTGGCTACCTTACCCATGTTTATCATCTTTCAATAAACTGACATCATAGCAGAGATTAAAATAAGGCAAACAGGCAGTGACCTCGATACGTGTGTGTCAGGCTGTCTGTGTGCATATTACCTTTGACCCAGCTACTACATATGTTCATACAATTAAAAAAGGAATAATGACTCATTAAGCAAACAAGTCCTATAAAAAATACTCATTTAATACAATCACAGTACTTCCTCATGGTTTCCACTTCATTGCTGCTTATGTGAGTAAAAACAACATGCTAAATGGAGAATTTCAGAACCCCATGGGACCAATTAATGCCACGTGACTTCCTCCCTGCCTTCCATGAAAATAACTGTATTATAATGGTCTGTGATATTAATATCAGCTTTGGAAAAGTCAGGCAGTGGCTCCGTAGGGAAGGAAGTGGCCTGAGCAAGAACTGTGGAATGTGCAGTATTTAACAGACTAGAGGCCACCTCGTTTTATAAGCTCCATCATATAGTGAAATGAGTTGGGGGCACCAAATGGCCTAGTGGGTTAATTAGGGTTAAAAGGCCACCAGGGTAGTCAATCTCTGATGTTGAACTCCAAGAAAATGTGGTTATTGGGGCAAGTCTTGGGAATGAGAATTCTCAGAAATGAAACCATTTCCAAGGTACTCCTTCCCACCCCCACCCAAATTTCTCCAGACTTCTGCCCACCACAGAGGCAGGATGTGTTTTGACAGCCTCTGTTTGTGTTGGAGAGTAGACCTTGGATGAAGACTGCTGGGTGCACCTCCAAGTATGCTGAGTAGTTTGGTGGGGTATTTCAGTGTCACAGAATCAGGGCAGGACAAAGGGAATATGAACCCCAACATCAGTAGCCTTGCTCTGGAGTTTGCTCAAATTGTAGGAATCCCAGTTCCATGTCCCAGGCAGGTCCCATCCCAAGTCCCTGAGGGCTGGAGAGATTCAGTGTCCTCCCTGAGGCTAGTTAAATTCTTCTTTATGTATATGGCAATGGGCCTATTTTCTTAGTTGTAAAATGCTGTAGTACATTAACGATACTCAAGGGTGGTCCCAAAGCACAGTGGAAAATAAAAACTCCCCTGGGAGCAGATGTTTAGTGGTACATCTAATTACCCAGGGGAGAGCGCTGAGGCAGTGATCTAGATCCAATTCCTGGACAGTGGCTAATGGTTTGGCCAGACAATCAGAGGCTTAAAAAGGAAAAATATTGAAGACTTGGTGATGGGAAGGTTTAGGGAAGAAGCTGACTAAACTTCCCATCACCATTTCCTTAGAGTAAATCCAGAGTGTGAAAACACTGGTACCCCGTCTGCATGTCCACCCAGACTCCCCCAACAGTGAAGCAATTTTAAATAATGAGGACAGAACAACTTTCACTAAAGATGTCCGTCAGTCTTTCCCTGTATGTGAACCATCAACTCATTCCACCAAAGAACTGTGGTGGCAAGAATGAATCTGATGGCATGCATTGGAGGACAAGGGCATCCCCCCTTACAGGCACCATGTTGGTGCCTCAGCTGAGTACTTAGCTGGCCAGGAGTACAACTAGATTGGGCATCAGTGTTGCACTATACACAGGAGGGTCAGCCAACTGCCTGATATCTTTTTAGTTTGTTTTTTTTTTTTAAACATGTTTTGTTTAGATTATATTTCCATTATCTTTTGTTTTAATTCTACTGATTTTTGTTTGAAGTTTATACTGAGGTTTGTATTTGATGGTGTATACTTGCAGCCATCTCTCAGATAGGCCATGTTCTTACTTATCTCTTCCTCCACATTGTATAACTTAGTCATCTGTTACCTCTACATTTATTTTGTTGTTGTTATTTTATAATAATCCATTTAGTACTTCTTTCAAGTCTGTGCTTAGTGATGATATATTCTAGCTTTGTTTTTCAGTGAAGCCATATAAGCCCTCCTTCTGCCTTGAACTGGGCAGGATAAAATATTCTAGGTTGGAGTCCTTTTTCTTTGAGTATTTTCAATATCACTTGCCATTTCCCTTCTTGCCTATAATATGTCCACTGAGAAGTCTGTAGTCTAATAGAGTGTTCTTTTATAGGTTTCTCTTCTTTCTCCCCCTTGATTAGTATTATTTCCTTGTCACTAGCTCTCAGCACTTCAATTGTAATCTGTTTTTTAGTGTTTCAGATTAGTATTATTTTGTTTGGAACTCTTTAGGCCTCTTGGATCATATTTCTGGTTTATTTCCCAGATTAAAGTGATTCTCAGCAATTATTTCCTTAAGTAAATTTTCTTTGTCCTTCTCATATCCTGAAATATTTTTTATTTTTTTGGTCTTTGTTGTACTGTCTTGTGTTTGCCACCCTTGTGAGTATTCTATTACATGTATTTGTCTAGTATTGAGACTTTCTATGGTATTTTGTAGTTCAGTTATAGTATTGCTTAGAACCATTAATTCTATTGTTTTGTATTGAAATCTTGGTAGTTTCATGATTATATGTTTTAATGTAGATATTGTTACATGTAGATAACGAGGTTTCTTTCAGTTTCATGAATTTATGTGTTTATTTCCTTCCCCAGGTTTGGTAAAATTTCCTCTGTTATTTCTTTAAGTAAGTTTTCTGTTCCCTTCCTCTCTTCTTTTGAGTCAGATAGATCCCAAAGCATTTCTTCACACTGAACTCTCTAGCAGTCACAAGAATGAAAAGACAACCACTGGACATTCTGAGTTCACTGTGGCTACTTGAGGCTTCTTTCTATGCAGGCCGTGTACAGAGCAGAGGTCATGTAGGATAGCAAACTCAAGGAATCGTGTTGGGTCTTAGGCGACGCTTATGCTGACTCTTCAAGGCAGGCCGAAAAGAACGTGGTGGGTAGGCTGAATTCACTGTGACTACTTTCAGCTTCTCTTATGTAAACTTACATTAGACAGAGGTATCTGTCTTTTCTGGCTTCCTTCAGTGAACACAGATAATCCTGGGAACCCAGTGATTACATGATGGACAGACAAGTTCTCCCCACTGCTGAAACTAGTCACTGGCTACCTATGTGCCTTTGCTGAATAGCTGAATAGGATAGCTCTGGATAAGAAGTATACAGTCTTCTTCCTGGGCTAGGGCCATGGGAGTCTGGGGAACTTAGTGGGGGAAAGATAGGTTTCATTCCTTACTGTTTCTACTTTTCCATGGTTTTTTGTCTCTCCTCTTGTTGGGACACCAGTCCTTGCATTCCCAGCTCTGTGCCAGTTGTGGCTGCTCCCTCTGCATGCTTATTGCCAGTATCCCTGAAGGAAGCAATGATTCAAAGATTCTGTCCATTCACCATCTTTTCTTTTGGATATCAGTAACAGTATTTGCACAGTAACTACTGGCTATTACCCTAGTCATTGGAGGACAAGTAAAATACCTTCCACTTACTTGAGGAGGATACAGATGGTAAACAGATAGACATGTTCAATAACGTTGAGAGAAACAGAATCATGGTAAAGGCTTTGGGATATGACAGGAGCACACTTACATGTTCAAGAAACTGTACAAAGACCTGCAGAATGAGCAATAGGGAGAATATTAGATGGGCTGTGTATCTACCACAAATATAGAGCCTAAAGTCACTGTAAAGATTCAGTCTTTGTCTTCCAGATATTTGAGGGCATGACGATTAGCTAACATTTTTTTTTCTTCATAAGGACAAGTACTATTGTTTTTTTTTTTTTTTTAAGATTTATTTATTTATTCATACAGAACTGGGGTACAGGCCAGAGATGCAGAGGGTGAGAGGATTCACCAGAGACAGAGCAGGAAGCAGAACAGGCAGATCAACGAAGTACACTGCTGAGGGGAGCAGCGGGCGGGTCAGGAGAGGTCTGCCTCACCATGTGGACCCCTCTGGGGCAGGCGGGGATCGAATTCATGCGGAGGTGGCTTAAGCTTCTTTGTGCTGTTCTTTAACCCGCTGCGCCACCAGGGAGGGCCAGTGCTATTGTTTTTAATTGAAGTAAAATGTACATAATGAAGTCACAGATTTTGTGTGTCTCAGGTGAATCAGTCAAACTCATATATAGCATATATTGGAAGCTCTATTAAAATAAGCCATATTTCATCATCCTAGAGATTATTTTACTTTCCTTTCCTGGTCAATTCCAACTTCTGAGCAACCACTGTTGATTTTTATCACAATAAATTAGTTATATTTGTTCTCACATTTCACTTAAGCAGAATCTCATGGTATCTAGTTTTATGTGCCTGTTTTCTTCCTCTCAGCATTTTTTTGAAAGTCACTCATTTATTTACAAATCAGTAGCTCACTCTTGCTTTTGCTGAAAAGTACCCCATTGTATAACTAAGTCACAAGCTAGCTATCCATTGTACTGTTGATAGTTACTTAGATTATTTTGTTTACTCTGTTTCTTTATTTTTGCCATTATTAATAAGCAGTGAACATTTTGCCATTTTTTCCCCGTGGATGTAAGTTTTTGGACCATCGTCCAATAGTCTGGTAACAGTTGCTCATATATTTTTTCAATTTTATGGTTCTTTGTATAATAAGTCCAACAAAAAAATCCCTTTTGCAGATTCTCTACACCCTTCCATGGTCTTACACAGTTGGTCTCTGAGCCACCTGGACAACAGAGTCCCCTTCTATACAAATATTTATTTCCCCCATATTGCTCTTCTTTATTATCAGACCTTCACTAGGATTATCCCTCATCTGCCCTTTCTCAGCACAATGTCCACATCCCGGGGTTCATGCCATGGTTTTCCTAACACCTTTCTCCCAGAAGGTCCTGGATTTCTTATGCAAATTGGCCTCATTCTCCACTTCTCCCCTCTTTACTACTCTGCATAACCAACACACAGTACAAAACAGTAAAGTTATATCAAATCCTACTTCCTGGACTATGGGTTTACTTACCTATTATGATCTTGGCCAAGAGGATTGTTCAAGGGATTCTTCTTTAACTTAAGCTCACCAAAGCAAAACAATGCAAATTTATTTGAGTGTGTTTTCTTAATAAATAAATACAAATTTCACAAAGATAATTTAGATACCTGGAGAGCACAACTTCATCCCACCATACATGCATATGCTTCACTCTCAGCCACCAAAGCTCCATTGGAGATACCTTATCACCTTCCTCCCCTCCACCCTCTCCCATCTCCCATCCCCTCTGGGAACAGTATGATTTTCAGAGTCTAAGATCATTTTGCAATGCTTTACCAATATGACTTTTTGGTTATTTATATTCTGCAAATAGGTGAAATCTCAGGTAATATCTTTTACTTTCTGACTTATTTCCAAAAGATGCTATGTTATCATTTAGCTGAGTAGTATTTCATGGAGTCTATATTCCACAATCTCTCCTATTTTTTTTAAAGATATATTTATTTATTCATACAGAACTGTTGTACAGGCCATAGGCACAGTTGCGGTGAGAGGATTCACCAGAGACAGAGAGGATGGCAGAACAGGAAGATCAATAAAGTACACTGCTGAAGAGAGCAGTGGGAGGTTCAGGAGAGATCTGCTGTGCCATGTGGATCACCTCCAGGGCAGGGATTGAACTCATGCTCAAGTGGCGTTAGCTTCTTAGCGCTGTGCTTTACCCTGCTGTGCCACCAGAGAGACCCTCCACAGCCTTTTTATCCAGTCATCTGTCCATGGACATTTGGGTAGGTTCTGTGACTTGACTACCTTAACTCACAGAGCTCATCAGGGGAGACTTGCCATAATTCTGGGGCTTCTTTTCCCATACAAACACTTAACCATTGTTCACTTCCAGATTGACTAGTCACTGAACAGAGTTCAATAGGATTGAGGAAGAGCATTGTTTAGGCTATGGTGGTGATGGTGCTCTGTGTGTGTGTTTGTGTGTGTGTGTGTAATGTGTAACTGTGGTTCAGGCAGGACACTCTTGGCTGATGTAGGGGAGAACAGGGTATTGCTCAGTCCACATAGGAAGTAGGAAGCTCTAAGCACAAGAGGTGGTAAGAGGGCTCCTTTGATCACTAGAGTAGATGCTTTATTTTTTATTAGCTGTGCCTCACAAAATTCACCTGCCCTCTCTAAACCTCCCATTTCTTCTTTATAAATTAACAAGAATAATAGTGACTTGCTTTAGAATATGACACCCCCTTCCAATCCCTTATGTACCCCTGAACGCGTTTTCCTGTCTCACCCTCTTAACCTCAGAAAACTTACTTCATTATTTTGAAATACTAGGTTTTATAAGTATTTTACTTTGTTGAATGATCTGCTGTGTAAATGTTCAATATTTGTGTCATCCTGCTGACCTACTCTATTCCCCTTAAATCCCTTGAAATTCTTCCACTTTGCTGTAAGTGGCAACATTTCACTGTTGTTATGGTTGAAGAGTACTGGACAGCGTGGATGGCGCACGATTCCTGCGCTTCTCTCCTGATGCCACTGACAGTTCTGCTGTGGACTTATGTCCTGGACCTCTGTGGAGAAGAACATTTTTTTCCAGACTCAAGTCTCTGAATGTGCTGGCAGAAAATTGAAACTCAGACAGACTCAGACATGCCTGGACAGTGTGGTCTCTGGAGCATCTGTGTCTCCTCCCCTTTCACCAGGTTCAGTTAGGAAGTTGATGGGGGAGGGGGGTCGGCTTTTTCTTTGCTTCCTCCCTATCCCAAAGATACTCTGAGCCCACCTCTGCATGATACCACCTCCCCTGAGACAATGAGCAGGTCTCAGCAGCTCTAAGGGGAGGGGAGCTGCCAGTGTGCCTGGTCCCCCAGTCTCTGAGCTAGCAGAGTAGCGTGGCTGTGTTGTAGCTACATTCAGAGAAGCCTGTGGGGAGCGCCTCCACAGGGCGGCTTTGATGATTTCTTCAGACCCAGAGAGTAGACTGACAAATTGACTTTCAAGTGAAAGGTCAGTGCGGAGAACCGAGGGGTAGAGCATCTGGATTCACAATTAACACGCCTGCAGGGCCCAGATTGCAGGTCCGGAGTCTTGTGGTGGAGAGGCAGGTCAGAGGCACTGCTTGGAAGCGCTGCTGACTCTGGACTAGGGATGGAGGAAACAAATTCCTTGGGGTGTGTGTGTTTGCAGTGTCCCCCCCCCCCGGGCCCCCATAGCTGGGGGCGCTTGGCTAAAGAGAGCAGCATTTGTCGCTCACTCAGTTCTGCCCTGGAGTTGACCTCCTGAGTGGCCGGTCCAGGCCCAGTGGATGCTTAGGACAGCTGGCCGGCTCCGCACTGTGTGGGGGTGAAGCCGAGCATGGAAGCACACTGGGGTGGGGGTGGAAAACCCATCTTAATCTTGGACTATCCATCCCTGGCCACACTGTCTTCTTCAGTGTCCACAGGTAGGCCCAGACACCTGCAGAGTGGACATGCCTTGGCTCATCCAGTTTAGAAGAAAACTGGACCCTATGATGCTTCTCCTCTGTGTTACTTGCCATAATAACATTTGCTCTGTTTCCAGCTTAGAAACTGATTCCTACCCAAGACAGGGTGAAAGTCAGTAGACTATTCCAGCAAGTCCTTCAGAACCAGGACCCCAACCAGGACTGTGGGGCTTTGGGCTAACCTGTCACTCGGCTTTCTGGGGATGCTTTATCTGCCAGCACTTGCTTCTGAGTTCTTCCTGATATAACTAAGCAGGTAGATGATAAAATCCTGGAAAGCCACCATTCATTACAGTCTGTTTGCTTTCCTCTCCTTTGCAGCAGGCAGCCCCGCGGGAGGTGTTCAAAACTTTCAGTTGAATGATGAGGGCAAACTCCTCTCCCCAGCAGAGGTTCTGCTTGTTCCTCTACCACACACAAGCTCTGTAGGTGGTTCCACTTTGGGGGGCACTTAGGAAGGGATATTTATAGCTCACCTTCCCCTTCTTCCTCCCAGGAAGCAGTGAAGATAATGAAATTAAGCTTGTCATAGAGAACATTGGAGAAGGTGTTTCTAGAGAGGGGCAGAAGCTGAACATGGAGTTCAGAGTGTCTGGGTTTGAAAGGACTTTTTTCTTTTTTTTCCTGGTAGCAGAGATGGGCTGCCCTCATGGGAGACAAGGCACTGGAGTTACACTGCAGAGACTACATTCTGCTCCTGTGACTTAGTGTGTGACCTTGGGCATGTTATTTAACTTCTGGGTGTTTGTTTTTCTGCAAAATGAGGCCAAAAGTAAAACCAATGTCACAGAGTTGTTGCAAAGATGAAATTATTTAACACATATGAGCAGCTTGGAACAGTGCACAGCACATAGTAGGCACTGCCGACTCTTAGTAAATATCATTAATTTTCCTTGGGTTAATCTTTGTCCTTTTGTTCCCTGCTTCTTCTATCTCCTGCTGTCATTTAAACACCATCTATTTGAGTTTTGCAATAATCTGTGTAATGGTATCTGGGACAAGTGTGGTTATAAGCATTCGCTGACAGACAAGAAATTGTGGGAAATTTCTGGGGTCTATAAGGTCCTTTCCTTGCCGACATTTTCTCTTGTATTTGTCTTGTTCACTCTTACCACTTTCTATGCCAAAAAAAGAGTTATTTAATTAACTATTTAATGACTACCTACCTACTGTATACCAGAAGTGTTTGGTTGCTAGGAACGTAAGGATGACTAAAATACATTCAGCCCTACCCTCATGGATTTATAGCTTCATCTTATCTTAGCTGTTGTATTAGATTTTAAGCTTCTGGTAGACAGGGTATGTATCTTTGTCACCACTGAAGTATTTATCATAAACTTTTGCTTATAGTAGGTATTCACATGCTGTAGGACATATTAAAGTATTTACTAATGTCAGCTACTGTTTTACATTTGTTACCTTGCTAAACTTATAGTAACAATCCTATGAGACTGGTGCTTTTCATATGTTTTATGGATAGGAATCCCAATACTGGAGACTTGCCTATATTTGATAAGATAGTAATTTGGCACAATGACTCAGAAAGCTTTATGAATTTTGATCTTGGAAATGAAGTTGAGATGGGTTTTATTATTTTTTAAAACAATTTAACATTTATTTTTATTTATGCATGCAAGAACTGGGATATAGGCCCGAGGCGTAAGGGGTGAGAGGATTCACCAGAGACAGAGTAGGGTCAACATCAAACGTCAGACAAGTCCTAGAATGAGGAGACTTAGATTGATGGGCAAAGGCAAAATACCCCCTGGAAGGAGTATGCTCTCAATGTAGGCTATACAATGTTTCCATTATAATCCCTGCTGAACATTAGCTCACAGTCCAAAATTACAAGCCACAAATTCACCATAAGCAAGAACCAGATAAAAAGGAAATAGAAGGATTAGATACCAAGGTACTCAAATAACTACATTGTCTTTTAGAGATAATAAGTATGTCTTTGATGATAAAGGATTAAAATATATGAAGCATTTATCAAAATAGATTCTAAAAAACCAAATGAAACTTCTAGAAATTAAAAAGTCATTTAAAACACTCAGTAGCTGGGTAAAAGTGAGATTTAACTGGTGGGAGTGAGTTAACTGATAGATATAAAGGAATCACCCACTGGCAGCCCAATGATATTAAAAAAATGAAATTGGAAAAGTAAAAGAAAATATATATAAGCAAATGAAGACTTAGAAGATGAAATGAGAAATTTCAACATAATGCAGAAGAAGCAACATTTTAAAAGATAAGATAAAAATGTCTCATAGTTCATAAAAGACAAATAAATATCCCAAGCAAGTTATATAAAAGTAAAATCACTAAAACATGTCATCATTAAACTTCAGAGAAGATCTAAAAGTCAGCTACAATTAAATAGAGAGATAATCTTAAAAAACAGGACAATTTGAACAACTCACTTTTAACAAACCTCAATAGAAGCTGAAAAGAGGTGGATTGCATCTTTAAAAAGTAGGGGAATATCACCTTAATTATAATTGTTATAGGGCCTTCCTGGTGGCATAGGGGTTAACTTCAGTGTAACAAGCTATTGCCAGCCACTGTAGCATGAGTTCCAACCCCAGCCAGGGAGGTGACCCACATGACACAGCAGACCTTTCCTGTCTCACCCGCTGCTCCCTTCAGCAGTGTATTTCAGTAGATCTATCTGTTCTGCTCCCCACTTTGGTTCTTATGAATCCTCTCACTTCCACCCTTCCACATCTCTGGCCTACACCCCAGTTCTTGTATGCATAAATAACTAAAAATAGAATTGTTATGTCCTGCTAAGTTATCATTTAGTAATTGTAAAGGTAAAATGAAGACATTGTAGATACAGGTACTGGTAGTATATGAAGGGGATACATGTGTAAGGAATTATTTTGGTAGTGTTAAATGAAAACCTTTATTGGTGGATTTCTACAACCGTCCCTCCCCATTACTATGGAAATATCAGACACTGTGTCTAGGTAAACTGTACTCAGAACATTGGCAAAATTAGTAACTCACTCAGTGATTTGTCATGAGTTGGAAACTCCAAAACGAAAACTTCAAAACAAACTTTGATTCCAAAAATTAGACCATCTGCAAGACAATTTCTATTGTATGCTAACTAGTCCATAAATAACTCCAAACTAGAAGCAATCTAATCTAACCTGCTCAAGTAAACTTACCTCCTCTTGATGCCCATGCCTAAATCACCTTTTTGGTGTATGTGGGTGTGTATGTTTGCACAAAAGTTGCTATAATAAATATAAGCAAGCCCAGAAAGACAGTTGTGTGAGAGAGCATGCCTGTGCTGTGGCTTGAGTCACTTTGGTTACTACTCCAGGGAGAGGAAAGTGGGCACCTTACCCAGGATATTCTGCCAAAGTAGAGGCAAGCATGCAGTAAAAGAGGACGGTCTGTACCCCTTTTTATTGGATTGTAAGATAAATAAATGAAGTTGCTTTGAGAAGTCTCCTTAGATTTTAATTTAAACTGCATCGGAGATTTAATTGCCAGGGCCTAGCACCATGTCCAGAAAGTCCTCAGTACATATTTGTTGATTGATGAATTAAAGAAAATGAAACTAAAATAGAAAAACAGTCAAGGGCTAGATGATTATTTGGGGGAAAGGGAGAAACTTACTGTGTCTTAGGGGAGGCTTTGTGAAGAATGTCCACATTTCCTATTCCGGGGCAGGAATCTTCTTGGTGTGATTTTTGCTTAGTTTTATTTTTCCACAGCTGGACTCTGGGTAAGACATCTTAAAATGTGTATCGTTGCTCAGGGAGAGGCTGAGTAAATAGACAGGGAGGTTGCTATGCAATGGGGGAGCACTCAAGGACCACAGGAGCTGCAGCGGCAAATAGATTAATTAAAGGCTTTAGGCCTCATCATGAAGGCCTTGAACTTTGGATGAGTGTTGTAGCCAAAGTAGTTTCCAAAGGGTGGGGCTCGATGACTCTTTCACCTCAATATTAAGGAGTATCAACTCCTACAGTTTACAGCTGCTACAGCGACTGGATGCATTTCAAGGAAAAATGACTCATTTTAGAATCCCTACAGGCAAAGAGACTCATGTTAATGAAAGCAATAGCCTAATGGAATTTATCTAATTTTAAATATCATCAAGTCCTTTGGTAGGCATAAAAATACAAGTATTAGAAAGAATCATGACAATAATCTAGCTTAATTTCAATTACCCACACTAACGCTGTAAATTTCCTCAAAGTAATTTGTGTTTGGCTTTGGTAAACATTGTGATGTTGTCTTTGTTTTGCAGCCACAGATTTATCTACCCAGCCATGTTTGGCTTACTCTATTATTGAAATTCTTTTATATTGCCTGAATACTAACAGAAAAGGAGGCCCAGAAGACAATTGGCAATTGGAAACCTACATAGAATAATGTTTTGTGCATAGCTTTAAAATTTCAAAACACTTGAAATTTTCTCATTTTATTTTTAAAGTAACACTGAGCAGACACAAATATCAAACCGTGGTAGTTGGAGATTTTATATAATCTCCATTAACCTCCCACCACTTCCTAAATAAATAACTTTTCTAAGCAAAGATAATGTTTGCTGTGCAAACACAGATTTGATAAAGCATCCTCAATCCTTCCTACCAGGTCAACACTACTTTGTGATTGGTTGCATTATTCACCTCAATTCCCCACCCTTCATTTACCCACACCTTTTATGAAGTGACTTACTTTGTAACTCCTCTCATTAAAAAATGGGGACTCTCTCCATTCCTTGATTTTGAGTTTGGCTACGTAGCTTGCTTCAGTAATTTGATATAAGCAAAGAATTGAAAGATACCTCCAAGTTTCTGCTAATGTTCCTTTTTTTTTTTTTTTTTTACTGTCATGAGCAAAGGTCTACATTCACCTTCTGTAATAAGGAGCTGAGTCTAGTCACCTCACCCTAAGAAGCAAAGCCAAGACGTCAGAAATGGAGAATAAAGAAGCAAGAAAAGAGGGAAAAGGGAAGAGCAGATGGTGGCAGGAAGGGGAAAGGAAAGAAAGGAGGAAAGGGAGGGAGGGAGGGAGTGAAGGAGGGAAAGAAAGAAGGAGGGAGGGACAAAGGAAGTAAAGGAGGAAGAAAGGAGGAAAAGAAGGGAGGAAGGAAGGAAGGGAGCAAGGGAGGAAGGAAGGGAGCAAGGGAGGAAGGAAGGAGATAGATATTAAGAAACAAGCAAAGATGTCAAGAAGAAAGGAAAGCAGAATGAACAGATTCTGTAACTGAGAGCTAAGCACCATTAATATTTTGGAAAAATCTTTTCTCATAACTTCCATTTCAACCAAGTCATAGGCATGCTTGTATACATTATGCCATTTTTAGCAGCTGCAAAATAATCTAAAGTAACATCAGCATAGCTTATTCAACTTGTTCCTTATTTTGTTAAATGGCAAAATAGCCAAATTTTCAACCTTCTTCATGCATACATGTATATATATATATTCCTTTGTAATGAAATTTTGCTGCTCCTGTCATTAGGAAATGGAACCTATTTATCTATTTATCCACCTTCAGAATTTGGGCTGTCCTAGTGACTTCCTTTATCCAAAAGAGTGAACTAGAAAACGTTTTATTCAAGGTCTTGCCTGAGGCTTCAGGGAACCTTGAGTAATTCTATTTGGAGTCCGCTAAATAACCACGTGAACAAACCCAGTTGAACAAACTCTAGACACATGAGTGACATAAGTCAAAACCAAAAGAATCACCTTGGTAAGCAGTGCCTAACTGCCAACCTATAATGACTAATTAGCTAGATAGGCATTGTGGTTTGTTTGGATAACAAGCTGACAATAGATGCCCCAAACTGATGAACTTTTTAGACTGTCCCTGATTTTTCTTTACAATAGCCAAACTTTTGTTGAAAAACATTTGCATATATATTCATGTACTTATTATTTTCCTCAGTAAAATATCCTATGAGTGGGATTGATGGTTAAAAGGAAGCACTCATTTTAAAGTAGAACACATAGAGCTAAATCACTCCCTGGGAAGTAAGGTTAATCTATGTTTTGATTATGTCTAAGTGTACCCCACATGCTTGGATTAGAGGCAGGGACAATTTTAGATCAGGTTCCTGGAGAAGTGATGTTTGAGCAGATTCCATCTCCTGTAATTATATGATTGAGGTTTCATTTTTATTACTTTTTGTTTATTGTTGGTTTTAGTGTTTTCCTTTGGCCGGCCAATCAATTGTCCTGAGAGTGGAAGTTAGATTCTCTTCTTTGTGGCTCCAATAGGAGGTGTATTTTTTCTTACTTTTTTAATTTATTGGAGTAGCAGTGCATTGTAACATTATATAAATGCGTATCTGTCATTAAAATCAATGTGTGTATTATGTACACAAGATTTGTGTTTTAAAATGATGCCTCTTGTAAGAATTGTCTGTTAAAGTACATCAGAGAGGATATTGCAGGGGACTGGAAGAGATTTACTGGACTTTTGATAATGGGAAGGTAGTGAGAGTGATTTGGCTTCTCAATGTTCTTACAGTGACTTTAAAAACTGAAGCTAATGTGATTGGTTAAAAAAATCCCATCTCAGGTATTTTATTTAATTTTTGAAATTAATGCTTAATATTTTTTTAAATTACATTTGGCTATTTTGCTTTCTAATTACTTGCTTAAATGTAGGCTCCATATAGTTTTCTATTGGAGGTGTCATTTGGTTGATTTTTGAGAGCTCTTTGCATATTAGATAGATAGATAGCTAGATAGCTAGATAGATAGATAGATAGATAGATTTTAAGATTTATGTATTTATTCATACAGAACTGGGATACAGGCCAGAGATGCGGTGGATGAGAGGATTCACCAGAGACAGAGCCGGGAGCAGAACAGGCAGATCTATGAAGTACACTGCTGAGGGAAGCAGCGAGCGGGTCAGGAGAGGTCTGCTGCACCATGTGGATCTCCTCCAGGGCAGGTGGCAATTGAACTCCTGAGAAAGTGGCTTAAGCTTCTTAGTGCTGTGCTTTAACCTGGTGCACCACCAGGGAGGGCCCACATATTAGATATATTAATTTAAACAATAATTTGTTTACACAAATACAATTTTTTAAAAAATATATAATATTCTTGCATATTTCTAGATTGTCTTTGGTGTTGGGCCTTTCCTGATCTTTTTGTACAACATCTCATCTTATTTTTAAGCAACAAAATTGCATTATATTTTATGGTTTCTGAGTCTTCTATTATACTTGGAACAGATATCTCCATCACAAAATTATAACAGTTTTCATGCACATTTTCCTAGTACTTTTATGCTTGCATTTTTTGACTTAGATACTTGATTCATTTAAAATTTATGTTGGAATCAGAAGTGAGTTGAGATGCAGCTTGATTTATTTTATAAAGTACTAACAGATTTTTTGACATTATTTTAAGCATATGCCATAGTTTTTATGCTGATATGAAATACCACCTGTGATGTTTGCATATATTCTTGGTACTATTTTTACACTCATTTCTATTCCTATCCTAAAATCAGACTGCTTTAGTGATAGCAATTTTAAAGCTAAATTTAACATCTGTTAAGTACCCTCTCAATAATCTTTTAAATTTTTTGTGCTATTTCTTCTTTTTCATCTAAATTTTAAAATTCTTTGCGTTAACATTTTTTGAGTTAAAAGCATTTTGTTGAGATTCTGATTGAGACTGTAGAACTCTTTATTTTTTAGTACATCATTTTAGTACCTCATTTTGAAATCTTTAAAAGTACTAAAAATCCTTTTGTGAAAATCTTTAAGTTGTAACTGAAAACTGTGATTTATTGTGCTAATAACATAGTGGTATTATTAGTGAAGCTACTGAAATGTTGCAGAGGGGAGAGTTCCTGTTCATCCTGTCTTCTCTTTACCATCTCAACCCTCCACCCCTCACAACACTCATTCTCCCCACCCCTGGAAATTGAAGATCATGTTAAAATAGAGAATTTTCACTCCTCTCTCTTGAACTAGAGCTCTCTCTCTTTTATTTGTTCTGCTTTACCTGCTCCCAAGAGCTGGGGAATTGTTATTCATCAGCTCCAAATCTTTGTTCCCAAAAGGGAAAGGGAAAGGAAACCCATAGTGACCTTCAACATCTGGAACTTTCCCGTCCACTCTAGGACCAGCCACTGGGCATTTTCTTCAAAATGAGACTTACTTCATGTTAACACACGTTTGTTTTACAACACTGTTTCCAAGTTTATGGCTTTCTTGCTTGGGCCGCTTGCTCCAATTGCGTCTAATATTTCATCAAATGTGGTAAAGAAACTATGGGAAAGAATTGATGCTCCTTATGAGTCGTCTTAAGCAGACACCATCAGATTGCTATAAAATGGTTTTCCTTTTCAACCCTTCTGAATTGTAATACGTTTCTGCGGCCAAATTCTTCAGGGAAACATTATGACTATTTAAGGTTTCCAAACTTTATGCTTCAGTACAAAAAGCCTAAGGGTGAGGATTTTAAATGGATGAAGTGGAGAAATTTGCACTTCCTTAAGCAAACATATAGCATTTCCTTCCATGTGTCAGAAATGAAAACAAAAAATACAAACTAATTTGTCATGAAATTTTCCCTTTTATAATTCCCTCTTTGGTGCTTTTTCAACCTAACAAGTCATATTTTCTCTTCTTTCGTGTCAGGTTTATAGCTTAGCTGGCCGCAGTTTCAATAACCGTGATGGACGATCTTCTGTTCCATATATCATGTACAAGTATTCGGCTTAAAAGTATCTTTGTGTTCACAGCTTGCTTTCTGTCACCTCCCCACCCTCCTCCCTCTGCACATGCACACGGCGTTATATTATCCGCATGGAGAACTTTGGGGAAAGCTCATATTTAGGAACATTAAGTAAGCAGAGGATGGCTGCTTATTTGGGCTGAGCCTGACCTCACTATGAAATGAGGCAAATTGTCATATTTATGACTCACGGTAAGTCAATAATATATGGGCGTTCACATGTGGAAACACATTTACTCCCAACATGTGGCCTCCCCTTTGTTTTTCCCTCAAGTAGTAGCTTTCACCTAAATACGAGTCATTTTGCTTGTTTGCCTTCATTCTCCTCCCCTTCCCCCCACCCCTATCCTCCTCTTCCCTTCTTTTCTCCTCCCCTCCTTCCCTTCCTATCTTCCTCGTTTGGTGTCTTCTCCCTTCTGAACTCTGAGTACACTTTGTGAGGTGTATTCAGCGATGTGGTATATGAAATTTCTCTTCAAAAATTAAAATTATTATTTCCTTTACCCTCCTACTTCTGCCTCCTGCTTAGTATATCCAAGTCCCCCTTCTCTCTCTCTCTCTCTCATGCGGGCGTGTGCGCGAGCGCGCGCGGACACACACACACACACACACACACACTAAACAAAAATGATGTGGCAGGAACTATGGCCTGGAAATCTGATCCTACTGGGTCCTTTGGAATCTTAGTGGGCTTCATTTACTTTTCTTGCTCTGTTCCCTTTTTGTAAATTTCAGCAGGAGAAAGAAAGGATCCAGTGGTTTCTGACTTACTGTATCAAAGTGAGGGTCGTCATTAATAATTAAATAATCAAATAACAGAAAGCCTCATGGTAAACTTCTTTCCTATTTCTAAATTTGCTCAACTGTACCTTGTTCCACCAACTCCACGGTCCTATTTTCCCAAAGTCTATTTTTATCACCACTCCATTTTGCCAGTGGGTTTAGGTTGTGCTTTCCTCCTCTCCCTAAAGTATTTTGGAAATTTGGTTTCTGTCTCCACTTTTTCTAGTTCGTGTAGATTTGCAGGCTACCTTTTCTGCCTGGTTGATTCCTCTTCCTTGCATATGAAACACAGCTTAGATTCCACAGGCTGTTTTATGGCTGCCCACCTTGCACACCATAATGTGACATGTGGTGGTCAAGATCCTGTGCAGTACTCCTTGCGGGTTGTGGCAATTTGTAATTTTGCTTATCCAACTTAGAACAGTTGAGAGGTGTGGCGACAACCATCCCGAGACCCCACAGATTTACGATTGATGCAAAATGTTGTCAACAAAATCCCCATCATTGGTGTTAACAGTGACCTGCTTGCTTTGCTCTATGTGATTCTCAGTCACTGGCTGGGGTGACTTTTCTGCTCTTTGCTGCCTAAAGTAGAGAGCACAGAACTGGGCATTAGGAGACTAATTAAAAATGTCGTCTATATTGCTGCCCTGCTGGTCTTTTACTTACGCTCAGCCTTGGTTTCCCAAGCTGTGGTTGGAACAGCTCAGTTCTCTCTGAGGTTACTGTCTTTAATAACTCTGGAAGCTCTTGCTTGTTCTTGTTTTGCTTGAAAAGGGAATTGGGAGAGATTTTCTTACCAACCCAGTTTCAATTTCTCCTATGGCTGGGGCAAAAATTAGGATTGCTTTCCTCCATCTATGTGGGGAGAATAATACTCATGAGTGATCTATTATCCACAAACGTTGAAAAGATGCAGGACTAAGGGACTAAGTTTGTCTCCACAGAGCATCGAACAACACAGAGCTGGCAGTTCTCCAGTTCATTTGATTTAGTTAAACAGAGGCAAATTTTTCATGTTTTATTTTTGGCTTGATGCTAATCGGAGACTTTAAGACATCGATAGTGCAATTTACTGATCATTTTAAAGACAGCTTAAGTGCATCACTTGGCTTAAGAAGCCAGTGTTATTCTTAAGAATTCCAGCTAACTAATTTCTACTTTAAAAAGTGTTGCATGTCTGGACTATGGTGATGACACATGGGTGATTCGATGATGGGAAACCCAGTGGGGTTGCAACTGAGATGCACAAAAGTATGTAAAAATAAACTATTATAAAATTAAAAAAAAAAGTATTGCATGTAGGTAAAGATTGCCAACCATGAAGTATGTATTTATTTGTGCTTTGGTTAGTTTGCCTAAAATTAATAATCAGGCCACAGAAATTAGGCTCAAGTTAGCTTAGGGACTTCATTTAACGGTTGGCTCTCCTATCAAAAATTCATATTACCTGACTGCATAATTTGGATATACTTATAAACAGGACTAGACCAGGGATCTATGATGGCAGGAGTCATGTTAGTCTTTATTACAAGTAACGTGATGACTATAGACAGTAGGTGCTTAAAATAATTTATTTCTTTAAAAGGCCTAATTAAATATTTGATCATTTCTACCATCTTTTTTATTGTAATAAAGTGTACATAACATAAAATTAAGCCTATGAACCATTTTTCTGTGAGTATGTTCACTTTGCTGTGCAACTATCACCAGCAGCCATTTCCAGAGCTTTTTTCCCCTACAAAACTGAAACTCTGTACCATTCTACATTGACTTTCCCTCCTCTCCTCTCCCATCCCCTGGCACCCACCAGTCTATTTTTTGTCTCCAGGAGTTTGAACTTTCTCTCTCTTTGAGTATGTACTTCAAGTTGAATCATACAGTGTTTGTCATTTTGTATTTGACTTATTTCACTTAATAGGCTTTGAAAGGTCACCCAGGCTATAACATGTCACTGAATTTTCTTCTTTTTTAAGGGCTGAATAATATTCTACTGCATGTATAGACCACAGTTGGCTTATCCATTTATCTTCCAGTAAATATGTATATTGTTTCCATCTTCTGAATATTGTGAATAATGTTACCATGAACATGAAATATAGTGCAAAGTCTATAATAGAATGTTTTTATGATCTCCCTATTCCTATTACAGGGATCCTTTAAATTCATTTATACAGCTGAAATTCTTCAACTATTTTCTGGTCCATTTGTTTTGCACTGGGAAACTCACACCAAAATGTGAAACTCTATCAGGGTAATGCATCCCTGTCTCACTAACCTTTACATGCTTAGCATCTGGCAGTGGGCCTGGTCCAAACTTAGTTGAGAGGAGCATCGTTAAATGTACTAACCAGATTTCATTATCTGATTTGCAATTTTAGGCCCTTAGATAAAAAAGAAATTAAAACTAGAATGCTGAGAGTATTTTTTGTCAATGAATGATTTTGATTTGTTTTCTTTCCTTCCCACTTGAGTGGATATTTTTCTGACCGCAAGCATCAATTTAAAATTAGTGTACTTCAAAGTATTTTACTTACTTTCTTATAAAGGGAATGTTGAAAAATAATTGATTGTATAGTGGCACTTTTTGCTTAATAAGTGAAGCAATGCTAAGGATATTTCTTGCCAATATTGACAGATAAAATTAAATGTGACATCACTCTTAATAGAACTATATATGCTATAACAGTCTGATTTCACCATCACCTGCTTAAAAATACAAAAATGAGCCCTATTATAAGATTTGGAAATTTTACATGGTTTCTTTTTATCCTTTTTATTCTTATATTTTCTTTCTACTTCCCGCACAGAGTTTAATAATTTTTTTCATTATTTAAAGTCATTTATTGAAGGCCCTCTCATTCTTAACAACAACATATGTTTAAAATCTTTTTTAAAAAATTTAAATTACTAATTTAAATTGCTTATAACAAAAACAGTATTGAAAATGATTTCTATTGAGTTGAATCATTATCACCAGCCATCACAGCTGTTCCTAGTACATAGTCAATATGCATGATTACACCACAATACTGTAGTTATTTACATATTACAGTTTCTTGCTTGGTAGTTGTACAACAATAATAAATTTTATGGGAGGTGTATTTTTTAAGGATATATTTTTAAATTTTCAATTTTTTAAAAAAGATTTATTTATTTATTCATATAGAACTGGGGTACAGGCCAAAGATGTGGAGGGTGAGAGAATTCACAGGGACAGAGTGGGGAGCAGAACAGGCAGATCGATGAATACAGAAAAAGATAAAAGGACTAAATTACATCATAAGATGAATGGTTAAAAATAATTTATGGTAATTGTTTTCTTACATAACTTTGAAAACTTAGTCAAAAGGAATTCATTCTCATGCTGAGGGGAGCAGCGGGCAGGTCAGGAGAGGTCTGCCTCACCATGTGGATCGCCTCCGGGGCAGGTGGAAATCGAACTCATGCGGAAGTGGCTTTAGCTTCTCAGTGCTGTGCTTTAACCCACTGCGCCACCAGGGAGGGCCCTTCAATTTTTTTTTTTTTTAATTGCTAGAATGAAATGAAGTTCAGGATCAACTCTTCTTGTGTACTTTCTTTTAATAGATGTAACACTAAGATGTCTTATTCACATAATTAATTTTAAATGAGAATGAATTCCTTTTGAATGAATAAGTTTTCAAAGTTATGTAAGAAAACAATTACCAAAAATTATCTGTAACAATTCATCATATGATGTAATTTAGTCCTTTTATCTTTTTCTGTATTTTTTAAAAACATAGGTCTTTCATTAGCAGTTTTAATATTTACTGCATTGAAAATTACCTTTAATTATGCCAGGCACTCTTTTACTTAAACCTACTAACTTTTGAGGGTACTAGAGGAATAAAAAGACTGTGAAGTTAAATATCTTTTCCCCCATATGATAATTTAAAATAAGTATATTTTAACTTATCACAAATTTAAATGTATTTTACCAAGACCTTTGAGCTACATAGGTTGCTTTATTTAATTTGAGGAAACTACCTTCCATATAATCATTTGGAAATGTCAATCCTCAATAAAAAATTCACCAAATCAGATTTATTGTGGAAAAGAAAGCCTAAATTCATATTCCAATTCAAATAAACCTGTTCATTTGCTTCTCACTGACAATCATTCCACTTTCAGTTCTAATTTTAATATGAATATATAACGCATGTAATCTTGTCATAAGTTTGTATCTGGGTCTGAAAAGGCTCAACAACCTTCAATAACATTTTTTCCCAGTATTCTCTTTCCTTTGCTCAACCAGAACTCTCCTTGGGGAGCAGTGAATTTTCTGAAAATAGTTGTAGGTTGGCAAAGACAAGGTCATTAAATAAAATTTTCATTACACTTCTATTTGGCTCTAAAATATATTTATATTCAGAACATCCCAAATATCCTGAATATAACATAATGTTCTTGTGTTTCATAAGACCTTGTATTTTGTGCCACACTTTGTTTTTATAAACATATGCATTGGGAAGGGAAATGCATGAACCCCTGTTCATGGTACCTTGGATGGGCAGATTTTATTTGTTCACCAATATTTAAAGGCGGTGGGAGAGGCAGGAGTTCTACACCTCTTTAATGCATCATCACAAGGGTCAGCGTAAGCTTGTCTCTTGTCAGTTTGCAGGAGGGGAGGCTGACAGGAACTCTCACCTCCAGATATTTTCTCAGATACATTTCATAAAGAATAAATATGGGAGTTGAGGATCATCAAACTTATGACTTTTTAAAATGACCTGTGTCACTTGCCCCATGAAAAGTGTGGCTCCCCTGGAGGGTGCACCCTCTCTCCTCCTGCTACCCCTGCAGTTTAAACACTTCTCCCTTCCTCACTACTTAGCTGAATACACATTGATCAGTTGGGTGACTTCTCAGGGTGAATTCCTTACTTATATGACTATTTCTCATGAACTGTTTAGTTTCTTGGGTTGCAGATAGCTTAGCTCATTCATTTCAATTTGTTTCTGTTTTTTTTCATTTGTTGATTCAGCAAATACAGTATAAACACCTACCACTTGTGGCTCCTCAGGAGATAGCCCTTATTAAGTACTGAGCTCATGTTTTGTGGGAGTGGAAGGACTTTTCAAATTCACTAGGTTAAAAGTTCCGTACAAATTAGAAAGTGATGAGTTTTTTAGGTGGGAGTTTCAAGGTTAGAACTGGTTGTAATTGGAAGCATCAGGTCCCCAGAAGGATAGTGTGGTCAAGTGTAGACAGACACAAAAGCAACTCCTGGCAGAAAAGCAACTCAAAGACCTGTGGACATAATCCCCTTGTTTGAAAGATTGTGCTTTATTTAAAATTTCAGCTCACAGGCTTATACTTACATTTATGAGTGTGTGTGTGTATGCAAAACTTTAACATGAATTAACCTATTTCCTACCTACAGAGTGGATTGAATCATGCTTTATTTATTTATTTTTCTGTTGAATATGGGCATATAGCATCAGAGTCTGTCAGTTTCATATTTATTGGGGGAATGTTTTCAGATCAATCTTTCCTCACTGACTTGAGAACACATTTACTTTTATTTCATGAACTCTACTTCAACCAAAAAAGTCTCTGACGCTGACTCAGCACACAAAGCTACATTTTATACCTGTCAGGCCGCATATAGATTTTTATAAGGTGAACAATGGTTGCATTTAAGTACTGATGTAGTAATCGTGAATTCTTCTGGCAGTATCCTTTGGAAACTGAATCCATAAATTTTATTAGTATTAAATGTTTCTAATGGGATTTGACAAATAGTTGAAGGGGATAGTTTTTTTCTTTGTACTTGGCGAAGAGCGAGGGAAGGAAAAGTCCCCATTACACAATGAGAAACGCATTAATGCTTTTAGACTATTCATCTCAATTTTGCACAAATATAATTTAAGACCTTTTACAACTGTTGGTGAAATTACAGAGTGCTGCAGGGAAGTTGCAAAATTTTTATGGGCCTAATAAAATTGTCATTGTAATACCATTATAAGGTGCTGGGACAATATAGATACTTATAAGACTTTCATGCCAAATCAAGACAGGAGATAGTGGGTTTGATTGGAGACAAATGCTGAACATGGCTGTAACCCAAGTTCGTTTGATAATGAGAATCTCCCTATCAGTGTTTGGTATCAAATGAAATTGGATGGGTGATCAGACATTTTAACTGGTTGGCTTTATAATAAAAAAGATAAGCACCATCAGACACAGTTTACAATAAAGTTGCAGTTGATATAATCACGTGTTATCTTGAGATAACTTTCAAAATAATTTCCAGTGCTGTATTTCCTGCTTTTTCACTCAAGTTTGGCTTCAGAAATATGCCCAATGGCCTTTCTCTGTTGTCACATTTAGCCAACAGTCAAGAATCTCTTGATGTTGGGTGAACTTTTGAGAAATATCTGATAAGAAATTCAATCATTTTGAAGCACAAGTTCAAACCAAATAGTCGTACTTGATGCCCACATCCCTGGTGATGTCAATTGAGAGAACATGATGAAACAGCTCAACGTTGAAACCTGGAGGTCTGGAGTTTTCTCTACGACCCTATTTCTGCTTACTCCTGGATTCAAGAGACCCAGTCCCAGAATCAGGTAGATCTACTTCCAGGGTCAGATGGATCACACCTGCAGCTTCTCCAGGGTAGACAGCAGGATCCATCTGAATACCCAGCTGTGAAGGCTTATCTCATGCCTCTATCTCACTGGGCCTCAGCCTCTGCTGATGAAAGCAGCACAGACACACATCCATATTACATGCTTTTCAGCTCTCCAGCCCCCCAATCCCTCCCCACCCCCCCGCCAAACCCTCTCGTTCCCTTAAAAGAATTACTTTGTCCTAAACCTGTGCCTCGCCTTCCCCAGTCTTGCTCGGTGACAGGAACCTCCAAGGGCCACTGCCTTCTTCCAGGGAGACACAGCAATGGCCTCTTTTCCCACTTGTGTCCAGGTGTGGCTCATAGAGATGCTGCCATTGGCTCATGACTAGGAGGGTGAGGCAACACAGATTGGAGCCCTAGTTCCATAGGACACTGAGGAACTGAGACAGAGTGTGGCACTGTCTCCCAGAAGCCTGCCTCCCACTGGCAGGCGAGAGTCTGACCCAGGGCGCCAACTTGGCCATACACAAACTCACAGAGTCCACCATTTGCCAGTCAGCCATGTAGCTTTGGAAAAATTCTTGACAGCTTGGAAACTCAGTCTCCCATCTGTGACAGGGGGAGAAAATATAATACCTAGTTTATATAGGAGGCTACAGTGAGCATTGAGTATGTTAAAATAAGGGCTCAGGGGAGGAGTAAGCACACAGTGGATGTTTAATAAATGCTGGCTATCCTCATGTTTTTTGTTACGTGGAAAGCAGTCTTGTTTATGGTTTACAGTTTCAAATCAAGCTTTTCAGTCATTTAAAATAGAAAAAAATGGCAATATTAGGTAAGCATGATTGACGCAGTAACTTTACACAGAAGCCATGGTGTTGAGGGAACATTTGTTGACCAAGGGATTGAAAGCTGTCCCCACTCCAGCATGACCTATGTCCCCTCCCTAATTGTGTGTCACCAGAAGGCTCACCATCACAGATAGCATGTTTTCCTTGCGTATTTGTTCATGCATTCATTGTGTCCCCCCTTGAGAATGTAAGTTTCATGAGGGCAAGGATATCCCTAGAAGAATACCTGGCACAGAAGAGACCCTCAATAGACTGAATAAATTATGCATCATGTGCAACAATAGGGCAGGCAAATTTCTGTAGCCTAGGTCACAGGGGTGACAGGCAGCAAAGTAAAAGCTACTTCCTCCACAGGGTAAAGTGCAACCACTGAGGTTGCTAAACTTACTGGTTAAGGCCACCTGTTTCCTTCCCCAAATACCCCTCCTCTGACAGAGTAATCAACAGCGCTTCTAGAGATGGCCTGATACTGTATCAGGTTGTGGCATGTGGCAAGGCTGTCATGATGTCAAAAAGGCTGGAAAGTAGGGTAGGAGATAATGCTGATTTGTTGAAGCAGAATGTCTTCTTTTCTAAGAAATCTCAGTTTTTGCTTTTAAAGATATTGAAATGGTTGAATGAGGCCCACTCACACTGATAAGGGCAATCTCCTTTTCTTGAAGTCAGCAGAGTACAGATATTAACCACATCTATATATACCTACACAGAAACAGAGATTAGAGTTTGATTAAATAATTCAAGCCATTCTGTAACCAAGTAAACACAGAAATCTTTCCATCACAGATTTGATATTAAATAAGCACAATACATGAGTATTCTGTGGTAGATTTAACAAAAGTCTCTTCAAATTCTTCATATTGCTGTTAAAGATTCAGTGGTAAATATAGCCCTAAATTCATATTATAGAGCATAAATTACATCATTTGATTCATGATCCAGGCTTATGAACATTCTTCTAATTTAATCATAATTCTGCTCATGGTGTTAAAATTCAGTATAAAGTTCTGTGCATTAGAAGTCATTCATTCTCATAAGAACTATTTTTAGAGCTTATGGAGGAACTGTGTAACTAAGCATTTATGTGAATGGTCTTTTTAATCTTAAGCATGCTTTGCTTTGAGATGCCTTATTCACATGCAATTAGCAATGCAAATACTCATAGAAATTATAATAGTTATAGTAGCTAAAATATACTGAGTTTTTACTATGTTCTAGATAACATAAGCCTTACCCAATTCACTTGTGTTATCCTCTCTGCAATCCTATGACTTAGCTGTCATTGTTCTCATGTCACAGTTTAGTCCCTTGGGCCCCCACGTCTTTAAAGTCTTTACAATCATGAAGTGTCTCTATTTAATACTTTCAGTGTTACATTTCACATACACTACTAATTCAGAGCTTTATTAACAGTGGATTCTAAAGCAGAATTGTTAGGCTATGTTCCTTAAAAGCTTTATTTTTGATGAGGGCCTGAGAGGGCTCTCCAGCTATCCAAGGAGTAATAAGCCTGGATCTTTTTAACTGAACCATTTCTTCATTTCTTGGGATCTTGCCAAAGCCAGGACACCTTGGGTTGGAAAACTGAATGGGGATACACTTTGATCAGAAGTGATCTGTCTTGCACCTCCCTAGTCGTAGATTTAGGGTTCACTTCAATGTTCCTTTCAATCTGGAAAATCATCATTTCATTCTGAGGAAAAAGAAAACAATCTCTTTAATAAAAATCTTTGTGAATAAGGTTCAGAGGGCTTCCTGGACAACACATGACTCTTATGAAACAATATTGTGGTGAGTTAAGTGTAAATGGCTCAGAAACATGCAGATTAAATTTCCCTAGAAACACTCAAGGGCTTCCAAAATTAATGGGGGAAAAACACTTTGACAATGTATTTTTCAGACTGTATGCTTCTCTTTTTTTTTTTCTTTTTCACTCTGCTGATTTTATTTTCTCCTACACAACACTTGCTAGGGTGATTTCATCTCTTGTGGTCAGGATGTTGTCAGGACAAATCGTCATTAATCCTGGTGCATTCTGGGTGGCCCAAACTGGGTATCACCATGTTTCTTCTCTTGCAGAGTTATTTTTTCCTTTCTCTTCTATTTGTATTTCAACATAAGAAAGGTATAAATATGAAAACACAATTCAAAGTTTGTGCCAACATTTTGACCTTGTGAAAATCTACCACCTTGACACTCAAGAGATAAATGTGTGAGGTTCTTGTAAGTTGAAAACTGATAAATCTTCAGTGTCTTAAGTTAGAAATACCACTGTGATATGGATGTGGTAAGGGGATCTATAAATCAGGATTTCAGAAGTCTTCAGAGGGACTTTTGAAAAGCCCTCTAACCCATTCCCAAGCTTCGAACATATCTCAATATAAAACATGACAGAAACATAATTATAGTCCCAATTCTTAAATGTTGCCTCAGATAAATTTTCTTCAACAAGTTTTAGAAAAATATTCCCATGTTTACTTCACTATAGGAGTTCCCATAAGACTAACTTTCATTTTATGAAATTTCAGCTTTTTTTCTCTTCCCCTATCTTTGAAGGAAGAAAATGCTAGAACAATGAATTGGTATTCATGTCTTGTAATGCCTGGAATCGCCTTTCCTTGCATAGTCATGAAGTTTGTCAGACATTTCCCTATTTCTGAAGATAACAACGTTGATAATGCAATTTTTCCTGCTTTGTTCCCAAACAATAGAGCCCCTCATATTACTGAAGTGTTTTAAATCCTTTCTGTCTTGGAACATTACAAGATGGAGAAATGCAATTTAGAGTTTTTAATGCATATAAAAACAGTAGAAAATATGATACTTGTTTCCTAGCACTGAGAGTATAGTTGGGGGTAAAGAGGACACAGGGAGTAGATGAGTGGCTGAGTTAATCCTTTCTCCCCAGACAACTGTTTCTGGGGTTTAAAAAAAAGAATGCAACAATCAGAGAATATTTTATGCTTGAAATACTACTGAACTTAAGTAAGAATAATGGTAATGTATCGTGTTCTTATCTGGGAATATTCCCATCCAATCCAGCTCACTCTGCATGGAGGGTCTGAGGGGTTGGAAGGACAAGATAATATGACGCTTTATTGCCACAGTTAAAGGTATCACTTGGCTTGGAGTGCGGGGCAATGCCTATGCCAACCATGGTGGAGGTGATGATTCTGGCAGTGGGGAGGACCAATGTCTCTATCAGCCTGAAGATGCTGTTATGACTGTATGAATCAATAAGTAGAATATGGTATGGTAAGGTTTTGCATAAGATCATATGTGATAATAATAGTGCAAATAAGGAGCAAAGAATTCTGGCTCTGTTCAAGTTTCTGTGCTTTGTTAGAATTATGAATATTGTTCTATGAAGCACATTGTGATAAATGAAGATTCATATGGCAATCTTTAAAGCAGTCACCAAAAAAATAGTATTAAAACAACTTTAAAAATCAACAAGGGAATTAAAATGGCATGCTAAAAATGTCTTTTAACACTAAACATTAAAAGAGGAATAGAGGAACAAAAATATAGGTAACAAAAACAAATAGCAAACTGGCAAAAGAACTGTGATATATATAGAAAAGGCCTTTAATGCCCTGCTCAAAAAGAAGAAGTTATCGGAAAGATTAAAAAGCAAAATCCAACAAGGAATGTTTTAGATTAAAAAACAGAAATAAGTTGAAAATAAAGGATGGAAAATGAGTCAGGCAAATAGAAAGCATGAAAGCACTAAAATAAGTCAGACAAAATTAATCAGACAAAATTGAGTTTAACACACATGTTAGAGAAAATGGGGGTGGGTGGGCCAGATTTCATAATAATAAGCATGTCCACATTTCAGGAACATAAAACAATTATAAGTATATTTGTACCTAGCAGCATAACCTCAAAGTAAATCAAACAAAACCAGCTAGAACTGAAAGAAGACTTAATAATTTAACAAAAAATGGAGATTCCAATACTCTTAGAAATTGAAAGGATAATTAGACTATAAATTATCAAATATAATGGACTCACACTATATACTTTCAACCAACTCAACTTCTGTTTAAAAGAACATTCTGCCCATTTTATTGTTGCCACACATTGCAGCATACATAACTTTTCAAGCAGATGGCACAGTATTAAATATAGAAAATCCCAAGGAATTCACAAAAATACTAAAATTAATCTATGGTCTATACACACAAATAAAAAGGTATTTGTATATTGACAATAAGTAGTATGACTAACAAAACAATTTGATTTCTAATAGCATAAAAATTAAATATGGCTAAGAAGGCAATTTACTTCAAACATGTACATAAAATCAATACAAGACATCATGGGAAGGTTTGGAGTAAAGAAGTGAAATGATCTAATATGTTCTAGTTGTTCATTCTGGTGGCTGGTTGGAACCGACTGTAGACAGTGAGGTGGGAGCGGAGAGGGCAGTGAGGAGAGTACTGAAAGGAGAAAACTACCTGGACCTTGGACCTGGTACCAGCTGTGTAAGTGAAAGAAGTGTCCTATGGGATATGGTGACTATAGAGCCAACAGTATTTGTGGATGGATAGGACGATAGGTGGGAGAAAGAGGAGACTCAAGTACGACACCACAGTTTCTGAGTGGAACTTGATTTGAAATAAATATCCTTAGACGAATGGTGATGCCTTAGACTAAGACTACAGGTGGGATCTTATGAAATGAAGTGCTGAGAGCCTGCTGCAACAGAATGGGACCTTTGAACTTTCTATACATGCATTTAAGTTAGGTTACAATATTTAACTCAGGCTATACGTCCCTAAGCACTTTGTGTTAGTCTTTGATCTTGACACCACAGTTAAAAAGGATTTCCTGGGGGCTCTCCCTGGTGGTGCAACAGGTTAAAGCACATCTTTATGAAGCTCTCCGAAGCCACTACAACAAGAGTTTGATCCCCTGCCAGGGAGTTGACTCCACATGGCGTGGCAGACCTCTCCTGACCTGCCCTCTACTCCCCTCATCAGTGTCTTCATCAGTCTGGTGAATCCTCTCACCACCCCTCCACCTATGGCCTGTACCCCAGCTCTGTATGCATAAATAAGTAAATCTTTTTGTAAAAAAAAAGGATTTCCACCACTGTCACTGAAGAAACAGTGAAGCAGCCTCTTGAACTCCCCAGCATCTTAAAAATGGAAGCTGCCATCTTTATTATGTGGCCTCCAAGCTCCTTCTCCACCAGGTGGCAGCACTGAAGTTCAGAGGCTTGCGCACTGGGTTTCTTTCTTTAATGAATAAAATGGAAAGCTTTAGTCCCCCTTTCCAGACAAGTCAGACTTTTAGTCTCCCTCCTATCTCCCCTGCACAGGGAGGGCAACTCCTTCCAATAATAAGCCTGCTAGACTATAATAGAAGCTTTTAACGTTATAATCTCTTGTCACATTACTCACCAGTCTCATCCAGGCCCAGGAAACCATTTCCTGGAGGCCTCTTTTTTATTTGTGTTCATTAGCTCCACTAATACATTCACTTGGAAACCGCAGTTTAATAAATTTCATAGCGCATGACCAGTGGACTTAATGAATATTAGTCACTCGAAGCAATTTTTGTTTATTCAGCTTCTCTTTCCTCTCCTCCCTTCCCTTACCCCAGACCTCATTCTGTGGAATGATAATAATACACAGAGAGCTGGCTGGCCACAAACTGAAAACAAGGAGTAAAAGGATCTTTCTAAGCTCACACCTGTTTTAAGATTTGTTATCCTTAAAACGAAAAGCTGTAGGGATTCACTGCACTCCTTCCTTGTAGCTCCCAGTGGACCCTGCTATTAAACCGCAGGGAGAAGCCCAGCCTTCAGAGCACTTAAAAGTACTTATGTCAAATCCATTCCATTCTTCCGGCCTCCGATCCTCAAGCCAGCCACCATTCCCAGGGGCTGGACTACATTACAAGGCATTCACTTCATATGAATGGGCACACACAGACTTCTTCACCATTTGGCTCTGTCCACATTTGCAGGCACATCCTGTAGGCTGCCTGAAACAGCCTTAATTTCAATTTACTGTCTCCCCAAGGACCTTGCCATTCTTCTGAAAATGGAAAACTCAATGGTGGTTTCTCCTCCCCGACCTCTCACCCCATCTTCTCTCTGCCCTCCTTCTCTTTCAAGGAAAAAACTGCTTGCTCCAGATGAATAGAATGAAGTTTTGATGCTTCTACCAGTGCATCGGATGCTTCACTTTTTTTTTTTTTTAAATAATGAGCAAGTTGCACCAGATTAGCACATTTGGAAAGTGTTCAGTGTACAAAGCGGGGTCCATGTCCTGTGCCCCTGGATTGCTGCTGTTACTAGAGTGTGTGAGAATGTAGTTGTGAATTTTGATGTGGTCATTTTGTTCTCCTGGGGCAAACTGTGTTTAATGTTTATTATGCAAATGTTCAAATGCATTCAGATGTACACAGAAGTACAGCTAATAGCATAATAAGTCTCCCAGTTTTTTCCCTTTAACATTCACAATAATCAACATTTGACCCAACTTATATTTTCTAAGCTTTTTCCTGAACATATGTGTTTTCCTTACTTGGAGATTTAAAAACAAATCACACATATTATGCCCTTTCCCATAAATAGTTTGGTATGCACTCTTACTGATAAAGGTTTTCTGTTTCTAGCAGAATCACTACATCAATATCAAACTATGAAAATTAATGCTAATTCCTTAAATTTATCTAATCCCACCTATATTTATTTTCCCCCAATTTCCTTATTAGTTCTTCTAATAGTTCAAAATCCAAGCAGTATCCATACAGAGCATTAGTTACTTTATCCTTAAGTGTCTTTGGTTTGACAACACGTTTTCTCTTTTGCTTCTTCTTTTAAAATTTTATGCCATTGACTTGTTGGTATCCAGATTTTTGTTCTGTAGAAATGTCCCCACCATCATTCTGCCTTATACTTCCTTGTGATATTGCTTAGCCTCTTTTTGTATAGTTAGAGATGTTTCTGGTAGAGAAAATTTTTACTCAATTCTTCACCCTGAAGGTGAACAAGAAGTGTACTTAGTTGCTAAATGGATTAGAATATCAGGGGCAATCATCATTTCACTTTGCCATCTGGAGTTAGCTTTACTGCTAATTCATCCAACATACATCAATTAGCTCTTACAGTACACCAGGCACTGTGCTGGGACTGGTGAAGGCAGAATGACTAAGGGGGATGAGCTGCATGGTGGCCAAGAAAAACGTGGATTTTACTCTCGTGAACCTTATGGGTCAGGGACTTTCAAGCACCACTTAAAATGACATCTGTGTTGGCTTCTCATAGCAGCCTTGTCAAGTGATAAATCCTCTTGAAAATACTGGAAAACACTGAGGAGAAAGTGACAGGAACTATAGACAGTTACTAGAACCTAATTTGTAATGGGGAATTCAATTATCTTTGAATTCCAATCTTTCTGATAAATCAATTTTGGATCTCAAACTCCATCACAAGTGGATCAGCACTGTGGAAGACTTGGGCTACTTCTTCTTCTTCTTTTTTAAAGATTTATTTATTTATGCAAATAAAACTGGGGTACAGGCCAGAGGTGCAGGAGCAGTGAAAGGCTTTACCAGAGACAGAGTGGGGAGCAGAACAGGCAGATCAATGAAATATACTGCTGAGGGGAGCAGTGGCGGGTCAGGAGAGGGCTGCTGTGCCATTGCAGATCACCTCTGGGGCCAGGGATCAAACTATCACTGAAGCTGCTGCTAGCTTGCAGTGCTGTGCTCTAATCTGCTGCACCAACAGGGAGGGCCATGGTCTACTTCTTAACAAAATTAATCTACGGGTATAACTGGGTTGGCCTAGGTAATAGAAGAAGTTGCTTAAGATCCCCTTCATGTGATAGTTCTGAGAGAACCACAGTGAGTTGAAATAAGAAATATATTGTGATGGAGTGCAGTGTGCATGGTAAGCAACCAAAATCAGGCTGGCTGGTGCAAAGCCTAGCTTCTCTTTCCTACCAACACATAATAGACACTGCTATTTTGAATTTGATTTGGTTTTCTATTCTATTTTTCTAATGTTAGTTTCAGCATAGTAAATAAATTCATGACTCACCAAATCCGATCCAAACCTGTTGTTTGAATGGCGACTTTTGAGAAAATCGAGGCTTTAGGTAAGATGGAGTCAGGGTCCTTCTGCTTATCTATGCATGTGAGGCATACCTTCTCAAAAACCTAACTTTTCTAAAACTTTTGAATTTATATTGAAGGAGTTGAGGTGGGTGTTTAAGTTGTAAAGTGCAGTAAAGCCCTCTTCTATGTATTTTCTTTTGGGTAGCAGAGATAGAAAGCAAGGTGGAAGGATATATGTAGGGCAAATAATATCATAAGGAATTTCAAATGTCTGATAAATTAGGAAGATGATTAAATCTGTTAAGTAGTCTTTACATGCTAGATGTTTTCTGTTTTATGCTATCTTAATAACAATACGATTGCATAGACTCGATCATCTGTAAGTAAAGAATGAGAAAATGTGGGTCCCCAGATACCAGGTAACGTGTTGAGTGGGCAAGCACAGACTATTAACTCACTGAGACTGTGTCTACAGTGGTTAGGGACCCACAGTTACCAGGTCAATCTTCACTGTGAATCCTTGTATGACTTACTCTCTGTACGCATAGATCATATACACATAAGCAAGACACATGTTGTATATAAGATACTTCTACATAGATAAGACATATAGATTTCTGTTTTTCAAATGAACCCTTGGAAAAGGACAATGTAGAAGGCACTGTCACTATCTACATTTCTAAAGTTTCAGTCTATTAGCAGCAATTACTTCCATGTATGTTTTCTAAATTACTGTCCTTTTTCCTACTAACGTGATCAGAGCCTTGTCTATACTGGGCACTACAGCAAAACTTTACAAGAATACTTGCAAGCTCAACAATCAGTGTCAAGATCCTGTAATTTTGAGTGCTTGCCCATGTCTTATCAGGACTAGGTTATTTTATGTCTGCCTTCTGGTTAGACATTTATAAAGACTTCTCAATGGAGCAATGAACCTGACAAGTTGCAAGACAACCTAAGTATCTCCTTTTTGGAAACTCTGATTGGAGAACTTTCTCCGGTTCTCTCTTTCTTTACCATGTCAAAGTAATTGTAACAGTCAGCACAGGAGGAATTTTGACAAGGGGTGAGGCATACAGGATGACAGTTGCAACTCCACTACTTCATTCTAAAAACTATTGCTAATTGAAGATCACAAAATTGAAAAGCCATGCTTATTGAGACATTAATGGAACTGAACTGCCCAGAGGGAAATGAACTGCCCAGACATCTTCATCCTTTTCAACTGACCACTTGTTTTCCACTGAAGATTCATATCTTCTATAATAGCAGTCACTTACCTTGAACTGGTTTCCTTACTTTAACCATATTGCAAGTCATTGAACTTACCAAAATGTTGACAATGTTATGTTGACATATGCATCGTATGTCTCATTAGCACAAGTGTTAACTTTTACCAAAATAAGCAATTGTGTCATGCAGGAATGCACTGCAGAAGTCAGTTCCCTCATGTCTTATTGTGGAAGATTTCCTTCAATATGTGTAACATACATGTTAATTCATTTTCCCACATGATTACTCAATAGGAATTGAATGCAGACAGCTTTAAAGGTAGATCATATTTAGAGGATTACTTTATAAGCCAATTGATTGTAACTGAAAAGGCATCTTCTAATAGTGACAGGGCTATAGGTCAAGGTTAGGTTAGGTTAGGTCAAGATCACCTGTAAAGTTTGAGTTTCATCATTCAAAGACACTAATCTACTGAGGAAAACTTCTGTTCCCATACTTAGTCTTTGACTACCTCCCCTGTCTCGCATATCTGGGAACTCTGATAAGCCAGAGGGACACACAGGTTTTCTACAAGCTTATTGAGTAAATCTTCATTGAACAAACATTTGTTGATTACCTTCTATATGTCAGCCCTGGCAGGGCTCTCCATACCATGGTAAACAGTGGTGATTGGCTGGTGAAATTGGAAAAAGCATGATTTACTCATGACAACTCATTTCTCCCTGTCATTTCTCCTATATCATTCATATACTTTGATCAAGGATGTTTGTGATCTGACTCTATATCATATCTACTTCTATAAAAGTTAAAAGCTATAGTTCTGAATGAACATTCACCAACTTCCCCTTCACTCAAGTCAGATCTGGTACCATGTCTACTGTTAATCCAGTATTCAGGGCATTCCTCAGCCCTGCCTTTGCTGATCCAAATCCCAATTATCATTCAGGTGAACCACCTCCATGCCATCTTCTGATGATTAGATCTTCATTGGTTTCTCTACGATGTAGGTAAAAGTAATATGAAAGAATCAGACTTCTAAATTTAGGAAAGCAGTTAACTCTAAGGGAGAGATGTGATTAGGGCAGCTGTCCAAAGGGCTCAGCTATTGGAAACAGGCTACGTCTTAAGCTGGTAGTGATTGTACTGGTATTATAGAAATGTAGTCGCTTATATTATTTCATTAGAGAAAAGGAATAAGCTATTCATTAAATACAGTATGTACAAGTTATTTAATTTCTTCATGCATAGTAACTCACTTTTAAAATAAAAATAATAATAGCACCCACTTCATAGAGTGTTTTCAGAGTTGATAATGTAAGTTAATGCCTGATAGCTATTTACAATGTGCTCAACACAAAGTAAATACTTAATAAATGTTTGTGATTAGCCTCATCTCTCTCTTCCTTCTAAATTCCCGAGGGTCTATTTGCTGTATATAATACAATGTTTATTTGGACTCTGGATGGCTCTTCCACTTTTTAAATTGTGCTTTTTAAAAATTTTCTCCTTGAGCTATGTTTTAAAGATATGGAGTGCCAGCACCGTGATTATTCTTCATAGGCTTTATGAAGAATATGCCCAGATGAGTTTGAAAAGATTAGTAAATAATAATCTACTAGTATTACATTTGAAATGCTAATCTAGGGCCCTTGCTGGTGGTGCAACATGTTAAAGCACAGCACTGTGAGGCTCTCCACAGCCACTGCAGCATGAGTTCCATCTCTGGCCAGGGAGGTGACCCACATGGCAAAGCAGACTTCTCCTGATCGCTTTCTGCTCCCCTCAGCAGTGTATTTCAGTAGATTTGCCTGTTCTGCTCCCCCCTCTGTCTCTGGTGAATCTTCTCACCCCCTGCACCTCTGGCTTGTACCCAAGTTCTTGTATCGAAAATAATTAGGTCTTCAAAAAAATTTTTTAAAAATGCTAGTCTATGTTCTGAAGGTTCATTGACTGGAGTGGTCTTTTTGAGGATTAACTATACATGACTCCCATGGTTTTTCACTCATCCGTTTCTAAATATCTAAACATAAAACCCGTGCATGTCTGTTACTCTCTTACTGTGATATGACCTATGAGCCTAACACCTTCATGCTCAGTGTTGAAATATATGAACCTGCAGAAGACACGCTCCTTCCCAGGTTTTCCAAAGTCCACCTACCACTTCCTTTTTTCTATTTAGGACTAGAATATTACCTAATAATTCAAAAATCATGCACAATATCCCCTTCTCAAAACAGTATTTCTGAAGGTTATAATCTTTTCTTTCATACTTTAAGGAATAGCTGAGCAAACCAGCTACTCCACAGCCAAAATATAAAGGTGTTAATTATCTCATTCTCAGAAAGACTATTTTTAGGGTCTGCTGAACCCTAAAATAGTGGGTTCCAGAGTCTAGAGTAGAGCTAAAACTTCATCAGGAGCTGACTACAGTGCCTTCAAAAACTTCATCAGGAGCTGACTACAGTGCCTTCATTGACTCAGCAATAATCCTTCACCCAAGCTTTTGCTGCCTCTGGGGTGCAGCCTAGGCAGCCACATGAAGGGAGCCCAGCAGAATGGGCTGAACCCCCTATGTGCACTTGCTAACTCTCAAAACAACATCTCCATTTAACTCTGGGTTCCAGAGTTACAGGACGCAGCTATTTCCACAGGTGTTCTTGCATTGCAGATAAGAAAATGCTGGAGATAGTGGTTTCTGTCTCAACGCCTTTTAGTTAGAGCTTGGAGCTGCCTCATTCTGAATAAGCACTTCTAATTCTCAGGAGTCTGTTTAGTTGAACTGCCTATGCTGGGATGGGTGAACTTCCTTTGCAGAGGGAGAATGGAAGATGGATCATATAATAATGTAAATGCAAGTAACAACCCCACTCACTGTGATAATGAAGTCACTGAATTGTGTCTACAGATAGATTAGATTTAAAGATACTCAAATGAACCATCATCTCTAGTTGTATACAGTCAGTATATAGAACGCAAAGGGGTAGAAGAAGCATTTATGATGGAAATAGGAGGAGCAACATCCGGTCATGTGCAACTTAAATCATAAATTCTTCACATATTCTAACTGCCCCCACCTCTAAACTGGATCTCCAATAATACTGAAAATACTCTCTCTGCCACTGCAAAGACCTCTCTGGCCTGGAATTCCACACAGTAAGGCCTGACTTCTGTGAATTACCCCAGATGCTAAACTAATTGGCTTGATGCTCAGATGAAAGAATCTACAGTGGAGAAAGGCAGGAAAAGCCCCCTCCTGCGACCAAAAGCCACTGAACTTCAATTAGGACATAGACAAGGAAGGTGCAGATGAGTCTGGGGTAATTACCAGGCTGTGTCTGACAGCTTAGTTCCTGCAGCCTGGACCAGAGTAGGTGATTTGGAAACCCAATCCCCAAACAGCTGCAGATGGTCAGGCTGATTGCACCCTGCTGGCAGGACCTCCCCTATGTTGGCAGTTTCTAGTGTGTGGCCCTTCAAAACTTATCACTGTGGGGAGAGCAGGCCCCACTTGCTTTAAGAACATAGAGAGCAACACAGGGGCAAACATCTGGAGAGTTCAGGCTAGGAAACATGTTATCATGCATTAGAACCATCTCTAGAAATCCCATTTCATCTGTGTTAGAGATGAGCTAGAAACAAATGGTTCCACTGTCTTGTCCTATGCACATGAGAAGACTTGGTATCTAGCTGGCTCAGACCACTTTGGTAGGGTTTGAAGTGGAAGTGATTCCTACCTACCTCCTGCACTGAGGGTGCTAAAAAGGTCAGGAGGGACAAGGGGTAGGGTTTTCCTATCACAGTTGCACAGTGGGGGCTTGCTGCAAGTCAATCTTAGCCTGGAATTAACTACATAACTGAAACTTAACATACACAGAAATACCTGGGACTCGCATGGGCATTTTCTACTAAACCCAACACTTACCTTCTGCTACATTGGATCACAAAAGTGCCTGCAGCCTGACACAATGTGACATCCATGAAGTGACAGCATGGAATGAGGGTGGTCTTCACCGATTAAATGTTTTCCTTTTGTAAAATTAAAGAAACAATGTGAGGATGTAAGCTCTCTCTTTCAGGCCTCTCAGACATGCTTATCAGAAACCCTGCATCTTAAATTTCATTTGCTGCACTCTTACTATGCCTTTCCCCCTACTCAACTTCCTTTTTTGTCTGCCTCTAAGCTCAGCAAAATCCCAACTCTGAATTCAAAGTTCTGTTTTCTGCATGGATATCTTGCTGATCATTGCTGGAAGAAAACTGTACTGCCGAACAAATGACATTCCCTTTGCAGATTTGGCATTTTGAGCCTCAGTTAGGCTGTGAATGATGTCAGGTGTTTTCAGTATTGACTTTATGCCCTCCCCAGCTGCTCTGAATGTTCCTGACTGTTTTTAAACACATCATGGATTCCTTTGTCAGTGACTCATTTAAATGTACTTATATACTTATATCTGTGTCTATATCTACAACTATATTTGCCCCTATGTGTTCCTTTCATCCTAGTATTAAATCATTCTCTCCACCTGTGACCTGAATTATACATATTTATTGCCCTGAGGACAGGGATCTTTCCACTATTTTTCTTTTTCTCTAATTTTCAACTACTCTTAATCAATTTATTATTTGTTATTGCCCTGCATCTAAAAATAAGCTTGTCTCTAAATGAATATATATATATGTATATATACATATACATACACACATACACACATATTCTTTGGTTCTTCATTGACTTCTAAGCTCTATTTTGTGTTTCCTTTTAGTCAAAATTCTTAAAAGAATGACTGATACTCAGTGTCTACTTTCTTACTAGTGATCAACTGGTAAGAACCTCACGTAACCAGATGTCTATTCTCACCACTGCACTGATACTCCTACAAAGGTTTCTAGTAGCCAAGCAATCTGATGGCTTCTGTGGTCCAGTTTACTTCACTCTGTATCTGGGCATTTGATCCTTTTGGTCAGCCCCTTATTTCTGAAGAATATTGGTTTACCTCTGTATTATCTGTACTGTTTCAGAGGTGATTCATATACCCTACTGACAAACAATTAATTTAAAAGGATTAAAATATAGAATGTAAAAGGGTTAAAATGTAAAATTTGTGCCACCTTGGTGGCACAAAGGGTTAAGTCTGAGTACTATGAAGCTATCTGCAGCCATTGCAACATAACTTTGATCCCAGCCAGGGAAATAACCCACATGGCACAGCAGACCTCGTCTGTCTCGCCTTCTGTCCCTCAGTAGTGTATTTCAGTCAATCTGCCTGTTCTGTTACCCACTTTGTGTCTGTTCAATCCTCTCAATGCCTGTACCTCTGACCTACACCCAGTTCTTGTATGCACAAATAAATAAATATTAAAAAAAGTAAAATTGCTTTAGTGTTGCTGCAAAAGGCATGAGTTTATCTTTTTGATTGCTGAGTAATATTCCATTGTGTATACCTACTACATCTTTTAAATGAAATAAGCCACAAAGAAAAAGAAAAATACTGGGTGGTTTCACTAATAGCAGGAGTGTAAGGGACCAGGGGAAAAATAAAAAAGCAATTATAATAAAGAAAAAATGAAAAACAATGAGCAACTATATACCAGAGACATTTTACAGGGATGGAGTGGGGAATGGGATAAAAAATGGGGTGGGAAAGGTGCACGGGACTATAGTGATGTCACACAGGTGAATTGGTGGTGGGAAGTCCACAGGGATTACAATCAAGATGGAAAAAGGCACAAAATGAAGAATGATGTAAAAATCAATTAAAAAAATAAAAATGAGTTGCTTTGGTGCTGCTCTAGGGACTTAACATATTAATATATACTCAATAAACAAGGTGATGTTGCTAATTCTTCAGAGAATATAAGAACTTTAGAACACTATAGTTCCAATCAGTCCCTTCTAATTTACATATACATTTTGATCCTAAATATTTAATTTGATATTTTCTAAACATTTTAAAACATATCAGTGTTGCTTTTAAAGAATCAATGGTTTATGTTTGACAATGTAAGTATCAAATTAAACAGTCTCTTGGGCCCTCCCTGGTGGCGCAGTGGGTTAAAGCACTGCACTGAGAAGCTAAAGCCACTTCCACATGAGTTCGATTCCCGCCTGCCCCGGAGGTGACCAAATGGTGTGACAGACCTCTCCTGACCCGCCGGCTGCTCCCCTCAGCAGTGTACTTCGTCGATCTGCCTGTTCTGCTCCCCACTCTGTCCCTGGTGAAGCCTCTCGCCGCCCCTGAGCCTCTGGCCTGTACCCCAGTTCTGTATGCATAAATAAATAAATCTTAAAAAAAAATTAAACGGTCTCTTTTTGCACATATACCTTCCACCTGGGGCCCCTTCCTTTTCCTTCATGAAGTCCATGCTTCAGAAATGGCTTAAGTAGAGGCCTGTGGGTGACAAGCTCTCCTTTTGCTAATGGGCAGTTTTGTATTTTGGCCTCATTCTTGAAAGACAATGAATAACCCTAGACTCCAGCTCTGTTTTCTCAGCACACCAAGTCCATTAGTTTGTTGACTTTTGTCGAAAGGCCAGATACTCTGTAGTTTGCTCTTTATCTCTCTCTGTCCTATTTTCTCTGTCCACTTTTAATAAGTTTACTTCCTCTTTGCTACATTTCATAAGACTACTGTATTAAAATATTCCCTGCTCAGAATTTGTTTGCCTAAAGGATCAGTTTTTTTCATTGATTCCATAAAATTTAAGCTCTATTTTGACTATTACCATTCTCTCACATATTAACACCTCAGTCTCTTACTTGCTTCCCTGCGTAACATTGATTAGTGATCTTATGAACTGTTTTTAACTATTTTTAATGCCTTCTTTTATTTCTTTCACGTATTAAACATATCTCCCCCTCTTTGCTTGGTAATCTAGAATTTGTTATCCATATCAAACTCAATATATTTCAGCTATTTCTGTTACTTATTATTTCTATGCCACACTTCTTAGAATTCTTTTTTTTTTTTTTAAACTGTGGTTCTAAATTTTTGAGAGGTTTTTTCCTAAGGGGAGATTTTTCCCCCTTCTTACCAAGGAGAAGTACATCATAATTGACAATATTCTTGTTTCTGTTATTTTACTGTTCTAGTTTATTTACATTTTACTTTTAAACTAGGATACTCACATTTCTACAGCATCTCCTGTTAGAATCTTCACTTTGTTATCTTATGTTTTGTGTTGCCTGATTTCTCTGTGGTTCGACAGGTATTTCTCTGAGAACATGGACCAGCTTACCTCTCTGTATTCACACCTTTGCTGTGATTGTCACTTCTGATGATTCCTTTCTTACCAGTTAAGCAATTCATTGAAAATATATTTTAACGTTTTACCCAGAATTTTTTAAAAGAAGGATTATCCAGAATATCTTGTCTGACAAATTGCTACAAATAGAAGAATCTCCAGATTTCTTGCTATTTTTTCTCCCTTGGCTTGAGACCTCACAATTTTTTCCTCGCACCCTAGCCCCCATTCTTCATCTTTTTCATTAGTTTTTTTTTTCCTGTTCATTTCCAAAAGGTCATTGTCTCATAGTGCTGTGTCCTTTACCCTTTTCTAATCTGCTTGGAAAGCACATCCCGCTCTTGCTTTCTGCTATCAACTCTGCACCGATGCCTCCCAAATGATGCAGTGTCTAGCCAAATCAATCTTTGGGGCTCTGGCTCATGTATCTAAAAGCCTGCTTTATTTGGCTTTACCAATGGCATAGTTAAGTGCAGTATTCCAAAGTTGACTTAATCACACCCCCCCCCACCGTCTTTTATTTTTTGTTTGGGAAAATGACATCAGCATCCATCCTGTTAATCAATATAGAAATAAGAGAGTCATTACAGACTCCTCCTTCTTCTACCTCCTCCCCACGTAATACATCACCAAGTCTGTTGATTCTATCACCTTAAAACCTCTCAAGTGAACCCCTCCTCTCTACACTCCCATAACTAATTAATTAAAAGCTTCATCATTTCTCTCCTGGATTGATGGAATAGCCTCTTAAATGTCTGCCATCAATCCACAGTCCTCACAGGAGTCAAAATAATCTTCCTAAAGCACAAATGTGATCATCTCATAACCTGCCCCTTCCCCTACCAAAAATTCATCAATGACGCTCTATAGGGCTCAAGATAATATCCACATTCCAAGATCATCCCTTCTGTTCCCTCTTAATCCATTCTGGAGACAAATTGAAATATTTGTAATTCCCCAACCACATGAATGTTTTCTATAGCTCTGTGACTTTACAAAAGTTTACTGTTTCCTTTACTTGGAATTTTCTTCTTCTTTGCCTGGAGTGCATATTTTTAGACAAAATATATATGTTATGTTCCTCAAAACCTCCAAGTCTTCCACCTAGCCTAGTTCTGCTGACTATTAGTCCTCTGTACTCTTCATTCATTCTTTCAAGAAGTATTGAGTCTGTGTTACCTATCTATCTTCTATCTATCTAAGCTATCTGTTTGTCTATCTATGTATCTACCTCTCCATCCATCTATCCATTTGTCCAGCCATTCACCCACATAGCAATCTAGTTATTTGCCTGGTATTATGACATTATCCTTAGCATTAGGAAAATAATAAAAATCAACAACTATCCTTAAAATACTGCAATGCAATAAATACAAAGATATCAGAGAACACAGTGAACCAGTCTTGAATAATTAATGGGGACTTTCTGAGAATGTTGTGCATAAGTAAATGTAATCACTCCCTCTTCTGGACTCTACCCCTGATGTTTCTCTGCACTTTGAGTGAATCATTTGTCTAAGGAATGAGTAGCATAGGGTTGATTGTGAACTATCTTATTTTCTTAATTTGCTGTGGTTAACGTGAATTTAACTAACCTCTGCTTGTTATCAACATATGAGCTCTCATGAAGTTTTGTGTAGCTGAACTCATATGTTCCAAGAGGGCTTACTGACCTTGTGAAAACAGTGACATCTGACCCAATAGGACTCACAGAAGAGATGAACATGTATTAACTTCTATTTTCAGATTTTTAAAATATATTCATTCTCGTTTGATTCCAAAAAGACACAATCTATAGAAGTTTATATAACTATAACATATATTACCAAGGGAATAAGATAAAATATGTTATCAAAGGAATCAGAGTTAAGGGGAAATCAGAAAAAGAATAACATAGATCATAATACCATTAGTACATGGGAGTACTAGAGGGAGGCAACAAATTTGACACTAAGCCTCTTAATAGCCAAAACAAAGAAAGATCTTGATTAGTCACAGTGCTCCATAAGAAAAGTAAAATAAACCACTCATTCCGAAGAAGCACAGTTTTAATCGAAAACTGATTCCCAAGGAATTTCTCCCATGAGTGCAGAAGCTGCTGGGTGATGTGGCAGGCAAAGCCCTCAAACAATTCCTTCCATGACTGCAATCACAGACATAATGAGTATGTCTCATAATCTCCTCTCTTGGGCAGTTGGAATAAAGCCAAAGAATAAGTCAGTGAAACTGCTTTTACCAGGAACACATTTCAGTGAAACGCACAGAAAACTTAGAGTCAAGAGCTGAGGATTGAATCCTGGTTCAGTTGAAAACAAAATGTGAACTTGGTCCTGTTATTTCCTCTGCCCTGGCTTACTCATCACAACAGTTGAGATCATTCTACAGTTTGATTAAAATCCAGAGTATTTAAAACTATAGGCAACATCCATTCAACTCTTTCTCTAAACAAGACAATATTTAAAACACTTTCTAGGTATTATCTGACTTAATCCTCAAAGTAACTTCATGATGTGGGTATCATTATTTCCATTTACCAGCTAGGGACCAGAGAGTCTAGGTAACCGGTGCAAACCACATAACTAATAGATACCATTTTAGGAGACAGAATATCGAGCTCCTTTTCTAAAAGCAGGATATTCTATATTATTACACAACTTTTAGGCAACTCTTGATTAAAATAATTTCATGTTAGTAGTATCATGTGATAATTTTGAAAACAAATATTCTATAGGGCAATTCAAGTGAGATACTGGTTTTGCCAAAAGTAGTTGGGTCTAGTTCCTCATGAAAATCAAGGAGTCAGATCACATGGATAGAATAAATGTCAGGTTTCCCCACCAAAGTCTAAGACCAGAAAAGTTAATCCTTGTGTTCTGTTTACTGTCTGTGGCAAAAACAGCCCCTCACTGTCCATGCACCTCGTTTGTTCAGCTGACAGACAGCTGCAGGCTAATTGGCCTGCTGTGCTGCTTCTGTGGCTGGTTCGTGTGGCAAAGCCAGCCTGGCAGGAGGCCTAAGACAAAGCTCACCCAGCATGACTTCAGCCTGGCCAAATTCTAAATATAGAAAGCTCAAGTTCTGCAGAATTGAGTTGAACATCCAACCAGTTGATGGCTAGAAGACAGGTCTGCCCTCTCAAGGGTAGTTTGTATTTCCTATTAAACTGGTTGGAATGACAAGGGGCCATCTTTGGAGCGTGGGGGTCTCCCGGGTCTGGAGAGAATGGCACACGCCCGCTATGTGCAGAGCTGGATCCTAGCTATAAATCATAGCAACGGCAGCCTGAACCTGAGCTAGTGCAGGCCTTTAAATCTCTGAAGTGTGGCCTGGGTAAACCATTATGAGGAGTCTGCTTTCTCAGATATAAGAATTCCATGCCTCGGTGCATAAAGCACACCTTCTCATAATCCATTCCTTTGTCTCATCCAGATTTCTTTTTTCCCTGGAATTTTCCTCCATGCTCCATGACCCAAGCAAAGGTTAAAGAGGATTCCATATCCCACACTACATTAGAGAAAAGTGGCTGTATGGCTGAGGAAGGTGTATGTCCCCGTGCTGAAGTTACCCTATCTGCATCCAATTGCTGGCCCCATCTTTTACTAGGCATGTAACCTTGGACAAGGAATTTCATCTTCCTGGGTTTCATTATCAGACTCAGCCTTGGTCATATTATCTGTAAACATGGGTAATAAAATTACCAACTTCCCAGAGTAGTTTTGAGCCTAAAATGAGATAATAAGAATAAAACGTTTAACATCTGTTCTAGAGAAAATAATCAATAAAAGTTATTTTCATTATGATAATTAGTATCAGGGATTCTCTTGGGAGATACCAGTCTATCTAGAGAGACTGAAGAAAAAGGTGGAGCAGAACCTGAATGAATTTTAAAAATCTGAAATGATGCAGAGGGTGATGAGAGGAAACCAATTATGAAATACTCTAAAATACTACACTTCTCAAGGAATGGCTCTTCCAGTGTAGTAATTGGATATTTCCTGTTTCTCATTCATGAACCTAAATGGACCTGTTAATTTACCTAACCATTTACACAGGGCTAACGTCTTTTTTCTCTCTTACAGGTAGGTAAACAGACAAGGCAATGAAAACCCATAGCAGTCATCACTGCTGATCACATTAGTCATAAATCTTAAAAGAAAAGTGAAAATCTGTTCAAGAAAAATAGGTAGCATATAAAAGGACATAATGAAAAATAGAAACAACTTTGGAGGAAAATAAAATAGTGCAAGAAAAAGGAGAAAACTAGAAAAATATTCTACCAAGTTACTGTGGAAAAGTTTTAAAGGCTGTTCCACCTAAACCAAGAACAAACAGAGGATAAATCAAAGGTAGAGAAAGAAAGAGGAAATTAAAACATTTTAAAAGTTTTATTTATTTATGCATACAGAACTGGGGTGCAGGCTAGAGGTACAGGGGGTGAGAGGACTTACCAGAGACAGAGTGGGGAGCAGAACAGGCAGATCGAAAAAGTACACTGCTTAGGGGAGCAGTGGGCTAGACAGGAGAGGTTTGCTGCACCATGTGGGTCACCTTGAGACTGGTGATCAAACCTGCACTGAGGCTGCTACAGCTAGCTTGCAGTGCTGCATCCTAACCCACTACACCACCAGGGAGGGATCAGGAAATTAAAGTATCAATGACCCTCTAATCAATTCCCAAAAATTAAATGAAAAGAGTGAAAGTAATAGAACCTATATGGAACTAGTGGATGTTAATGTAAGAAACTTTGCAGAACAAAAGGCAGAAATTGTTGATCACAATTTAAAGAAGCATACCAAACAATAAAACTGACAGCAATATGGCAACATGAATAAAAGTTCTAAATTGTGTCAACTGAATTTTTTTTAAAGACTTATTTATTTATTCATACAGAACTGGGGTACAGGCCAGAGATGCGGAGGGTGAGAGGATTCACCAGGGACAGAGTGGGGAGCAGAACAGGCAGATCAACGAAGTACACTGCTGAGGGGAGCAGCGGGCGGGTCAGGAGAGGTCTGCCTCGCCATGTGGATCTCCCCTAGGGCAAGCGGGGATCGAACTCATGCGCAAGTGGCTTAAGTTTCTTAGTGCAGTGCTTTAACCCGCTGCGCCACCAGGGAGGGGCATGTCAACTGAATTTTAACCATAGGAGCAGAAGTAGAAGCATGCAGCTGTCTTAAATTTTAAGGAGGGATGTGTTGTAGATACTCAATAATTACCCATTACTGGAAAGAGAAAATATCATCAAAGGAGTTGAAATAGTTATTAAAATCTTGCCTATCTTTACTGAAAAAGTTGAGGTGATTCTGTCAAATTTCAAGAAATCTGTAGTATTTTATTTAAAATTCCTAAAAGCATAGAAAGATATGGATGTATTCCAATTGATGTTCTAAAATAAGCATGATCATGAAACTCAAAGTGAACAAGGACAGTATAAAAAATATCTAAGTCTCATGGGCATAGGTAAAGCATAAATAAATATATCCAAGTAAAGTTTATACTTTGTGCATGTGCATGAATAGTTCAGTAAAGGAAATTTCTTAATACAATGCATATTTCCAGACTGAAAGGAAAAACTAAATGACAATCCTCATAGGATCCCAGTATCTACCCAGTACAAATTCCTTTCTTTCTTTCTTAC
>NW_004567119.1:27540375-27555831 GCF_000260355.1 Condylura cristata
TTTCTTTCTTTCTTTCTTTCTTTCTTTCTTTCTTTCTTTCTTTCTTTCTTTCTTTCTTTCTTTCTTTCTTTCTTTCTTTCTTTCTTTCTTTCTATCCTATATTTCTGTCTTTGTCTTTCTTTTCTTTCTTTCTCTGTTTCTTTCTCGCTTTCTTCTCTCTCTCGCTTTTTCTGTCTGTCTGTCTGTCTCTCCCTCTCTCTCTCTCTTTCTTAATTTACTTAATATGGTTTTTACATAATCATTTTCATACATTGTATGCTTTATCCAGACTCATGTTTGGTTCCCAAGGTGCTCACATCACCAGTTCATCGATGCATCATCACTATAGTCCCTTGTGCTCTTCCCACCCATTTTAAACCATTTTTCCCTAACCCCCAAAGAATGTCTCAGGATTATAGTTGCCTGTGGATTTTGATTTTTACTTGGCTATAATTACTATTCCCCCCATCCCCCCCCCCCACAATCTTCCTAAAAGTGAAACCATCCAGTATTTTTCTTTCACTTTCTGGATTATTTTACTGAGCATGATCCCTTCCAACTCCATCCATGTTGCTGCAAATGGCATGAGTTTATCTTTTTGATTGCCGAGTAATATTCCATTGTATATATATACCACATCTTCCTGATCCAGTCATCTATTTTTGGGCAACTGAATTGTTTACATAGCTTACCTATTCCAGTTCAAAATTTTAATAAGATGATAATAGAAAGAAAATGTCTTTAGTTTAACAAAGGCTATCTAGCAGGAAACTACTATAAACCTCAAACTTCACAGTGACTTCAGAAGCTTTACCATGGGTCATAAGAACAGGTTAAGTCATGGATATCACCAAAACAGATTGCTGACTAGAGACAGAAAAAACATTGAATTAGACAATATTTCCACAAAGCATTCCTATTCCATGAATAACTTCCAAATGAGACTTATGCATAGCAAAGTAATTACCTGTGTTTTTTTTTGTTTTGTTTTTTTTCTTTTCTTCTTCTTTTTTTTTTTTAGAAAACATTGTTACAATGCCCCCTTCTAAGGAAGGAAACCTATTCTTAGGCAATGCTCAATTTTCTTTTGCATAATTGCAATTTGCTAGATGCATTCCTGTGGGGCATAGCTCACAGGACATGAGGGATACTGAGTGAATAAATTAATCCATGGCTTTAAGTGCATGTGTTGTTGCAGAAAAACACTTCAAATGCATTGTCAGATATTTCTGTGGGATGTTGTGCTCAATGGAATCATGTAAATAAACATGGAGCTTTGAGCTTGGAGTCTAATATAATCACACGGGGTATCAACAGTCAAAGAAAATTTAAAAGAAATTTTAGAAACAAACACAAGCTTTTAGAGATCTAAGAATTTTTTCCTATAGTTGAAGAAGATTAGATGAATTTAGCTTAACTGGTTAATGGGGTGTACTGACACTACAGTCTCTATAAAACTTAACCTCTGAAGTCAGCCAGATACTGAACACTCAGGTCCAGGGCCCCCTACTGGATGCTCTTTCACAGCTGTTCTCACCAACTGAGTTTGAGGCTTCCCAAGAAGTTGTTGCATTTATTACCAAACATATTTATATCAGTTGTAATTGCTATTGAAATTAGGTAATTTAATTAAACAGTATGTGAACCAGTTACAAACAATAATTAAAATAGATAGTGATTGTCAGTTTGGGATCTTACAAATAGCTTCTCTCCATCTGTTATATCTGATCACTTAATTTGGAGGAAAGGAGGGTTGCAGAAACCAACTTTTGCTTTATAATATGGAGTTTAGAAAAGAAGACCATCCCTATTCCTTGGTCATAAAAATATAATCCTACCCAGGAGTAGATGCATAAATTTCCAAGCCACTGTGATATGAAACTCTAGGACTCTGTTCAACAATAAGAATTTCAAGAAGATTGTAATAGATTATTCAACCAAGTCTTGAGTTCTTCTGAGTGTTGGCCTCTGTGCATGTCCAGCAGTTGCAAACAAATAATTGTTACACAAAACATGGATAGGTGGACAAACAATTTTTGACAAGGGAGTCAAGAATATATAATAGCCAATGGCAGAGTCTTTAATATGAGGTATTAGAAGGCTGGATAGCCACACGCAATAATGAAATAATGAAAGTGGATCACTATCTTACATCACACACACAAAATCAGCTCAAAATGGATTAATGACTTGAATATAAGGCCTGAAATAAAAGCACTTAGATTGGACACAGAGTGGTTACCAGTTGGGAGCTGGGTAAAAGTGTCAACTGTGTGCTGGTGGATGAATAATAGACTTTTGGCAGTGATTGTGATATAGCATAAACAAATGTTAGAAGATCATAAAAGCTGCTTAATTGAAATTTATGCAATGTGATAAACCAAGTTACCTCAATATAAAAAAGAAAAAAAATGAGCAAAGAACTTAGACATGTTTCCAAAGAAGATATTTAAATAGCCAACAGGTATGTTAAATTGAGTGCAACATCACTAATCATCAAAGAAATGCAAATCTACACTACACTGAGATATCACTTCATAACTGCAAGATTGGCTACTATTTAAAAGATGGAGAAAGGTGCATGGAACTGGTAGGAATGCAACATACTTTTCAAGTGATTAGCAATAGAACTACTACATGATCCAGCAATTCCACTTCTAGATAGGTAACCCAAGGAAGGGAAATTCTTATCTTGGAGAGATAAATGTGTTTCTGTGTTTATAGCTACATTATTCACAATTCTCTCTTGACTCTTTGCCATGGAAGCAACCTGTGTGTCTATCAATGGGTAGATGGATAGATATGTGATCAGACACCTGCATACACACACACTGGATTTTTTTTTCACTTAAAAAGAAGGAAGTCCTGGGCCCCCCCTGGTGGTGCAGCGGGTTTAAGCACTGCACTGAGAAGCTGAGGCCACTTCTGCATGAGTTCGACTCCAACCTGCCCCGGAGGTGACCACATGACGTGGCAGACCTCTCCTGACCCGCCCGCTGCTCCTCTCAGCAGTGTACTTCATCGATCTGCCTGTTCTGCTCCCCACTCTGTCTCTGGTGAAGCCTCTCACCGCCCCTGAGCCTCTGGCCTGTACCCCACTTCTGTATGTACAAATAAATAAATCTTAAAAAAAAAAAAAAAGAAGGAAGTCCTTTCTTCTGAAGAAAATTAGGCTAAATGAAATAAGCTGGAATAAAACGGATGCATGTAATTATATATTTATCTAAAATAAAAAATTGAACTCATAAAAATGAGAACAGAAAAGAAGTTGACACGTGATGAACACTGGGCAGGGGAAATGGAAAGTTGATAAATAGGCACAAACTTTCAGTTAAAAGGTCTGAGGATCTAATGTATAGCTTTGTGAAAATAGTTAACATTGTATTGTATGGTTGAAATTTACTGAGTATAGAAATTAAATTTTCTCATGAAAGAAATTAGAAAAGAAGGATAAAGAAGAGGATAGAGGGGAGAAAGCGAGGAAGGAAGGAAAATATTTGAATGGATATTTGAACGTGTCTATTAACTGCATAGAGGGAATTCTTTCACATTATACATGCATATGAATTAATCATATTGTACAATTTAAAGTCACATTATTTTGTCTATTATACCTCAGTGATGCTGGGGAACCAAAGTTGTTCAATAGAACAGACTTAGCTGAGAGGACTTAGCTGGGCTTGGGAACAGTTGGCAGTGTCTTTAGGAGAGTCTTTTCTGATTCATGAGGCACTCCATAAAGGCATTGTCTCTCTTGATCCTTACAAGGCTGGCATGATTCCCATTTTAGAGATGAATAAGATTTGGTGGCTTCTTCTCACTACATTGTCCACCTGGGCAGAATCTGCTAGAAAGTGAGTCCTTGTGCTCCTCCACACACAGTTACACACTCTTGCATAAAGAACAGGACTCTCTTATCAGCAAGCAAATAAACACAAAATCAGCAAAGGCTTTCTGTCTCATTTAGACAGAAATGAGTGCCCACAGTGAAATTGCCCTATAAAAAAAATACCTGCCTGATTCAGGCCAGTTGGGAACATAGCTTCAGACCTACAGAGAGTAGTAGGGAGCTCCAAGGAAGGAGAGAGGAGAGTTGAGTGTTCAACCAGGAAGGCGTGATCTCAGCAGAACTATTTTAAGAGTTTCCTTTCCTATGAGTTTTATTCCACAAGATTATAAAAGCTAACCCCAGGCTGCAAATTTTAAAACAGGAACACAGCCCCTTGGTTTGCTTTCTGACCCAGTCCTCTTCCACATAACTCAATTTGTCCAGCATACAGAACACCAAAGTTACATTTCTTGGAGCCAAACCATTACATATTTCTGGTCTTTCCCATGTGGTTTGTTTACTGGGTTACGGTTGGTTTAATCTTATCTGTTCTGCTGAGCAAGGAAGCTCTGGGCAATCTTCCTGAAGTTTGTCCTCAGCAGGTCATTCTCCATTCCCTGCTACCTCATTAATGTCAGGAATCCTGATGTGAGGTGTTTGCCAAACTGTACTTCTTAGAGGAGCGAGGGAAATGCATGGAAGAAGTTGGAGAGAGGGAGAGAGAGGACAGTAGAAAGAAGCCAGGAGAGGAGACAGGGATCTTCATTTCCTGTACATACCCGGCTCTTACAGTATGTTTTCCCTCTTCTCCTTTAACTCCCTTCAATAAAGGGAGGAGTGATGCACTCCAAATAAAATGCTGCCTGGGACATAAATCACAGTAATCTTCTCATCCTGAGGAGAATAAAAGAAACAGAGAAATGAAACAAAAACCTTTGGGCATTATGAGTAGAAGCTACTCCAAAGGCAGTTCTGGCAGATTTGAAATTGTACTCCTTTTTCTCCATCTTCATGGATGGAAATGTGTGGTGGGCCTGTGCTGGGTGGTGTGGGGGTGTGCAAATGAGAGAGAGCAGGAGGCGAGGACAGAAAAGAAGGACTGTATTTCTATCTTATTTTGGATGTTGAGTTGATTAAACCCTCGCCCATCACCCCGTCAGACCCCTGGCACAGAGAAGCCCTGATTAAGATTAAACACCTGTGCAGTTGCTCTGCTTGTGGGGATACTGGGAAAATCAGAGAAAAGCTTGCCTCACTATTACAGACACAAACAACCATTGTGTAGTGTTAATGATATAACTGGTGTTGTCTTAAGGTTCTAAAACTACACACATATTAACTCACTAATTCCCAATGGTAGCTTTTGAGGTAGGATGTATTAGAGCTTAGTTTCACAGGAGAAAACTGAGGTACAGAAAAGTTTGTGAATTTACCTAAGAGCATATAGCTCAAGGCAGGGGTCCAAATCTGGCTCTGTTTGTAGTGTCTGGTCTTTTGCATTTTGTTACCTGTCTGAGTCAAATGAGGATGTTCAGGCTTGTATTATTATTATTCTTTAAAGATTTATTTATTTATTTATACAGAACTGGGGTACAGGCCAGAGGTGTGGAGGGTGAGAGGAATCACCAGAGACAGAGTGGGACGCAGTACAGGCAGATCTACGAAGTACACTGCTGAGGGGAGCAGCGGGCGGGTCAGGAGAGGTCTGCCATGCCATGTGGTCACCTCCGGGGCAGGCGGGAATCAAACTCATGCAGAAGTGGCTTTTAGCTTCTTAATGTGGTGCTTTAACCCACTGCACCACCAGGGAGGGCCCGGCTTTAGCTTCTTAGTGCAATGATTTAACCCGCTGCGCCAAAAGGGAGGGCCCCAGGCTTGTATTATTATAAATAAAGTTAATGCTTGAACTCATCAAATGATGTTAGTGTTACATAAAATAACTTATCACCTAAGTTTTAGAGGTTTGACATTTTTTTTTTAAATTACATTTAAGAGCACAGAAAAGTCTTCATGTAATGGTATCCAAAGAAAAAGAAACAGAAGGAAAACAGATAGATAGATAGATACATACATACATACATGTACATGTATATATATGTATATACTTTATTTCCCTGGTCCTCTCCTCTCTTTCTCACTGTCTTTCACATACACACACACACACACACACACACACACACACACACACTGTTACCATTTATAATCACTGATATTTAGTGATTATAAATCACTTTCATTTAACAATAAAAACTTTTGTACTGAAAGATTTATTTATATCCTCTATCTCAGAATAGATAAACATAAAAAAATGGAAAAAATGGGCCCTCCATGGTGGCACAACGGGTTAGGACGCAGCACTGTAAGCTGGCGGCAGCCGCTTCAGTGTGAGTTCGATCCCCAACCCCAGAGGATCCACATGGCGCGGCAGCTCCTGACTGGACTGCTGGTCCCCTCAGCAGTGTACTTCGTCAGTTTGCCTTTCTGCTCCCCACTCTGTCTGTGGTGAAGCCTCTTACCGCCCCTGCACATCTGGCTGTACCCCAGTTCTGTATGAATAATAAATAATTTTTTTAAAAAAATGGAAAAATACATCAAAATATTTACATGGTTATTTCCAGACAGTGGGATGAATGACATTTTTGAATCTTCTTTCTCATACATATATGTATTTGTACTTAAAAACAACCTAAATATATTTATCATTTTAAGAAATCACTGCTTAGGGAAATAGTCTGATTTCTTCTGTCCTATTTAATAAACTTCACTCTGAATTATTGTTTTACTGCTAGTTGCTCTTCATGGGGGGTGGCGGTGGGGCTGAGATTCTTCTTCCATCCCCTGAAGGCTCTCTGTAACCCTTCCTGTTCCATGTCAGTGCTGTATAAATATTCAACTTAGTCCACAGAAAGAAGCCTGGTGACGGAATCTAAAATGATACAGATTTCTTCCAACTAAGGGTGACCACCTCCTAATTTAGGATTATTTGAAGTTCTGGTTTTGTCTGATTACTATTCATATGGCAGAGGTGTTAGCTTAGGGTTGAATTAAGATATGCCTGATAATTTAAGAATTTAACATAAATGGTAACAGAATATATTTATGGGAAACTTAAAAATTTTAAATATAAAAATAAACAGTTTTCTTTGTGAATTTATATGTGAAAGATAAGAGATAGCAATATATTCAGGAGGAAAATAAAAAGGAATATGAAGTCCTTAAATATAGAAATGCACAGACACTTGTTCTTTTATAAATAGTTGAATGATGAACTATATCTCTGGTCTTCTGCATACTGATTCTCATACAGCTGTGAATGAGACAAGCCCAAAGCCTCAAAATTCTTGTTAGGAAGATGGTCACCCCCACCCTACCCCATGCCTTTGGTTTAATATCCTGTTTGACAAAAAATATTGTTTTACTACCCTTTCTATGTGTGAAATTTTAGCAACTGCATATAGTAAATCCTTCCTTCTGTAATTTAAACATGCTTTTTTCTTTTTGTATATTCTGCAAAAGGAGCCCAGGTGGCAGGTGGACTTTGGCTTTCTGAGGTGAGCTAAGACATTACTTAATGGCTCTGTCCTATCTAGACAGACTCAAATACACCAACCTTTAGGTTCAAATTGGACCCAGATAGAGTCTAGCATTCCCAAGCCACCACCAGGTATTCCTATGATTGTTGATGTGACTGTCACCTTCCCCACAGAGCAAAATGAGCCCCCAGTGACAAAAGGGAGGACAGGGGAACTTCAGCCAGGACAGGTAGATCTTGTTGTTGCTGACCACAGGACCCCGCATGGTAGCTACTGTTGTCAGTGCTAGCAGTTTAGGGATCCTTCCTCAAAACGATGGGCACCCGAGGATAAATGAAAAAAAACCCACAAGAGTAACTCCTGCTGAGATTGAATGGGTCTGCAGAATAGTTTCCCATTTACTGGCGCAGCCCAAAGGGTATCCCACACAACCCCAGGTGACTAATGTCAGCGTTGACCAGATGTGGGGTCAGCCGCCCTCCGCGCAGCCGGCGAACCAACTTTCACAGGGCCTCTTGGGTCCAAAGGCATAAATCATCGATTTTCTTGAATTAGGGATTACAGCTCAATCGTGTGCTTTCTATTAATAGATCTTCATAAATGCTGCAGGTGTGGCTAGAGTTGTCTTTGAAGTAGGGCTTAATCGTCTCCTTTCCAAATCCTCATAATCCCACCCCCATAAAAAACCCCGGGGATTATTGATTGAGAGGGCCTTGGGGATCCCTAAAGGCTGCCTCGCAGACGCTGGCCGGCCTGCCCCCGAGGTGCTGCTGCAGGTTGGGGAATGTGTGCCAGGTGTGGTGCTCCTGCTGTGCCAACCTGAAGGTCGACAGCTCCTCCTGCAGCAACTACAGGGATGGAGCCCCAGGGAGAAGCGCAGGGCAGGCGGCCATGATGCCCGGAGGCCACATCCTCTGCCTCAGCAATTTCAGCTCAATGGGTTCGTCCCACCCCAGCCTCTTATTCAGTGTCTTGCTTAAAACTTTTTTTGAGCTATCACTTGATAAACGTTTTCTGAATGAAGAATTAGTAGTAGATTCAGGGAATCAAATTGACTTCAAATGAATTCAAAGGGTTCATTGGCTTAAATTATTTGAAATACTTTAGTGAAATCAGACATTCACTTGTTTAATTGATTTCTCTACTGTAATTACACTTCTTACCCAATCCTGTGTTTGCTCCTCAGACACTGTTCCTCTTGCTTCTAAGACCACTTGGGGCTGCATTTAATAACACTTTGATGTGTTCATGAAGGTCCCCTCCTGGTATGTCTTCTCTCTTTTCCATTTCACGAAATTCTCTAAATGAGTTAAACTTTCACCTTCCTTGTGAAACACCTCCAGTTCCTACATAAAGTTAGTTCTTTTTCCCCCTTTCAGTTTCCATAATGCCTTGTCTATGTTTTTATCACTGTTTGAATCTATGATATTAGCTTTTAAAGATGCTAAGAATGATAAGTTGTGATTTAAGGCAAACCCAAATCTTAGAACAATATATTTAGAATTAGAGGAATGTGAAAATCTTCAAAATTCTTTATCCCCATTATTCAGTTGAGCCAGACCAATGATGGAGAAGATCTGATCAATGGTACATAGTTATTAGACAATATGGCTTGGGAATTAAAGTGTATACAGCAAAGAAAAAAGAAATAAAACACTTCACATTAATTCTGACCCGCCTCATCTAGTAATAGTGGCATCATTAGAGAAAATGACAGAGAAATTTATTTGAGAGAAAGGGGTTCTTTTAGACCTTCAAGAATGATGATAAGTTGGGGAGTTCAACATGAACCACTTGCTAAAACTATTTCTTCTTAGCATATATGCTGATGAAATCCATTTGACCCACAAAAGGCCAAACAGTACAAAAACCATCCAGACATTCCAGCAGTGATGAATTTAGTAGGTAGCTATCAGAATAATGACATCACTGAATTCCAAAAGATTCTGAAAACAAATCATAACAATATCATGGATGGTCCTTTCTTGAGGGAATGTGTTGAAGAGTTTTGCAAAACATCAGAACACATGCACTCATCAATAAAGCCTAACATGAGAATACCTAGTTCTTCCAATTCCAAGCAATTAGACTTTGAGAGAGCCTTTGTGCTGGGCTCAATGGTAGTGCATATAGGACAACAATAGTTCATATTAACATTAATATTATGCTGCTATCCCACATTAACCTAACAAAGTGACAATCCATCAAGTCAAGCAAATCCTTTAACTGGCTCACCTGAATAAGGTTAGTATCTTCTACAATGCAGTGTTCATGGACCAACCAAGTAAATTCTGTCAACCGTGTATGTAATCAGCTGGTTTACCTGAAAGCAATCTTTCATAGATGCATTTAAGGCAACAGTGTGATAAGAATGGGGAATGGCAAAATATTACTGTCAGTTTTGGATCTGGAAATGTTTGGAACTATGGCAAAGTTTTCTGATTGTTTGTTTTTGTGATCAACTGGCTTGTGTTTTGATGCTGCATTTATCCCAACAACAGCAGAATAGCTTTAATCTTAAGAAGGAAATAAAAACATCTTAGGATTTGTTGTAGTAGTGACATTTTGCCCTAAATCTACCATAGATATCATAATAATTCACCATGACCAATGAGAAGATTTTTACCATGATTTTAAATAATCTAACATACTATTGTTGGTGAATTTTAAGCTTGTTTTATCTGCAGAAATTCTATCACGTGCACACACACACACACACACACACACCAAAAAAAAAAAAAAAACTGCCATAGCAAGACATCGAGACATGCATGAGCTTTGAACATTTTTTATTCACCTCTAATTTAAAATGTTTTGGGAATTGGTGTAAATAAAACCTCATAATGATAGTCGCATACTGTCACTCAGGCTTCAAGTAGTGGGATAAACAAGGCAGCTTATTCAATTGTATGGTGCTTCATTTATTTCATACATGCTGCCTTATCGCCTGGCTCCCAGGCACTAGACTGGGTGCTGAAAGGTCCAAAGTTGAGTAAGAGAGAGTGTCTGATTTTGAGGAAAGTGCAATCTTGGGGAAAAGAGATGGAAATAAGTAGGTGAGTAGAATATGCTAAAGTTGTATTCAAAAGGTGCTCTGAGATTCTAGGTGGGGAGCACAAGTCCTAGCTGTGCTGTGAAGATTTGAGAGCTGAGTGACTAGAATAGCCATGAGAGTCTGCCACCTTCTCAGTGCTCGGTCAACCTCAGTGAATTATTCTTTAATTCAAATGTGCTGCAACTGACTCCTGATTTCCTCCAGCTGTGCCTTTCAGAAAATGTGCAACCTCTGGTGGATCACCTGCCTTCACTGTCTTCTTGCCTTCTTTAGTATTGTTTTCAAAAGCAAACAAGGAAAATCAAAGAAAGCCTTTAGAACTCTCTGAAAAGGTAGATAAAGGGAGTACTCTCTGATGCAAAATGATTTCTTGTGCTGAAAGCAACTTTATGTGTGGGTTTGACTAACTGATATTGAGCCCCAGAATCATGGCTGCCTCCAGGACCGTCAAGGAGATTCTGGTCTTCCCACTCCTACAGCTGCACAGGTTACATGTCTCATACTGAGCTTCCTGTTAGAGGTCTGAGATACCAAGGGGATATTTTAGGTGTGGTGAAGTATTTTATGCAGAACACAACCAGTGCTGGCAAAATAGGTAGACTTTTTCATCAATTCATGGGCTGGTAGAAGAAACTCCTAGACACACGAAGCTGTTATGGTATTTGAGAATTGCTGTCACGGCCACATTTCTTCCCATTGCCTTGAAGCTCTGGTCAGGAATGAGCCATAACCTGGCAGTGTGAGTTTGAGGGTAGACAAATCCATCATTGGTGTAAGCAGCTTTAACCTGCACCACAGCACTAAAATCACAACATTCATCAGCTGGTGGAATGATGTCCTTGGAGGTGAATGCATGGAAGAAGATGTGAACAGAAAGGAATGTGCCTGGAGAAGGATCTATTTATCACTGTGCTGTTAGTGCTTTGTGAGCCTGTAAAAACAAGGAAATGTACGGCAGAGGGAGCATGAAATGAAGGGGAAAAGGCTTCCAAGGGAAGAGACCAGGAGACGATGCTTCTCCGCTGGTAGTAACAGCCACTCAAATGAAAGGGAACTTGGCACATTTTGGACTGTTTTCCCACATGGAATGGTGTTTGTTTAACAGGATAATATGCAATGAAAAATGAAGCCTCATGTGGGCTACAAAAAGGGGTAAAAACCTTTTTGATGAATCCAGGGACTCCTTGTATGATTCGGTCAGACACCTCCTTCAACCTGCTTCACCACCACTTCTGTCCCCTGATGTTGTATCCTCTGGGTGCTCATCAGGGCCTTTTTATTTTAAACAGATCAGGAAATGGAAGTGACCCTGTCCTTGGGCTGGTGTCTGGAGAAAGAAGCAACATGGCCTCCACCCTTAACCCCTTACTTTACAGACTGGCATTTTATGGGCAGCCTCACTGTACCCACCCCTGTATTTTCTGCTTATATTTTCTCCAAATTCATTTGCTGACCACAGAATTGTCTGTATTCCTGAAGTGGACTTTTTGTTTTAAAGTTCATAAAATAGTTTGGCTTTATAAAGTTTATAAATCACATTGCTTACAGTAATGTTTAGAAAATGCCAAGTAAGCACATCTACCATCCATCAAGTTACATATTTCACTCATCACTTAATGCAAGATCTCCTGCGATTGTTGAAAACATGGACACTTCAGCCTTTTGGTTTGCAGGTTACTTTTTACAAAAGGAAGGGATTCTGGGTCACTTACTCCTCATGGGTCACCACTAAGATCCATACCAGTATGACTGGGATGCCCACCGCCCCCTACGAATGAAATATTGATTAAATTAATTTCTAATTCCACTATTTTATACATATGTAAGGATTATTATTAATGTAATAGTTTATTTTAGAATAAACTGTAATTTACAAGATGAATACTACTGGAGGCCACATTATTTTTGGGGACCTATGCTCCCTAGAAAGGTCTTTGAGAATACTGGATCCCTAGGGAATCTTAGCAACCATCATCCTTACTCTTCAGTTGGAAAATGTGGATAAGAGATTGAAACTTGTGTCCCCAGGAAAGTAAATAAAAAATAAATTAAAATGTGCTCTCTTTATGAAGCACTACATTGCAATTCCTGATGGATATATGTTTTCTTTGTTATAGACAAATAGCCAAATGGAAAAACCCAGTAATAAATCACAGTACTGTTTGCAAACACTTGTCAGTTTTCTACCTTCAGTTGCCTTTATGGCTCCACTTCTTTCCCCACTTTGGTCTTGAAAGGTGAACAGCTAGAAGGACTCTCATCACTTCCAGACACTCTACTGGGGAGCGTGCTCTCTTTCCACTAACACTAATTAAGGGTCCTCGGGGTCCTCAGGGAACAGCTGCCCAGTCACCTTCCAGGAAGGAGACAGGGCTCATCTAAGCTGTTTGCCCCAACTACCCAACAAAGGTGGAGATTCCCAGGGGAAGTATCAGGTGGGTCAGTTAATGAGACAAAGGCAAGGAAAGAGGCTGAAGGGTGGGGCAGAAGTGGGAGCAGAGGCTGGGTGAGCTCAAGGACACAAGGTTTATGGACCTGGCTCTTCCATGAGTGTTAACGGGAGGCTACTTAGTCTCTATGGAAAATGTTTTCAAGCCAAAGCTTTTGCTGTACTGAAGAGTCCCAGATAAACCAAAGGCTCCAGAGTTTGCATTTTGTCACTTTTAAAAATAGGCAATTTGAGCCTCATAAGGGTGAATTCTTATATACATTATGGCTATTGAAATTCATCTCCTTTACACCATCAGGCCCTGAGTTAACTGGAAAATTCTTAGATGGCAATTTGTTCAAACTTGATTTTATAAGGAAAATTCATACAAATAAATATAACATTTGGCTAAAAAAATGGCCTGAGCTAACCCTATTTCATTGTACAACAGTGATGTAATTTTTACGATATTTGTATATTTTTATTTGCCCAGTTTGTTTTCTCTTTCTTATTCCCTGCTGCTACTCCCTGAGTTGTTTTTTCATTTTTCAAAAATAGTTAGGGAATTTGTTCTTAAAAGTTTCCATAAGCATCTATGAGATGTACCTGATGTGAACTGAGTACATATAAGCATGTATGTACATGCAATCAATAAGTCCAGATTATTCCAAATTGGAGGTAGTCTATGCTTTTATGAAATAATTCCTCAAAATGAGAAATACTTTGTTTTCTGCTGCCACCTTATTTGAATATGTTGAGATTCCCCATAGGCCAACCCCTTCCCCACTCTCACAGCAACAACTTTCTTTCCTCCATTCTTTAGAAAACTGTGTTTTCTACTTCTGTTCATGATTACTCCATAATTTTATTTTATTTAAAAAAATTATTTATTTATAAATCATACAAGACCTGGGGTGCAGGCCAGATGTATGATAGGTGAGAGGATTCACTAGGGACAGAGTGGGGAGCAGAACAGACAGGTCTACTGAAACACAGAGCTGAGGGAAGCAGCAGGTGGGGTCAAAGAGAGGTCTGTGGTGCTATGTGTGTCCCTTCCCTGGCTGGGGATCCAACTTCATAGCGGTTGCAGATCACTTCATAGTGCTGCTGCGCTTTAACCCATTGCACCACGAGGGAGGGCCCACTCCAGATTTTTTTTTTTAAGGTTTATTTATTTGTGCATACAGAACTGGGGTACAGGCCAGAGGCTCAGGGGCGGTGAGAGGCTTCACCAGAGACAGAGTGGGGAGCAGAACAGGCAGATCGACGAAGTACACTGCTGAGGGGAGCAGCGGGCGGGTCAGGAGAGGTCTGCCACGCCATGTGGTCACCTCCGGGGCAGGCGGGTATCGAACTCATGCGGAAGCGGCTTTAGATTCTCAGTGCTGTGCTTTAACCCGCTGCGCCACCAGGGAGGGCCCCACTCCAGAATTTTAAGCATGCATATTTAGTGCCCAAAATGCTAAGACTAACACCATTGTCTTCCATGAATCATAAGAGAACTCAGATGTCATGACCCTCCTTTTAAGAGGCCTTAGAAAATGTCCAACTCCAGTATTCTGACTTTAACTTGATTTTCTTAATGAAAGTAAAATATTTTTTAAATCAGATGGAAAAAAAGATTTTATATGTTTTCATCAACATACTGACTCAATGCTTAAAGCATTGTGGTAACTCCCATCCCAATGATGATACAGAACACTTGCTTCAATTCCCTTATCCCTTCTCCGGCTAATTCCCACCCTTCATAGGCCACCACTCTTTCATTTCTAGTTCCATAAATCAAACCTGCCTAATCTAAAATGTCCCACAGGTGAATGGTACAAGGTGATTTTTTGGGGTCTAGTGTCTTTCACTCAAATTCTTTTGAAAATCATGTTGTTTTATTATCCATGGTTCTATGGATTATTGGGGACCCCAAGACCCTTTAAAGAAGATGCATGAGGTAAAAAATATTTTTAAAATTATGCAAAGATGCTATTTACCATTTTCCTCTTTATATCACTTGAGAGTACAATATTTTTAAGGCCAAAATGAAATATGATAGTGCAATAGATTGAATAAAAACACAGATATGATAATTCAGATGTCTTTTCTTAAGGCAGACACTGAAGAGATTTCCAAAAAAGTAAAATAATATCATTTTCACAGTAAATATCTTTAAAGATATTCGTTTTCATTAAAAACAAGTCATGTTTCTACAGAATAGCACTAACATCATTAAAGTAACAAGTGAATATATATTTTAAACTATTTAGTTTTAATTTATAGTACTGTACATACTGATAAGCATATGCTACATAAATAAAACTCTCTTAGGTCCTCATTCACTTTTTAGAGTGGAAAGAGGTATTGAGATCAAAAAGCATGCTAATCACTTGAATAAATTAATAATTTATAATATTGAGTAGCTTTGCACTGAATGTTACAATTTATTTGTATATAATCCTATTAGATTATTTCCAGTTTATGGCTATTATGAATGAAAATGTCACAGGCATTTTTGTATATATCTTGTTATGAATCTAGGTTTTTATTTGTCTTGGATAAATTAGTGTGATTACCAAGAAATGGGGTAGGTGTGTTTTTAATTTTGTGTGAGGCCACTAAGTTTTTTTTTTTTTTTTTTTTT
>NW_004567119.1:27556026-27558736 GCF_000260355.1 Condylura cristata
CATGCGGAAGCGGCTTTAGATTCTCAGTGCTGTGCTTTAACCCGCTGCGCCACCAGGGAGGGCCCCAGTTTTTTTTTTTTTTAGTAGTTTTACTATTTTACCTACAATGCTAATAGATAAGCATTCTACTAACTACATAACATTCTCTAGTTTTGCTAATATCAGTCTTTCTAATACATTCTTTTTCTGCTTGTGGTGTCATTCTTTGTAGAATTGATTTGCATTCCCCCATGACTAAAATTTTTAATAATTTCATATACTAATCAACCACCCACACATTTCTTTTATAGGATATATCAGTACAAGATGTATCTTTTTTTAAATTCATGTTTTCTTTGTACTGTCTGATCATAGGGAATTTTATAGTATGGATAATTATCAATAATTAGAGTTATATAGAAAAATTTTTCCTTCAGATCTATAGTTTGCTTTTCATGTTTTCTTTAGGGACTATTCAATTAGCAGAAGTTTGGAACAGTAATAAAAATTCAACTAATCAACATTTTTATGTCTGGTGCTTTTTGTACATTATATAAAAGCATTATTTCCACAAAGGTCATAGAGAAATATGATGTTACCTTATTCTAGAAGATTTATGGGTTTGCATTTTATATTTAGCTATATAAGACAAATTCATATTTATATGTGATGACAAAGACCTATAATATTTTCTTGGTCAACATCTACCTCCAGAGGAACTAGAATTAATTATTATAATACTTTTTGTGGATGCCCTAATTCTAGTCTCACTAAAACAAGAAATACATTGTTGCATTGTGATTTCCCCTGTATATTGCACATAATGAACAGTAGTGGATATTTTTTTTTTGTCTTTCTACGAAAGGTCATAAAATTCTATAGCCAATGTTTAAAACTTTCAAATTTTCTTCTCAATATGAGGACGATTGAAACAAATCCAAATCAACTGCATGGAAATTTATGTTTCATTTATGTCAGCACTCATGATATCTCTTGGATATTTTGATAATAATTTAAAGCTGACACAATAAATTAATAAATAAGATTTATTTATAAAAAGTGCATAGAGGCAGCAGTTAAACACAAAAGGTGTTCAGTATTAATTCAGAAGTAAATAAAAGCAAGGATCAAGATTCTATGCACAAGAGGACTAGGAGAAAAAAGTCTAAGGACAAATGACAGTGTACTTTGCATTGGAAGTGAGAAAACTGAAGGAAAAGGATCCGTTAGGAACTACATTCTGTGGAGAAGCGAGGTCTAGACGAGAAAAGTCACAGGAGAATCAACAGTGTGGTTCGCGTATGAGGTGAGAAAACTGAGGTAAAAAAGACCCCTTAGAAAAGAGATTCTGCGGAGAAGAGAGGTCTAAGAGAGAAAAGTCTGAGGAGAAAAAAAGTGTGGTGCATGATGGAAGTGAGAAAAGTGAGGTAAAAGGACCAAAAAGGAACTAGCTTCTGTGGAGAAGCAAGGTCTAGGCGAAAAAAGTTTCAGAACAAAGGACAGTGTGGTTGAAGATGAAGGTGAGAAAACTGAGGTAAAGGGACCTCGTAGGAAGTAGATTCTGTGGAGAAGCGAGGTGTAGGAAAGAAAAGTGTGAGGAGAAAGGACAGGTGGGGGCACGTTGGAGGTGAGAAAACTGAGGAAAAGTGACCCCTTAGGAACTAGGTTCTGTGGAGAAGCAAGGTCTAGGCCAGTCAAGTCTCAGAAGAAACGACAGTGCGTTTCCGTTGCACGTGAGAAAACAGAGGTATAGTGACCCCTTAGGAACAAGATTCTGTGGAGAAGCAGGTATAGGCGAGAAAATTCAGAGCAGAAACGACAGTGTGATTCGCGTTGCAGGTGTGAAAACTGAGGTAAAAGGATCCCTTAGGAGCTAGATTCTGTGGAGAAGCGAGGTCTTGGAGAGAAATTATCTCATAAGAAACGACAGTGTGATTCGCGTTGGAGGTGAGAAAACTGACTTATTAGGAATTAGATTCTGTGGACAATAAAGGTCTAGAGAGAAACGTGTGAAGAGAAAAGACAGTGTGGGCAGCATTAGAGGTGAGAAAACTGAGGTAAAAGGACCCATTAGGAACTAGATTCTGTGGAGAAGCGAGGTCTAGGTGATAAAAGTCTGAGGAAAAACGACAGTGTTTCACGTTGCAGGTGAAAAAACTGAGGAATGTGACTTTTTAGGAACTAGATAGTTTGGAGAAGCAAGGTCTAGGAGAGAAACGTGTCAGGATAAACGACAGTGTGGTTCGCTTTGCAGGTGAGAAAAGTGAGGTAATGTGACTTCTTAGGAACTAGATTCTGTGGAGAAGCGAGGTCTAGGAGAGAAATATGTGAGGAGAAACGACAGAGTGGAGCTCCGTGGAGGTGAGAAAACTGAGGTAATGTCAATTCTTAGGAACGAGATTCGGTGGACAGAAAGGACTAGAGAGAAATCTGTGAGGAGAAAAGACAGTGTGTGCAGCATTGGAGGTGAGAAAAGTAAGGTAAAAGGACCGCTTGGGAACTAGATTCTGTGGAGAAGCGAGGTCTAGGCGAGAAACATGTGAGGAGAAACGGCAGTGTGGGCAGCGTTGAGGGTGAGAAAACTGAGTTAATATGATCCTTTAGGAACTAGATTCTGTGGAGAAGCAGGGTCTTGCGAGAAACGTCTCAGAACAAACAACAGTGTGGTTGGAGTTGCAGGTCAGAAAACTGAGGTAAAGTGACCCCTTAGTTTCTAGATTCTGTGGAGAAG
>NW_004567119.1:27559609-27590442 GCF_000260355.1 Condylura cristata
TTTTTTAGGTTCTAGATTCTGTGGAGAAGCAAGGTCGAGGCGAGAAACGTCTCAGAAGAAGCAACAGTGTCGTTGGAGTTGCAGGTCAGAAAACTGAGGTAAAGTGACCCTTTAGTTTCTAGATTCTGTGGAGGAGCGAGGTCTAGGCAACTAAAATGTGAGGAGAAACGACAAGTGTGTTTCGTATTGCAGGTGAGAAAAGTGAGGCAATGTGACTTCTTAGGAACTAGATCTGTGGAGAAGCGAGGTCTAGGCGAGTAAAGTGTGAGAAGAAATGACCGTGTGGGATGCGTTGGAGGTGAGACAACTGAGGTAAAGTGACCCCTTAGGAACTAGATTCTGTGGAGAAGCAAGGTCTAGGCGAGAAACGTCTCAGAACAAACAACAATGCGATTCGAGTTGCAGGTGAGAAAACTGAGGTAAAGTGACTTCTTAGGAGCTAGATTCTGTGAAGAAGCGAGGTCTAGGCGACAAACATGTGAGGAGACATGACCATGTGGGATGCATTGGAGGTGAGAAAACTGAGGTAAAGTGACTGCCTAGGATCTAGATTCTGTGGAGAAGCGACGTCTAGGCGAGAAACATGTGAGAGAAAAGACCGTGTGGGATGCGTTGCAGGTGAGAAAACTGAGGTAAAGTGAGCCCTTAGGAAGTAGATTCTGTGGAGAATCCAAGTCTAAGGGACAAGTGTGAGGAGAAACAATCATGTGTGGCGTGTTAGAGGTGAGAGAACTGAGGGAAAAGGACCCCTTCGGAACTAGATTCTGTGGTAAAGCGAGGTGTAGGCGAGAAATGTGTCAGGGTAAACGACAGTGTGGTGCGTGTTGGAGGTGAGAAAACTGAGGTGTAGTGACCCCTTAGGAACTAGATTCTGTGGAGAAGAGAGGTCTAGGCGAGAAAAATGTGAGGAGTAACGACCGTGTGGTGTCGTTGCAGGTGAGAAAAGTGAGGTAAAGTGACTGCCTAGGAACCAGATTCTGTGCTGAAGCGAAGTCTACGCCAGTAAAAATTCTCAGAAGAAACGACAGTTTATTTCTGTTTCCCTGGATTAAACTGAGGTATATTTACTCTTTAGGAACTAGATTCTGTGGTGAAGCGAGGTCTAGGCGATAAACATGTGAGGAGAAACGACCGAGTGGGGTGCGTTGGAAGTGAGAAAACTGAGGTACAGTGACCCCTTAGTAACTAGATTCTGTGGAGAAGCGAGGTCTAGGCGATAAACGTGTGAGGAGAAACGACCGAGTGGGGTGCGTTGGAAGTGAGAAAACTGACGTACAGTGACCCCTTAGTAACTAGATTCTGTGGAAAAGCGTGGTCTATGGGAGAAAATTCTCAGAAGAAACGACAGTGTGATTCTCCTTGTAGGTGAGAAAACTGAGGTAAAGTGACCCCTTAGGAACTAGATTCTGTAGAGAAGCGTGGTCTAGGAAAGAAAGTATGAGGAGAAACGACAGTGTGGGGCGCATTGGAGGTGAGAAAGCTGAGGGAAAGTACTCCTTAGGAACTAGATTCTGTGGAGAAGCTAGGTGTATGAGCGAAATTGTGAGGAGAAACGATAGTGTGATTCGCGTTGCAGGTGCGAAAACTGAGGTAAAGTGACCCCTGGGAACTAGATTCTGTTGAGAAGCGAGGTCTAGGTGAGAAATGTGTGAGGAGAAACGATCGTTTGGTATGCGTTGGAGGTGAGAAAACTCTGGTAAAGTGACCCCCTAGGAACTATATTCTTGGAGAAGCAAGGTCTAGTCCAATAAAGTCTCAGAAGAAACGATAGTTCATTTCCGTTGCACTTGAGAAAACTGAGGTATAGTGACTCTTTAGGAAGTAGATTCTGTGGAGAAGACAGTTCTAAGCGAGAAAAGTGTGAGGAGAAACGACAGTGTGGTGCACGTTGGAGGTGAGAAAACTGAGTTAAAGTGACCCCTTAGGAACTAGATTCTGTGGAGAAGCGAGGTGTAGGAGAGAAAGTGTGAGGAGAATCGGAGAATCGTAAGTGTGGGGTGTGTTGGAGCTGAGAAAATTGAGGTAAAGTGACCCATGAGCAGCTAGATTCTGTGGAGTAGAGAGGTCTAGGAATGAAAATGCTGTGTAGAATCGACAGTGTGTTTCGTGTTGGAGATGATAAAACTAAGGTGAAAGGACCCCTTAGGAACTAGATTCTGTGGAGAAGAGATATCTATGAGAGAACATTCTGTGGAGAAATGACAGTGTGGTTCATGTTGGAGGTGAGATAACTGAGGTAAAAAACTCCATAGGAACTAGATTCTGTGGAAAAGAGAGGTCTGGGAGAGAAAATTGTGAGGAGAAAGGACAGTGTGGTTTGCGTTGCAGGTGAGAAAACTGAAGTAAATGACCCCTTAGGAACTAGATTCTGTGGAGAAGCGAGATCTAATGAGAATTGTGTGAGGAGAAATGACTGGGTGGGGTGCGTTTTTGGTGAGGAAACTGAGGTAAAAGGACCCCTTAGGGACTAGATTCTGTGGAGTATTGATGTCTAGGAGATTAAAGTCTGAGGAGGAATAACAGTGTGGTTCATGTTTGAGCTCCGAACCCTCTGGTAAAATTTTCTCTTAGGATCAAGGTAATGATTTCCACATTGAAGTTTAATACATATATACTTTCAATGTTGAATCTCCCTTTCTGTTGTTGGAAATTTGCTCGACAATTATATTTTTATCTGAAATAATATGTTTCCCTATACTGAAAATTGCACAACCAGATTTGTTCAATTACTGAATGTCTGATAAATTTCTTCCCTTTACTTATTATTATTATTATATCATAGATTTCAGAATTTTGACCCCATAGACTAATAGATGTAATTTTAATTTTTTAATGAATACCATTGTTTGTATATAATGTTGTTATTTTAATAAAATATTAATTTATTTTGTTTTATATATATTGGTCTAGAAAGAATACTCTGAATTCTTTAAAAATAGAATATGGGTATACTGAAACATCACTCCATTTAAGGGTCTTATAGTTACATCTTGTAGTCTTAGCTTTGTTTTTCTGCTTTTTTTTACCAAGTCTTCCAGATGAAGAAATCAAACTTATGTTTGTTTACTTCACTGAAAACATATATATGTTCCAAGGTCATATTATTAGCAGTCTTGGTAGATAAAGTCATCCAGTCCTGTCATAAGTTAGCATCTTAGTTGCATGTGATTCAGATGTATTAATTGAAAAAGAAATTGATCCAAAAGTTATAGGGACTGTCATGGGATCAATGGTAGTGTTGGGGAAACCCATTTCTTAAAGACTGGAACTGAGGAACTGAGTACTTAAGGAGTAATGGGATATTTATTTGGTGCATTATTGATAAGGTGAATCATCTTATCTTTTTTGACTTTATCCCCTTGTCTTTAGATTATATTCCTTGGAGAAAGTCATGAAGTAGCCTGGTTTGGAGTTCATGCCCTGCTCTTTGAAGGGGGAGGGCAGGTCACTGTGATGGACGGATGACAAGGAGTGATGGGAGGGTTTGTTCATGGAGGAAATTCTGGAACCAGTTTCAGTCCCCAAGCTTGATCTGGACCCTCAATTTCTCTTCAGTCTTAGTTTCCTTTTCCAATAGACCTTAGTCTTCCTCATTCCTTAGATTTCAGTGAACTCTGGGAGAAAGGGCAGACAAGTAAAACAGGTGTGGAGACAGTGGGTCATGTCTGGCCAAATTCCAGCACATCTTTCTTCTGGGCCACAGTGAAAGTCTTGTGCATGGTGCAGAGAGTGGGTCCTGTACTTAAGGGACAGATTTATCCTAGAGCCAAGGACTGCAGGGATTTGTAGCTCCCCTTGGCTTCTCAGCTTTCTTCTTTATATTTTTAAATGAATAACTGTTCATCTTTCAAAGCATTCTTCCCATCTGCTCCTAGAGAAGGTGTCTGACTAAATTACATTCTGTGACACATGCTGACTGTGAGCTAATAAAAGAATAACCAGATAAATAGTAAGTAGGTTTTAATCAGAAATCTATATTGAACTAGAGATAGTAAAACCCCATATAACTACCTACAGATGCTAAAAATCTATAAAGATGTAGTCTGGGTCAGCAGGGCTTACCTATCTAATATGTTAAACTTTGTTTTGCCCATGGATTTATTATTGAACTTAATAAACTATCAGTTTTATTATGTACAGTACATAACTCCTAGAGTTTTACTCTAGTGACTACAATTCCAGAATAGTGGAAAGAGACAAAAGAGATCATTTTATGGATGGCTTGTTGAAATACAAAGAACTAAAGGAACATTTGTTGAAGACATTTATTTTCACTGTGCAATCTGATTTCTGAGAAAAGATGACTATATTAATCATTGAAAATTCTACTTAGTCTCCAAGTTCATTAAAGTGGTGTCTCTTATGATGTAGACAAAAACCAATCCTTGAAACCTTGAAGCTTTTTATCATCAAGATTATTATGACTTTGGCAGAGTTAGTATGGGATAAAACCAAAGGAAAGAAATAGACTTTCAGGAAAAGTGATGCCTTTCAAACTACATCAAAAGTCTAATATAAACACTGACTAAAAATATTAGAAAGGAGAGAAAAAAATCCTACAAGACTTTTGGGATCTTGATGATTTTTTGCATAATTTTCTTTACCCAATGGCAGAGTTTAGAAGAACAATTATCTTTAATTTTTTTGTAATGAAAGTATCCATGTGCCCATGATTCACAGGCATATGACCACATCTCTTCACATATTTGTTATCACACAAACCCACCTGCAATGAGCCTATAGTCCTTCATCACAGTCCATTGGGTCTCTTCACCCACCCACTTGGGTAGCCTCCATTCTGAAGTCACATCTAGAGTTAATTATCAGTTGGTTCTGTGAGACCCTTCATTTGGTTGCTTTGTTATCCACATACAAATGACACCATCTAGTATTTAGCTTTCTCCTTCTGACTTACTTCACTTAGCATAGTCCCCTTGAGTTCTATCCATGCTGTTGCAAATGGCAAGAGTAGCATTCCATTCTGCATATTGTATAAGCCACATCTTCCTTATTCACTCATCTGGCCTTAGACACTTACATTATTTTCATAACTTGGCTATTGGACTAGGGCTGCAATGAATGTAGAGTGCATATGGCACTTCAAATTAGTGTTTTTCTGTTCTTCGTGTAGATGCTTACAAGTGGAATTGCTGAACCACATCATAGATCTATTTTTAAAATAGTTTGAGAAACCACCATTCTGTTTTTTAAAATCCTTTCTGGTTTCAAAGTGACATAGGTCGAAAATTAAATAGGTTCTCTGTAAGTATGCGATATTTCACTAACTGTGTCCTGAAGTACTAATCTGATTTTACTAAAACAAGTAACACAAGAAAAAAAGTTATTTCAATAATAAAAATAAAAAATGATTTTAAAAATGCATTTTTCATGGTCCTACAAATTGGAAAACACTATCTAAGCAGCTGATTCTTGTATATTTTCAATATACATTAGGTCATTAAAAGTTCTAAGAAATCTTGGAGAGAAGAAGCTTGCTTATTTTTGTTTTACTTTAATATGTTCACACTGATTTTATCCAAGAATAACTTTTACCCAAATTCTTATTAACATTCTACAAATATTAGACTTACCTTGAGAAAAGCTAAGCTACATTTCTTAGTCAAAGGTGGATTCCTAACCAGTTAGACCCAGGCCTCTGCTACAGTTGGTATGGGGCAGATAGTTCCCTTTGCTTTCGATATCCCTATTGCTCTTTCCTTCTTTTAGTGGGGTCTCAGGTACTCCAGTATTGCAAAGTAATCCTCAAATACTGCCTTTGGGAGATATTGTTCAAACCCATTACAGAAGAGCAGGGTCCTTCTCTTTCTATTCTCTCCTTAGTCTTTACTTTTTCCCATCACTAATTATAGCACTAAAACACTTGAGATCACTTCTTGTATATGTTTATTTATTTATTGTCAGTCTATTATGAGATTGTATGCTCTGGGAAGGACAGAGCCTTTATCTGTTTTATTTAAAGTTGTGGTTTGGATATTGAGATCAGTCTCTGGCACCTCATGGGTTTTATGAGAAATGTTTGTTATGTCTACTCAGTAAGTTCCTACCCTGAGGAACATGTCCAACTGCCGGTGTGGACTTCTGCGTACTGAGATGTTGTGGTTTGCTGGGATTGTTACAGGCTTGGTGAGTGACTGAAAGGGGGCCCTGACTCTCTGCTCGGTGCTCTTTCTAGTCCTTCACACCACCCCCATGGCCCCCATTGCCATGGTGTCTTGACAGATGTTTGTCAGGAAACAACAGTTGTGGGATGGAAGGCTATGGGGTTTTCCTCAGAAAATGATCTGGGGTCCAAGTAAAGCTGGTCCGACACATTGCACTAGCAGGAATCCCACTCTGCCAACCTCCGACCCCTCCTCCTGAAATATGGCCATAAAATAATGGATCTGTAAACTGCTCTGGGCAATTATGGTGCTCCTGGAGTGAAAGTCGGCTGTCATTAGCCAGCTTATGGACACCAGCTTGCCGCAGTTGGCGCTCAGCCAGGTCGGGAAACTGCCTTCCATTGAGAGGACACAGGTTCAAGGGGATAATTAGGCAGAGTTTTGTGCAAGTTTGTTGATATAAATGTGCTACAGATTAGCCTTTTCCCCTCTCCTTGCTGAGTAACGATCAGAAAGAACAGGTGGTAAGCTAATGGGGAAACATGAAATTAATACTTTGTTTCCTGGTCCCGCCTTTGTTGTTTTGTATAGAGGATTTTCTTCAGAATCTTCAAACACATTACAAGCACCTTTTCCATCCCAGTTTTATTTAGTTTAGTCTAAAACCTCTGGTCCAAAGGGATATGAGCCATTCAGGCTTTCAAAAGGAGTCCCTCTCTTTTGTGGGAAATGATCTAGGGATAAACATCTGGAAAATGGAACAATTAAAAACAATATAAAGTAAAACACAAGCCTTTTCAAACCAGCTCTTAAACCCCACAGCACCATCTCAGACGCCAAATGTCAGCACAACCTTAGTCCAGATAGTTTCTTCATGTGAGAACAATAGAGGTGGAGATACCGCAGCTACTCAGCCACCTCTGACAAGGCTTCTTGCACAGTTTACTCCAAGAAGTCAATTGTCAGCCTACAATAATGAAAAAATACACAAATTGATCTTACCCTTGGTAATGATGAAACCAATTTCCTTTTCCTTAAGTCTGGGCTAAGTAAAAAGTTTTATAGTAATTTCACAGGATCTGGAGACTGAATTTCTTCATTTATGGAAGATGTTCAACAATTAAAACTCATGTTGCACAATTGTGTGTGTGTGTGTGCATGACTATAAAATTCAGGTGAAGTCACTCTGTTTTCAATGATGTTTACTCTTATTATTTTATCTTTGTTCAGTTTAATTGGATTATAAAAAGAAAGAATTTGTGGAGTTACTATTCTAGCTTTAGTCATTTCCTTTTATCTTCAAACTATACTGCTTCATGATTTAATTATGAGGCAATAGTGATATAATAACTTTATGCAATGACTTAAGTAGCTCTGATTTTGTATCTGACTTATCTTCAGATAACATAGTAGCTAAGAAATCTGAACTTGAGAGTGATGTCAGCAATAGAACAGGCTAGGAATGCCCAGGCCATTGCTCCCTTGTGGGAAGACCAAGTAAACAGTAACATACAGACTGAATGGCTTTTGGAGAATGCTGGAAACCAGTTAAGAATCTGCAGCAATCAGGCAAATATGTAACCAGGAAAAAAAAATCAAAATTGTATAAAATATGTAATGTTGTAGCTCATTCTTGTCCTACTTTTCCCCCAGAAAAGCATGCTATAGTCAGGACAATGCCATACAATTTGAATCAGGATGAAAGAAAAAGGATAGAGAACTCTTTTAAACTATATTCTTGCTTGTCTAGGAGTTGTCCTATAAAGTTGTTTCTGTTTTTCATGACTCATAATGCTGACAGAACTGGGGAATAACTTGTTAATTATATTGGTGTCTCCTAAAAACAGTGGTGGGTTTGATGGCACATGAGAGCTGCATGGAGGCTGTAGATATGTGGGCACCAGGGCAAGAAAGTTATGGTAGAGGAATACAACAGAGTGCCCAAGGTCTTGAGAAGAAGAATGAGACTTGTAAGGAAATTAAGACATTTTTAGGAATCCACATATCAAGAGGTGTCGGGGCAAAATCTCTCTCTCTCTCTCTTTTTTTTTTAGCCCCAGGGAAGACATAGCCCCAGAAAAAGACTGAAATGACCAGCCTACTTCGATTAGTGAAGTTTGTCTCCTGCACAGAGCTAATGTTCTAGGACTGGAAGAAGTGAATGCATTTTTCAACTGCTCAAGTTTCAATAAAACATCAAAAAGCATATAAAGTGATAGCGAAGCACAGTCATTTCAAAGGAACAACCTAAAGGAACACAGGCCTCAGAACCACTTGACAAAGGCTTTAGAACAACTCTATTAAATATGCTCAGTGAGTTAAAGGGGAACATGGACAGACAACTAAAGGAATAATAGAGATGAGATTATTAACACAGGAAATATAATAAAAAATTATGTAGCTGAAAATACAGTAACTGAATCAAAAAGTTCACTGGGATGATTCAATAGCAGACTTCAATAGGTAGCAAAAAGAATGAATGAACTTGAAGACAGATCATTTCAAATGATTGTGTCAGAGAAACAAAAAGAAAAAGAATGAAGCAAAGTATAGTGAGTCAAAAGAACTTTGAGACACTATCAAGGGAACCAGTACATACTTTATGTGAGTCACGAAGGAAAGAGAAAGAAAAGAGACAGAGGACTTATTTGAAGAAGTGATAGGTAAAAGGTCATTAATTTTCTGTAGATACAATATAATACAAGTGTAACAAACTTAAATTTGCATAAATCAAAAGCTTTCTACACAATTATACATTATAGTCAAATATGTTGTGAGGGAAAGACAAAAAAAAGAAAAAATATTGAAAGCAGTAAGAAAAGTGACTTGTGACATATTGGTATGCATAAGATTCTCAGTAGATTTCTCAAAAGAAACTTCAGGCTATGGGATAATATGTTAAAAGTGCTAAAATTAAAAAAAAAACTTAATTGAGAATTCCATATCTGATAAACCCGTGCCTCACAAATAAAGTAGAAAATAAAACTTCCCAATTAAAAAGTATTATCACTTGGTCTGCTTTTTAAAAAATGTTAAAGGAAGCCATTCATGATAAAATGAACAGGGACTTAAAGTTATACAAAAATATAGAAGTTTTCTGGTGAAGGTGACTATATAGACAAATATGAAAACCATGTTATTATGATTGTGGTTTATAATTCCACTTTTATTCTCTTTATAACACAATATAAATCTATATTAGTAGGTGCACAAAAAATAGGTGTAGCTTGTGATGTAAGTGAAATTTATGAGACAGACCATGGCATCGATAAATCTCAGAGACATTATGCTAAGTGAAATAAACCCCTTACAAATAAATAAATACGATGTGATTTCACTTATAGGCAATCTCTAGAGAGGTCAAATTCATAGAGACAAACAATAGAATGGTGGTTGCCAGGCAATTAGCCAGGGAGTAATATAAGTTGTTGCTATTATCATTATTACTGTTATTATAGCTATTGGTATTGTATTGGTTAGTATACTTAAGTGGTCTTATTAAGGGAGGTGGGAGGAGATGTTATTGAAGGTTCCCAAGGAAATGTTAGACAGGCAGATGTGACTAGCATTATCCACTTGTTTCTTTCGGTGGGGAGGGGGAGTTGTTCTTAATAGGTACAGAATTTCAGTCCAACTATTGATTGTGCAATGTGAGTGCACTAAGCATTACTGAACTACATGCTTAAAATTGGTTAAGATGGTAGACTTTATGCTATGTGTGTATTTGTTATATGTGCATTTATGTAGCATATGCTATGGATATATTGTGTATATTTAATTATACTTAGATTTTTACAAATACAAGTTTTGGAGATAGAATACCATGAATTTGAATGTCAGGAGCCAGACAAATTGGGTCAGTTTTCCAAATTATCTATTAACTCATCTCCAGCTCCTTTTAGGTTCACATAGAAATAAAGCTTATAAGTTGTGGTGAAGATAAAATGAATAATTGAGTGGAAAGCACTTGAGACATAGGAGAAAAAAAAGCACCCATTTGAAGCGGCAGCCTCCTTAAGGCAGGTCTCAAGTTTATTAATACTCCAAAATGCACTGATAGCTGTAACTTTATCTTTAGAGTTTATTTTTGCAAATGTTTGTATAAACAAAGAACTTGGAACACAAAGAGGTCATGTAGAAGCCATGGCTCAGATGAATAAATGTAGATTGGAGCAGCTTTCCCACTTCTGTTACTAGATACACATAAAGAAACTGTCAGCCTCCTAAAATGGATTAAAAAAAAAAAAAACTATTGGAGTGAGAGGGGGAAGAGAAGGCAGGACAGAATAAAAGAGATACACAAGCAGATAACCGCATTCTGTAAACATATTTTTGTAGCACTGAGCACAGATAGTCCCCATTCTATAAACTTATTTTTGTACCAATGCCATTGATGTGTTTTCCCCTCCCCAACTTCCCCATCCCCTCCCACCAAGACCTAAATAGCACCCACATAGATACACACTGTTTCATGCAGATCCAACATCTAAAAGAAGAGAAAATCTGGGCCTGTCTGGTGGCACAAGGGATTAAGTCTCAGCACAATGAAGCTATTGGCAGTTACCGCAGCACAAGTTCAATTTCAGCCCTGGAGGTGACCCACATGGAACAGCAGAACTCTCCTGTCTCACCTGCTGCTCCCCTCAGCAGTTTCTTTCAGTAGCTCCACCTGTTCTGCTCCCTACTCTGTCTCTGGTGAATTCTCTTATCCCCATACCTCTGGCCTATACTTGGATACATAAATAAAATAAAACTTTTTAAAAAAAAGAAAAGAAAATTTGGGACATTTTCAATTTTTACTTATCTAACATCATCTGTCAGCTTTAAGGGAAGACTGAATAAAGATAAAGGGAGATGGGGGTGTTATTTTATTTACTGTACCTTAAAAAATCTGTCTTTCCAGAATCCTGCCCAGAGACTCCTGGTCTTGGCTTCTGCCAGCACATGAAGAGTAGCTTCTCAGTGATTGGTTTAGTTTCCAAAATTTTTGTTTATGTAGATTTATTTGGAAAAATAAAACCTTAAAATAGAAGTCTAGTCTTATCATGCAAAGGCCTTTTCCTACCAACTTACAAGCAACAAATTGTTTGGTTTATTTTTTCCTCCTCTTTGAGATAGAGCACATCCCAAGAGGAAGTTGATGTCAAGTATTTGCACAAACAGCTAAGATTGAGGAACAGCTTTCCTGGGATGGGGGATGTTTTCGTTAAAACTTTATTAGACTTTGGATCCCCAGGTTTGTAGAAGTCTTATAAAACAAAAAAGTGGCAGGGGGGAAGGAAGCAGTTTCCTCAGGTAAAAGACTTCTTTAATGGACTGAAGTGTGTGTGGGAACTAGCACTTTCTGACTGTGAGATCTAGGCCCCCTTTGCCTTAGAAAGCTACTCAGGTGCTGTTCTTGGGGGAAACACTAAACTGGTGATAGAGGGAAGTTAAATCAGCTCCTAAACCAGGTACACAGAAAAGCAGGTGAGTGAATGGGAACAATAAAAATAAGAGTTAAAAAAATTGTAATAGCAAAAAATCCCATAGAAATCAAGTTGTTGCATCGATGAATGGACTGCTGACCTGGACGACAAAGAGAACTTTGCTGGAAAGTGGTCTGTGTGCTTGTGTGTGTGCATGTGTATGTGTATGTGTTCAGGCACTCAGGGCAGGCTCTGCAGATTCTTACTCAAATCACCCTTGCCTCACAAGCCCTGGTTATTGGGTGGAGAAAGCCTTTGAGCCACATCTCCTATTTGGAGACTTTAGCAGAGAGTGACTGAACCACAAGCTCTGGGAGGAGGAGTTTGTACTTCAGTGGAGGCCAGAGAACTATAAGTTCCTTCCTGAAAAGAGTGTGAGAGATAGGGGAAGATAACACCAGAGGATCAAAGTTGCCACATTTTTGTGGTTGATGGAGATTACAGTGGAGAATGAAGAAATAAAATGTTAGAAACCTCCAACATTCCAATTTAGACACAGCCCCTCCCCTTTCTGGCTGCAGACTCCTCTGTCACGCCTGGTCTGGAGGAGCATAAATCAGGGCCTGGTCTGAGGGTTAGGACTTCAAACAACAACAGCAATTTTAAAAAGTCAACAAATTGTAAACCCAGAGTCCAGCAGTGCCCAGGGAAGGGAGGAAAGCTTGACTTCCATACCCCCTCCAGTTTTTGCACCCACGACTGCCAGAGGTTTCTTCTGGGAAGAACTGGGGTCTCAGGGCCAGGAACAGGGAACAGCTTATTTGTGCCCAAATTTGGTTGTTTGTGGTAATGGAGGAGAAAAGTGTCCTTTCATGGGCTGAATGCTGGTGGCTATGGAGGGAGTAACTGTGCTTCCCTTATGCGGTCATGTGGGATAAATGACTCCAGAAAAACTCTAGAAGCAACTGGCAGAGTGGAAGTTGGAAATTGCTTGGAACTGGAGACCAGGGACATGTGCAAGACAAGCCACTGCTACTGTCACTCATTGACAATATGGCCAGATTGTTCCATAATCCAGTTCTCTTTCCTTCCTGGTAAGCGTCTGTGTCCTTTCCAGATCCAAACATCACTAGGAATTTTTATTCACTCACTTTGATTTTCACCCCTATCACCACTAACCCCTCTCGGTTTTTTACGTTAGGGACCAGGAAAATGCTGAGGTCTGGTGCTGAGAGGGTCGGTGCTGGGGGCCTAGGGACTGCATAGAGATGATGGGTCTGTCCCTGTTATTCCTTCACAATGCTGTCTCTTGGGGATGTTCAATGCATAAAATGTTTTCAAAGCCTAATTTCATGTTTTATAGAAGATTGTGTTTTTCAAGTTCTCTTCATTTTCAAAAGCAAGATTAGTTCTTAGAAAGGCCACAGATGCTGTGTGTCCCCACGGGATCCATATTCAGAAGCATCCTTTGGCCACCTGGAGATTCAGATGCAGTTATTTTAGATGCAGAGTTGAATTGGGATTTGGGGGAGTAGACCCAGAGTTCTAGGAGTCCAGTAGGGTTTTTTTGATCTTTTTCTTCCCCTTTTCTTGGGGAGGAAGACAAAGCAAAGGTGGAGACAAAATTTATATAAAAGCTAGAGAGTTATTGATAAATAGGAAGGACAGGAATGCTCTCTGAGTGGAGAGGGGTCCTGAGGGGTAGAATCTGTGGGGAGGGAAGGAAAAGCAGTTTCTTATCGGGGTATAGAGAGCAAGGAGTGGGGCCTGGCTATTGGCTGGCTCTGTGTTGTGTCTCTTGCTAATTGGCTGGGTCCATCCTGTCTCCTGGACTATCAAGATCCACTGAGTTTGCCCACATTACCTGGCCCACCTTTCCCAACCCACCTTTGGCGTATTGCTTTAGCACTGTGTTATTGTGCTGATGTTCTGAATATTCCTCTCTTTCCTGGGTTGGGGGTTACTTTCCTGGTCCAAGAATGTTCTCTAAAGAGACTGATAAATGGAAGTAGGGCTTGTGACAGGGGTGGGGGTGGGGGTCCCCTTCTGGTTCTAACTGTGTGTTTTTCAATCATAACTTGTCTTAGGGGCTTGGGACACCTATTCCTAACTGACTGGCTATATCCATTCCCAACTTTCTCCCTCAGAGTCTGTCTTTTCCCTCTCTGCCACAAAGTGATCATCAGATAAATCTATAAAGGACTCTACAGTGCTTTCAGAAAATGGTCTGGGAGCTTATCTTGTGAAACTTGCCTGGCTATTGTCGTAGATAAAAATCATCCCTCTTATTTATGACTATGTCTTCCACCAGGACTTTCTTACAATGACAGACTATTTAGTCTTTTCTAGAACTCTGGGTTTCACTTGAAAGACACACTAGGCTTTATATTAATACCAAGGCATTGAAACCATACTGGTTAATGACTCAACCAGCTGCTTTTTGTCCTTTTTAATAGTGACCTCTTTTTAAGAATAACTGCCACCTAATACCTCCCTCTCAAATACTGGGTCAGCAGAGAGTCATTTGGCTGATTTTTCCATCAACAAGCTGGGGAGTTGGGGGTTGGCACAAACTGGTTATATCATTTGATTCTTCAGCTTCTCCCTGTGCTTTAATATTTCTCCCATGAATACTGCTTGTCTCCGGTCACAGTATAATAATGGTACTTTTCAGATTCTCCCCTACAAAGGACGTACACTGATCTCTTGTCCCCTCACCACCCCCCCCCCCAAATCATATACACACAACCATGAGTCCATAACATCTTTGTTACAAATTCAGAATCTGGATATTTAAATAGTTGACTTTAGTGTTCATCTATCACTCTTGCTTTTGTCCAGTTAGGAAGTGCTTGTGATTCCAGTTCATATCAAAGCATCTGGCCTTTTAGGAGGAATGTTAATAAAACTGAAACTTTTATTCCTTGGGCAACAAATTTTCTGGAGTCAATACATAGCATTGAATAATGGTTGTTCTTGCATTTGGGACAAGAATCACCAGCCTTCCAGCCCATTACTCAGAGGCTGTGACCCCAAGCCAGGAGATGATCCTCCAGAAAAAATGACTAACTCAGAATAAAGTGCATCATTCCAAACTATTCCTGGCCTGGTGAAGTCAATGTCTTTGTTTTTCCCTGCCAGTGTCCTCCCCAGGGTTTCAGACTCAGACACTAGGATTGGGAAAGTGCCTTTCATATGGCATTGTCAGCAGTGCCAGTGACAAGCATGTGACATCATGAAACCATACAGCCAAGAGGCACTGCACCCTGGCACAGTGCAGCTTAGGTTCCCTCATTTTCTCATTCTTCACAGTTGTTTATAATGTTACACAGGTATCCTGCACTTTTTGAAAATTAACAGTTTCCTACTTCACTTTTTTTTTAAAGACTTATTTACTTCTGCATACAGAACTGGGGTACAGGCCAAAAGTGTGGGGAGCAGAACAGGTGGATTGACTGAAATTCACTGCTGAGGGGAGCAGCAGGTGGGTCAGGAGAGATCTTTTGGGCCATGTAGCTCACCTCCCTGGCTGGGGATCAAAGTTGCATTTAAGGGGTTTAGGTAGCTTTGCAGTGCTGCCATTTAACCCATTGTGCCACCAGGGAGCACCCCCTACTTCACTTTTATGAAAAACCTACATTAGAAGTTTTCAGTAGTTCAAAGAGGGGTTTTGCCTTCATGACAAAAAGCAAAAAAAAAAAAAAAAAATGAATATAGTGCTCAGCATTGGCTGGACAGCAGCGTTAAGGAACTTTTGGACTTTTGGCACCGCGGAGCAAGAGGCCCTGCCAGCCTCTTCTCTGGAGCCCTGTCTCTGTATATTTTCCACTGCATTCCTATTTTTATCATAATGAGTATTATTTAGGGAATAAATGAAATGAGAAAATGTTCTTGCCCAAATACAATGTCTTACCTGTTTTTGTCTGAGGTTGAGCCTTTCGGAAACATTAGCAGTGAAAACTGAATTCAGTCTTGTCTAGTCTCTCAGGTGCATGGACACAAGTTCATCTGGGTCATTACGACTTTCTTTAATTTAATTACTGGTAACTCTTTTTCAGAGGGAGCTAATAACAGGAAACACACTTGGACTTTTGAGTAGAGATAATCAGTTATTCTTATCATCACATATTGAATTCAACACCTTCCTTCACTAAAAGACCAATAGATATTTCTGGGTTCATGAAAATATGGCCAATGAGACAAAGTAGTTTTCTGGAGGTGAGGGTGTAGGGGAAAGACATAAGCAAAAATCTCTATCAGCTTTAGTGAGGATGGCATGTCTGTAAGAAAATCAAATCTCATTTGTACATAGGTCCTTCCCTGCCCCCAATACTGCTTCAAAACTGAGCCAAATGAGAAATAGAGGAAAATATTTCTTTGTTATATTCTTTAATGGAGAGAGATCAATGACACTTTTTTTTTTGAGGGATGGCAGAAGAGTTTGCACATATGAAGGTGTGCAGGCATGCACCCACGAACACATTCCCAGTGGGGAAATAAATAATCCTCCTTGATGACTTAGAGCTGCTTACAAAGCACATTTACAATTTAACCCCCCTTTCTTTTGCCATGCTCTCACTTTCCAAAATCCACATGTTGTAACTGATATGAGGCGCCAACTGCTTTGCTGCACATGTGAATTTAATAGAGGCAAATCATTGAAACCCGCCAGTGTATTTTCATCAGCAGCAATTTCACCACGTTAATTCTTTTTCCAACTTGGTGGTGAATCTAAGCTTCTCAAAATGGATGATTGATAGTGCTGGCTGCTGCCAGGTGTGATGAGCACAGGTGCTGACTTAAAAGTTGCCTCTCCCCTCCCCCCCGAGCCAGCCCAGTACCTGCAACTTAACCTTATGCATGGGCTACATGGGTCTCTGCAGTATTTAATCTCCACTCGCCCCATCACAGAGCTCCTGTCTTTTGGTATCTCAAAGCTGGTTCTCCACACTGGTGTGTGGTTGGGTGGTGGGGAATGGGAGGACAACAAGGTACAGGTGATTTCCATTTCCTCAAAGAGGAGGGCTAACATTATCTGCAGGTGTATTGTTGGTTGTGACTCTGCTCTTCCCCCTGGAGGTTGTTCCAGAACCTTCTGGGAGTCTTCACTTGGCCTGGTCTTTTTAATAATAGTTTCTTCAGTGTGCTTATCAGAGTTTACATTTCATGGGGGTATAGTACTTCCGCCCAACTTGCTCACTTTGGTCTCACTTTAATTCTTCAAATCTTATTGAATAGATGCCAAACAGGCATCTTAATACCTGTTCTTCCCTACCAAGACAAGACTTGGAAAATTTGATTTTGAAAAACTCCTTTCTGAGCTTGTCTGAGTATTAAATAAGAGTGAAAACTGTTCATAAGGTATATTCATGCATGTGATTCTTCAGTTCCGTATTAATGTCTTTTGGATCTAATATTATTACCTCACAGCTATTTTATACACAAGCAAACGTATGCTTGAAGAAATTGGTTTTGCTCCATATCACACAGCTATGAGATGCTTGGCCATAAAGTATATTCTGTTGTATATAGGTCTGGGGTTGTTTCAGAGAGCCTGGGATCCTGATTTTGGTCGATAGGTTGCTAAGGAGGCATATACATGGCTCCTACTGTTGCAAATCTCTGCTTGAGGCTTGCAGATGAGACAGATGTTGGACAAGAATGGAAGAGGGAGAGACCACAAACACCCTGGGAGGAACATACATGTTGATTGTTCAACAATTCCTCCATGATATTTTAGAAGGAACATATTTCTAGTTTGATTCTGGAAGTTGAGGATCATTTTAGACCAGTGATCTTCAACTGCCCTCTGAGTTCAGGAGCTCAGCACTGACTGGATGTCCTCATAGCACAGGGTATTGGCCAATCATGTCCCTCAGCTGGTCAGGCAGAGAAAAAAGAGGAGCCTCTATGTGAGGCATACACAAATATACACTTCCTTGTCAAAGTATTATTCTTTTGTTTTAATAACTTTACCTTTGAGCTACTTTTGTGGAAAGTTCCACTTGGTTTTCTTTCATCTTTGTCCCTCGTTCTTTTTCTTGTCAGTTCTCAAATCTTTGTAATTTTGAAATTACAAAACCTCTAGTGGATTCCAGAGTTCCTTCAAAGTCTCTCTCTCTCTTTTTTTTTTTTTTTTGAAATATTGTCAGTAAATAAAGCATCAAGGTTTGGATAACCTCTTATTAGTTCTTAATTTTGGACATCTTAATATAACATAGCTCTTTCTTATTTCCAGGTTCTGGTTAATCTTTGCCAATTTTTATTACATCTCAGGTTTCACTAGCAATTCTCTGATCCTAAAGTCAAACATATCCTTCAGTGTTAGAGGTGAGTTGTTATCTCATTTCCAAAATGGGAGCCAAGGAGATGTAGGCATGGAAATATTTCATTTTACTTTTAAACATAAATTTTTCATGAGATCACATAGATTGAACTTTATTTTTTGTTCAATCTCATAGCATGGTGACTGAGCCCTGGAGACTGCTATATAAGTCAAAACAGGATAAGGCCTCTGTGATCCCTGAGTTGTTAGTCAGGGCTAAGGCGATAAAAGCCATGAGCTACCAGAAGAAGTTGAGGTGAGAAATATACTCCAGTGGGTCCTAGAGCTCTGGAGACCCAGGCCATCCTGACTTAGCTCAGAAGCACAAGAGGATGGTTTAGGGAAAACAAATGTTCCCCATGCCCTAAGTATTTCATGTACTCTGTGTATTCTTTAAAATCCCCAACCAAGGAGCTGAATAGAATAAACCTGCCCTTACTGATAGACTCAATTTGATTCTAAATTAAAACTGGAGTTCAGAAGCCTGTTTCAATGGTTGTGAAATTTAAGTTGGTGGTCTTTATATCCCACAGCACCAAGATGAGAAGACTATGATAATGGAGTTAGTGGAGATGAAGACAAGAAAATTTATATATTGTGGGATTGAGATGTCCCCTAAGTATACGATTGGTATTTTTCTAAGTTTGGTAGGAAAAAGGAAATAATACTTCTTCTCTGTATGTCTATGTCCTGCACAGTGCTAATTTTGTTAGTGGCAACTGTGGTAGAGTTTTAGACTGGTATGTTTGTTCATGTTCATCTTACGTGTAAGCTTATTTGATCAAGGAACACATGGTGTAAATTTCATGCAAATGAATTGGCTACAAGACAGAATAATAATGCTGGTTTCCTATTCTTGGTTCCCACTGCTGTCAGAGAACTGCTTGACCTGGCAGTGGTTCAGGTCTGACTTCCTTAACCTGCCAAATGGCTATAGCAATCATATCCTCTGGTAGGAAGAAACGGCATCTCAAAAAAAAACAGTGGTGGCATATTGGAAAGAATATGGGTTTCTTTTTTTGGAAAATCTTAGCTTGAGTCAAATTTATTGCCTTTATTAACTATACACCTTTGTCCCAATCCTAAATCTCTGTAAACCCTAATTTCCTCAACTCTTGCATCAGGATATTAATATCTGCCTCACAGGATTAGTGTAACTATTGTTATGTTATGAGATGACATAAGATATGTAAAAATGTTTTTGCACATTTAACAGTTAAACTCCAGTCAATTTTTGTGCTGGGAACCCTGCTGGGAGTTGAGGATAAAATGACCTAAATGTTGCCCAGAGACATATTTGTTGGGATTTTAAAAAGGGATTGTCAAAGGAGCAAAGAAGATACAATGAAACAAAGAAAATTTGTTCAGCAAATGGTGCTGGGAAAACTGGGAAGCTACATACAAAAAATGAAACTAGATCACTGCCTCACTCCAGTCACAAAAATCAACTCGAAGTAGATTAAAGACCTAGACATAAGAATGGAAACCATAAAATACCTGGAAGCAAAGATGGGTCAAACACTACACAACATACACTTCAGCGACATCTTTATAGACAGAGCAACCACCGCCGCAACAGTGAAGGCAAGGATTAATAGATGGGACTACATCTAGTCAAAGAGCTTCTGTACAGCAAAAGAGACATTACAAAAAACAAACAGACATCCCACTAATTGGGAAAACATTTTCTCACACAAAAGTAGCGATAAAGGACTGATCACAAAAATATACGGAGAACGATGAAACTCAACAAAAATAAACAACCCCATCAAAAAATGGGCAGAAGAGCTAAAAAGACACTTCTCCAAAGAGGAAATGCAGATGGCCAACAAGCATATGAAAAAATGTTCAACATCACTCGTAATAAGGGAGATGCAAATTAAAACCACAATGAGATACCACCTCACCCCAGTGAGAATGGCACATCTTCAAACAACTAGCAACAACAAATGCTGGCGAGGATGTGGAGAAAAAGGAACTCTCCTGCACTGCTGGTGGGAATGCAAACTAGTACAAACACTATGGAAAACTGTTTGGAGGTTCCTCAAACTGCTAAACATGGAGCTTCCCTATGGCCCAGCAATCCCACTCCTAGGTATCTACCCAAAAGACACAAAAACACTGATTGAAAAAGATACCTGCACCCCCATGTTTATTGCTGCTTTATTTACAATTGGAAAAACATAGAAGCAGCCCAAATGCCCAAAAGTAGATGACTGGATTACAAAGATGTGATACATATATACAATGGATTATTACTCAGCAACCAAAAAAGAGAAACACATGTCTTTTGCAGCAACTTGGATAGAACTGGAAAAGATCATGCTTAGTGAGATAAGCCAGAAAGAGAAAGAAAAATACTGGATGGTTTTACTCATAGCAGGAGTATAATGGACCAGGCGAGAAAGTAACAAGAATAATGAACAGCCATATACCAGAGACATTTTGTGGGGGTGGAGTGGGGAATGGGATCAAAAATGGGGGGTGGGGAGGGAAGTGCACGGGATTATGGTGATGGCACACGGGTGACTTGGTGATGGGAAACCCACGGGGATTACAATTGAGATGGAAAAAAAATGTACAAAATGATGTAAAAATAAACTGTTATAAAATAAAATAAAAGCGTATAGGAAAATGAAAAAATAAATAAATAAAGGGATTGTCAAATGGAAGGAGCTAGTTTTACTGTCCATTATTATTATTACCCACTGTCATTCTTACCTGCTTTGACTTAGATCGTCTGAGTATGGATCATTTGCTCATCTTAATAAATAAATTTTATTTATTTTTATCATCTTCCTTAGAAACTTTTATCATAGATTTTGTTTGCAAAGTCAAAACACAGTGATGAGTATCTTAAAACTCCTGTTCAACAGAGGCATTTTCTGGCTGGACTGGAATTAGGATGATACATATGACGTAATTTCGCTTTGCAAATAACATGGAAAAACAATGCCAACAGCAGATGTTGACTGGCGTTAGCATTGATCACATTTATTCACAGGTATCTGACATCTTTCTAGAAATCTGTTCCTTCACACTGGTCATCCAGATAAAGATTCTGCACCAGCCTCCTGAACCACACAGACAGGAGTCCCGGAATGAGCTCAGGATGGTCCCGGGGGGTGTCTCCCTACATTCTGCCCAGCTCATGAGTCCTAGGGAACCCAGAATCTTATACAGATGTTCATAGTACCTGCATATACTGTGTGGAAAAATGAAGGAGGGCTCTGTTTTAACTGTAAATCCAGACTTCTGTGACCAGTTAACTTTGTGAAAGAGCAAACTTCAGTACAGTTCAGCTTCAGCTGACTGTTTAAACTTGAAGGACTCCACTTAGGATCTGGCTTGTGCAGAAACAAACAAAAAGCCTTCTAAGGCCTAGCTGGGAAGCCTAATGTATGCCTAATGTATGCTTTTGAGGAGAGTTCCTGTGAAAAGCATGGCCCCTATATTGTCACAGATTTTGTACCGTATAAAATATAGGTTCTGCAGGACAGAACCTATAGGACCATCTCAGGCACTAAAATGACTCGGGAATTTAAACTGAAAGGACATTTAGTCAGATGGGTGACTGAAAAGAATTCACTGTCTCTTTCCCTATTGCAAAGGAGATCCAGGATTGTGGCACTTTATAAAAGCTATTATTTGCTAAGGTTGTTTGGAGTTGATCAAAAGGCACCAAATGTTTATTGGCTACCTTGCCTAATTCTACTTAACCAACATCCGTACATTCATGACATTAAGTGATTTTAATGTCAAGGAAATTTTAACTTTTCAAGGTGCCACAGCAGCCCCCTGACAAAGGACAAAGCAACTTTTTCATGCAGACATTTTCATGGATTTATTTGATAAGCATCACTGAGCTTCTTCATGCCCGTATCTCTGTGTAACAGGGAGCAAGGTACTGAGAGTAAAAGATGTATAACAAAAGATTTTTATTCTCATATGTCTTCTCATTCTGTGATAATGTACAATGTGGCAGAAGGCCAGAGATAAGATGTCAGTGGGGAATTTCAGAGAGGAGCTGGTTTTAAGAAAGCAACATATTGAAGAAAGCTAGGCTGGCTGCTTTGGAAGGCCTCAGATTTGAGGCTGACGACCAGTATACATCAGTAGTAAAAATGATTAGTCAACTACCAAAAACAAATCCAGAAGGACTTAAAAATCAGATTGACTGGGGCAATTTACAAGTGGAATCAACAGAACACGGCAGGATGGTTTGGTAAACACAGATACCATACGCAGAAAACCCCCTCAAAGGAACATGAGGGAATAATTTCTTTTTAGGAAAATAAAGGAGTAAATCTTCCATAGCTATTAAATTCAGAGCAGGACTTGCCAAAGGAAACATGTAGGTTTCATGTAGTTCAAAAATGAACTACATTTTTGGAATCCCCATTCCACTTACCTGTCTTCTTAGTTTTAGGAGTAACTAATTTAGGAATAACTAGAAATACTGTGATCATCATTTCATAAACTACATAAATATTGAGGCATTATGTTTCATTGTGAAACTAATATAATGTTACCTGTCAATGCTATCTCAATATTTTTTTTAAAAGGAGAAAAATGAACAGGGAAAATTAGTAAGAGAGAACACAGTTGCTTCACCTCCCTTACCAGAAGATAGAATAATAGGAGCCTCAATGAGTAATGGAAATTTAAATAAATAACCTTTAAAAAGATATGATGTCGCTTATTAGAGAATCTTCTCTATAATCTCTTTATGCATTTATAGATAGACAAAAGATAAATGGTAGAAGGTAGGTGGATGTAGAAGGATGATATAGTATGTCATTATACAAAGAATAAAAGGCTGCATTATAATTTATCACATAATCAGGGGCTGACGACAATCTAAAAAATAGCAAACATTTCCCATTTTTCAACTGCAGCTTTGCAGACATTAGAAGCCTGTTTACTTGGAAGGTTTATGTGTACAGAAAGATCCTGGGAAGACTTAATATCCCATAGCTTTAGGATGTAAGCTGAAGGGCAATGTTTATGCTAAAAAAAAAAAAATAGGTGGGCAAGAATGGAAAGGGAGGAATATTCATTTATTTTTATACAGCATTTCTTACTGTCCTTTCATGGTTCTGTAATTTGCCAAAATTGTCTCTTTAGAACATGGAATCTGCTTTGTCAGATAAGTAAGTAATTACTGTAGAGTTGTAGACATGCATGAGGGAAATTTTATTTGGCTATGTGGATATATGCCTCCATGCATATTTATTAAAACAAGAAAGAAAGAAATTATCAAGTCTTTGGACATTTATGTTTCTTTCATCTGAAATAGCTGCAGGCAACTTTATCATTATAGCTTACACAGAAATTTCTTGATGGCAAATATGTACAAAATGTACTACCTGAGTCTGCCCAGGTAAGTACAACCTGTAACCTCCCTGGGTCCCTGTAGTACTCATGAGTATTTTCTGTAGTTTAATTTGTAACTGCCATGAATATTTGTGGTGATCCTAAGTACTCTAAAGTAAGCATCTTAGAGCTTAAACTTCATTATCTTTGTGGCAAATCTCTTTGGGCAGAGGCCAGGTAGAGAAGACTTTTCAAGATATGGACCGCATATCTTTACAAGTTGAACCTCATTTTGCTAACATGGGAAAAAAACATTGAAGTGTGTAAACCAATGGTAGAACAAAAGTATGTGATATATGTATTTAATGTTGGATGTGGAGTGATAATAAAGGGAAAATTGGATGCAAAAAGAACAATTTGCAGTCTTTATATCTGCCTGTTCAGAACTCTGAGGTGGTCCTCAGATTTCTAGTCCTTGATGTGCATATACTGTATAATTACTCACTTTTTATGTACTGGGACATCAGTCCTCTGATTATATTACTGATAAGTTCACTGATTTAAATATTTAATTTGAGTTAATTATAAGAGTGACTGTCCAGGTGAGCCCTTCCAAAGGTGCAGAGTCTTTCTAAACTTAGAGAGATTACACGTGTGAGAGGGCCTAAGTTGCTAAGTAAGATCTGAGCCCAATCTCTAACTGACTATAGTGATTAGAATGCCAGAAAGAAAAATAGGAATCATCAACCCTGCAACCCCAGGAATCTGCCAAGTTGAGCAAATGTGGAAGAGAACTTCCAATAAGTGCCTACTAAAAACCCAGTTCTGGTTCTCATTGAAATCTGGAGAGAACTTGAGCAAGTGAATCTAGTCATATCATGTCTGGAGAGGATAGATTTGATAAGTGCTAAATTTGTAGCAATCACTATGCATCAATAGAAAAATAAATAGATACAGACAAGGAGTAATGAGTAATGATATCGAATAGGGTCATGCCAGTGGCAAGAGGGAAGAGGCAAATGCAAGACATAATCAACAGAATTTGCTAGTGGACTTCATGAGAATGGTGAAGAAAAAAACATGACCAGAATAACCTTTTAAAACTGCAACTGTGTTAAAATTGTGCTTTTTACTGAGATGGAAAAGATGGAGAAAAGACTGTTTCAGGCAGGAATGAGTCATATACTTCATTCATTTCAGCACAATTGTTTAACTTTTTATTTTGAAATACAAACTCACAGGAGGTTGCAAAAGTAATACCACGTGTGCCATTTTGGAAAGTTAACTTTGAGGTACTTATATAATTCCTAAGTGAAGATATCAAATAGAAACTAGGATATGAAGATGAAGGCCTGAGGAGACGTCATTACCACAGATACAAATTTTATATTAGTGTAGATGGTAATTCAAGCAGTGGATGCTTTCCTCACCTCAAATTCTCGATGTTGATTGCCAGGACTGTCAGTGGTCTTTTCCCTTCTTTAGCTTTACTTTTTCCCTAAAGCCTCTCTTTCTGCTCAAAATATATGAAAGGAAAAACAAAACAAAACAAAACAGAATTTGAGTCAGAAGGAAGAGCCAGGAAGAGGAATCTGAGAAAGATTGTTCCCTGAAGTTGGAGGGAAACCAACAAAGGGAGGAAAACTTGGTTATGAAATTTCCTGCAAACCTCTGTAGTTACCCAACTCTTGAATTCAAATGTATGTATTTACTCGAGGACCACAAAGGAATGGAGGAAGGATTGGAACAAGTCTCCAGAGATTTATTTAAGTCTCTAAAATTTCTGTGAATGACAAATTGGGGTTAAAATACCATATTCTGATGATTTAAGTGTAAATGAACAGAAACATATGGCTCATATTTCCTTCAACTGCCTATGAGTTTAACAATTAAGCACAAAAGGGTGCTTGGGGCAAAAGGCTTACTGGGGCTTTATTAAATCCAAAATATGGGAGCAGTGGTTCAAGAATCAGCAAGGGAAGCAAATGGCCTGGGTTGTCTGAGAGACTGAATCTGGATTTTATTCTTTCCCTCCCTCCATCTTCCCAGGTTTTTTTCTTTCCCTCTCTTGTCCTGTTTTCTCCTGCCTCTCCTGCTCCTCCTCCCCCACCCATCTCTTAGTTCAGGCCGCCATCTGGGTGCTCAGACACATCTTGAAAGCACATTTCCCAGCTGGCTAAAAGCAAGAGCCAACGTCCTCCTTGTTTGTAGAATTCCACCAATGATTTCCAATTTGAGAGGAGAAAAAAAAAATCAGTAGCAGGTGTTGCACTCCTCAGAGAGAGTGTTGTTTGTTATGGCTATTCTTGAAAGAAATATTGAGACTTGCACTATAGTGGATAATGTATTGCTTCACACAATTTTCATTATGACTTTTTCTTTATTTTCTTCCTTCATCCTTCCTAACTGTACCTTGGCCAATTTGTTTTTTACCAGACAAGTTTGATAATATATACATGTGATTATATGTGATTTCAGTTGGTCAATAAATAGCCAGGAAGAAAAAATGTATATATATTTACATATCTACTAAACCTATTCTTATAATACCTATTCATCTTTATCATTTGATGAGTTAGGTTGCTTTTGATATTGTGGATGCTGGAAGGACACAGTGATTCTGTTTAACTTTCTGAGAAACTACCAAACTGTTTCACCATGACTAAAATATAAAACATTATCATCCAAAATGCATGGCTTCTAATTTTTCTACATCGTCACCAACACTATTTTTTATTCTTTTATAATAGCCATTCTGATGTGTTGGAAATATTAATATTTACAATAATTTAGAAATAGCCTTTGTAAATAGTTAAATTCATAGTAAAAATCATGGATGTCAACTTAAAGCATAGCTTCCAAACAATTTTGTAAATACACAAAACATTTCAGGATACTGGAGCTATATATGTGTATATGTGATACATGTATTTGAAATCTTGTGACCCTGACCACTTCTGCTTCTGGTGAAACTTTGAATGAGAACTCCATTTGGGTTTAGAGGAGAGGAATGCTTGATAGAGAGGGCAAGCTGAGGGAGCTTGGCAGAATGTGACCAAAGAAGAGCTTGCTGAAGCCTCTGCTTGATTGCTCACATGACCATCATCCTCCTGGTCCAAAACTTAATGTCAGCTCAGAACCTGTGGACAGAGCATCAGAGAACCAATGGTGCTCTAGAGTCTGAGTTACTCCTAATTGATCAGAGATGCTCAGCAGAGCACAGGTCAATGCTGATAATGGTCATGGCCTCTCTGGGACAACTTTGCTTTCTCCCTGCCCTCTGCTCCTGGCTGGCCTTCAAGTCTATTGGAGACATATGTGGGCATTAGTATGTTCCGCTGTTAAGACTCATATTGAAATGAGTACTGAGTACCAAGCGCATAACTTGTCAATTGCTCTGTCATAGGTGGGAGCCTTGTTCTAGTGAGGAAAACTGTCCATACCCAGTTGACCACATTTTCTTTGCTCATGGATAATGGAGGACCTGGAACTACTTTGCTGCAAAGATGTTAGAGCCTCTTTGTGACTCTAACTCTTATTTTTTGGAACAATCTCAAGGGCTAGTGCAATATAATCTGTTTCTATGCAGTGTTCTATTTTATTATTTTTTAGGGGCTGCTCACACCTTATTGATTTTACTTAAATCATCACCATTCGTGTTCCATGTGGGTGGTGGAGTCAGTCTCGGCGGTTGGCCATTTCTCAGCAGCCAGGCTTCTAGAAGTGCATCAGATACTTCTGAGGTCTTGGTACTTGCTCTGCAGTGACTTGATGTGGTCTTCACAGGGAGGTGTAATTCTGCAGGATCCACTGGATCTGGTCTGACTGCTTTTGTGCTGGCTCCAGTTTAGTCTGTAAAAACAGATGAAATTTGGCCTTTCTCACTCTATTTCACCTACTTAAATCAGAGTTGTATGGTAGGTTTTCCCTTAAAATCATGTGAAATAGTCTTTTTTAACCTGCTGTATGCCTACAGCAACTAGTGGGATAGAGGGTGAGCCCAGAGGGTAGTGAGATTGGGGGGCAAGAAGGTGGGCTGGCTGGGAAGGGGAGATGAGGCATTATTCATTTGACAAATAGAGTTTGCAAATAATTTTATCCCAGCCTAGTACTCTTTTTTTGTTACCTTATCAAGGAACTTTCATAGAGACATTTTGAATCCGATGCTGTACAGTTTATTAATTTTTCCTTTTATGGACCATATTTTGATTGCTAAATATAATCTTTGCCTAACCTTTGGTTCTGAATAATTTCTCCTAGTTTTTCCCATTAAAACTTTGCAGTTTATATTATATTTTTGTCTATGATCCATTTTGGGTTAATTTTGGGGTAAGGTGTGAGGTTTCAGGTGCAGTTGTTTTTCAATCTGCAGATGCCAAATGGTCCCAGCATGACATAAGCCACTTGTTGAAAAGTGTACATCTCTCCATTGCATTGCTTGTACACATTTGTCAAAATCAGTGGGACATATTGATTTAGGTCTATTTTTGGGTTCTCTCATATATATGAGAATAAGCCTTCATATTAGACAGCATGATAGCATGATTTCTCATGTCATTCTTTCTTGATTGTTTTGCTTTTCTAAGGTTGGTGATTTTCCATATAATTTTTATGTAAACTTATCTGTGTCTACAGAAGTTTTTCTGTTTTTTTTTTGTTATAGGGATGACATTAGACCCATATATCAATTTGAGAAAATTAAGATCTTTATTATATTCCCATATCTATATTCCAAGACACTCTATTTTCAAATTCACAAACACACACTGTTAGAATCTCTCACTAGTTTCTCTCCCCCATCTACCTTTCTAGGTTCTTTTTTTGTGGCCTTATGAATTTGTTTCTAAGGTTTATAATTGTGCTTAACTGGGATGAATGGAGAGAAAGAGATCTCTGTCATCCTTTTTGCATTGTAAATTCTTAATATATGTTGTAGATGGATTGCCAAAAAATATGAAGCCCACAGGGATTACAACTGAGATGAAAAAAAAATGTACAAAATGAAGAAAGATGTAAAATTTATAGAGAGAATAACAAAATGGATAACTTGTCAAACTTCCTTCATGAGGTGAATTGCTGAGGGAAGCACATGCATTACAAAATTATTTGTTGACAATTGCTTCAAAAAAAAAAAAAAGTGAGCTGAGCTTCCAGTTGTTAGAAAATACGTCCTGGGCCTGCAGCTGAAACAGTACTGACACATAGTAGGTCAATGAATACTTGTTGAATGAATGCAATAATGGATGAAGATGAAAGAACTCTCCCTCAACTTCATTTGATAGTTTAGATGGTTTAGTAAGAACTAGATGGTTGTGCAAGAAAGCCAAAGACATGTATGACGTACACCTTGGACACCTGACATCAGTAGTTATATGCAAGCTCTTGCTCTTTAGTTAATTATTAAGCCTCAGTGGGATATTAGAAGGCCGTTGTCAGGGCTTGAGGCATGAATCATGTCTCTGCCTGACTCCTGCCCACTGTCTCCAGCCTCCTGTTTGTGTAAACGACCCTTAATAATTTTTTTTTATAATAAGGTTTTTTTTTTCTTTTAAAGATTTATTTATTTGTGCATTCAGAACTGGGGTACAGGCCAGAGGCTCAGGGGCGGCGAGAGGCTTCACCAGAGACAGAGTGGGGAGCAGAACAGGCAGATCGACGAAGTACATGCTGAGGGGAGCAGCGAACGGGTCAGGAGAGGTCTGCCATGCCATGTGGTCACCTCCGGGGCAGGCGGGAATCGAACCCATGCGGAAGTGGCTTTAGCCTCTCAGTGCTGTGCTTTAACCCGCTGAGCCACCAGGGAGGGCCCCCTTAATAAATTTTTAAGTATGATGAATGAATGTGCCAGTTTCATTCTTTGGGCTCAAATTACCTTCTCATTTTGGGGGAATATATTCATTCCCACAAACACACAGTTTGGAATAATTATGACATGTATTTTTGCTGGATTTGCCTAGTAATGAATTTTCCGGAACATGGAGAAAAACTATCAGTCTATAATTTACTCAGCAAGAAGAAAATCTGAATGTCTCTTGTCACTGAATAGCAAATGAGAACTGGTTAGATCCAGAAACACTCAGAGTTCACACAGAAGAGACAGAGGAACATCTGCGGTTGGTGGATTGTTCCAGCAAAGGGGTTTGAGCCAAACTCTCAAGTTAATTACCAGTAACTTCATATGTCGTGAATTTTCAGTTGTTCAGTCTCCCTTGGCCAATGGAACACCTGACACTCTGGTAACACAAAAAGGCCAAGGTGGTGTACTATCTGAACCAGAGGACAGTGTACAAACATCCCCTCTCCAGAGAGTATTCTGGCAGAAGTCAAGGACATCCAGTCATTCTCCAAGTTCGCAAGCTTTTCTCAGTGGCTCCAGGTAGTGGCCATTCCCAGAGAAGTTGCTGTTTCAGTTGCAGTAGGCCCCCTCCCAAGGCACCTCCTCTTCCCACTCCTACTGCTCTTCCTTTGAGTAAGGATCAGACCTGTGTTAGACCTGTCCCCGGACTCCTGGAGCATGCCACACTTAGCCCTGGGAGTCGCTTCTGTACTGGGATACAGCTGGATTGTCCTGGGAATGCACTGCCCATCCACTGCCTTTGGTTCCTGACAGCAGCCCCTAGCCAAAGGCTCCAGCTTGGCATTCTGTGGCTGATGAGCTCCAGCATGCGAAATCAGAGGGCGATGGCACAGGCCTCTGTCTGCAGACTTCAAACACTAGAGCGGATGAGGCCTGGTGTTAGTTAAGGGCCATTTGCAGTTGCGACTCTGTGTTTCAGCTGCACTTTTTCCTGTTTCCCATTAGCCACCCTGCCCCGCCTCGCTCACACATGCCCTGGTGATTGACCGCGCCGGCAGAGGGAGTGTCGGGGCCTCGGTGGCAGATGGAGGTTCATGGGTGCATGGCTCTTGTTGAGGGTTTTGTATGTGAGGAGACCACAGTCTCTTCTCAGGGAGCAGCTGGGCCTTCTATTTCTGCCATGGATCTAGGTACAACTCAACATGCTCCATCCTTATCCCTTGTGATAATAGCACATTTGGTGACTCTCCGACCTGTGGAGTAGAGAGGTTATTTATACAAAACGATCATCCAGGAACCTCACCTGTGAACAGAGCTGGACTAGAACCATCCTTCTCAGGGGTCAGTCATATTTTACAAGAATGGCATTCCCCATGTTCCACCAAGCTAGGAGATGGAGCTGCAGGGTGGACAATCCCCAGGCCCCACACCCAAAAAGTGGACTGAGTCTGGAGGACTCCATGCCCAGGAGTCAGGTGCAAGTGGTTGGAGGGAGTGTGACTGTTGAAAGATATAGCCCTACTCAGCTGTTCCCTAACTAACTGTAGTATTTTCTAGAATCTATGCTTTAAAGGCCTTTACTGACCTGCAGTGTTCTCAAGGAGAGATATAATTTCACCTGGTTATCAAAGGGATGGTGAGGAAGAGATAACTATAGCATACATGTGGATCATTTTGCTGAAAAAATAACAATATTACTGTATTACTGTGAGTTTTTCCATCTTGAAATTATTGGTTTAAAATCCATGATCTCTGGTGATGGCGCTTGAGTTAAGTGGTGGTGGGAAGTCCATGGGGATTACAAGTGAGATGAAAAAAAAAGTACAAAATGAATAACAGTGCATATATATATATATATATATATA
>NW_004567119.1:27590792-27609782 GCF_000260355.1 Condylura cristata
CCGAGGCAGGCAGGAATTGAACTCATGCGGAAGTGGCTTTAGATTCTCAGTGCTGTGCTTTAACCCGCTGCGCCACCAGGGAGGGCCACTTCAAAGGTTTTTTACATGAGAGGTTGCTCTTAGCTATATCCACCAGAACAGTCACAGCCCCAAAAGGCAGAAGAGCAACACCAAGACCCCCTTACTATGACCTCATATGCAGGGATGGGTTCTCTGTGGAACTAATAGGTACTGGAGAGAGGAAGAGCACCTCAGAGGAAAGGAGAAACCTCCTCAGACAAGCATTCAGCATCCTTAGAATGAGTTCACTAAAAGCTCATTGCCTAGAGGATGATGTCTAGAAATATGACTAAGGAGTCACCAGTGAGTAGCTTATGTCTATTCAAGCATCAAACCCATGTGCCTTTTGAGGATGGATTCTGGGTATGAAAGTTGCATGTGTAGTAATGTAGATTTGCAGGGCAGTGAAGTCACCTTAGAGATGAGAAATCTCTAAGGGTTAAGAGATTTGCTGAAGGTGACCGGCCAGAGGGGCAGGCCCAGATCACTGTCCAGCTTCAATACTCTTTCTACCTGCCTTTCAAAAAGAGTACACAAGGCACTCCCAGATGTGTGACTGAGCACATCTTTACCTTATTAAAGATGTAAATACAGACTCTTGGTCCTGAGAATGCAGGGGAAAGTTTGGAAATGCTGATACCTGCTTCCTGGGCATCTTGCAACCCAAACCTGGCACTTCGCCTGCTGTGCAACTTAGATCTACATCCAGCTCCGAGTCTCTGTAAGATGTAAATGTTTTTGAAGTCTCCTACTTTGTCACTGAAATGCAGCTAAATTTTCTGTCTGACTCCATAACATATCCTGATTTTTTTATATAATGGAAAAAATTCCTTGAGTAATAGTGAGTTTTCTTTTTGGCAAAATCTCCCATTGGGATTTTATTTGTAAGCTAAGTAGCTATTTATATGTGGGTAGAGTAGAGAGAAAAGAGTTTGTGCCTATCATTTTCCATGCTCTTGGTAATGATAGACATGACCTTTTGGAACCCTGTGTGTGGTCAGAAATGGCCAATTTAGGAGGGCCAGGTTCCTTAGCTAAGCTGTCCATGGTCTTGGGGCAGTAAGTTCCACCTTTTTTCCTCCTCTGTTCTGACAGCCACAATTGGAATAACTATCCCAACAGAGCCTAGGTGCCAGTTCCTACTCTGTTCTTCCACCAACCTTCTGTGGGCAGGGATGTCCCCATGACTACCCAGCCTCGTGATTTCCATAGCATGAAGGGTAGAAGTCAAGGAGAATGTGGTCCCACTCTCAGCTCTATTGATTTCTAATCCAGTCTTGGCTGCACTGGATTTTATAGCCCTTGAAATTTTAAGACAAAGTTCGTAGACACACAAGCTAAATCTTAGCCAATGCCATTTCTAAGGATTAGTTACTAAATTAAGACACGCTTCTTCATTAGAAACAAACACAGCAGCTGGAAGGAGTCCTTGATTTGAACACAGGTATGACATTCATTAAAGATTGTAGTCTTTTTTGTCTTTCTGCCTGTATTTAAATCTAAGCGAATCTGTTTCTTTTTATGTTTCTAAATCAGAGAATGTATGATAGATTTCTCATAAGGCTCTGTTTAACCAATGAAATGTTCCCCGGCTTATTGACATTGTAAAGTTTTTTTTTTTTTAACATAACATGCACTTATTTGAAAAACAAATCTTGAAATTTTTGCCATTAGGCTCGCTGCCTATAAAACCGTCTGTTTGCAGAGTCTCTCTCAGGGGTACCTGCAGGTGCCAAACTCTCAGCAGCTGCAGCAGTTATCCTGATGAATTTAGGGACTGGAATGGACTTCAGACCAAGATGACCAATGAGATACACTTTACAACTCCAGCCAAAGCTTATGTTAAAAATTAAAAGGCCTTTATAGATGGCTTTTGTTTCCCCCTTGAGTCTTCTAAATCAGGAAGACAGCTTGCAGAAGTCCACGCAGTGGGTATTTCTTGCATGGTCTGGCTCCCTGGAAAACCAGAGAACCAATACATTTGCCCCAGTTGGATTGGGAAGGAGGAAAGGAGAATGGGAGCGGGTGGCTAAGAGGGCTGCGGCAAAGCTCAGACTTCTGCAGAAGAAGGGAAATGACTTTTCCAAGTGGATTTTGGCAGCTGTTAATGTCACCTGCATTTCCAAGCTTCTCTGTGACATGTTCTGCTAAGGTGGCAGCTCTGACACATTTACTGGCTAATGAGGTTACCTGGACCTACTGTAGCTCTAAGTAGATCAAATAAACATATTAGTAAATAAATTACCTTGTGGTATAGACAATTTAAACTCTAAGTCAGATAGGACAGAGGCTTTCATGAAATTGAGGTACACTGCCAGGGCAGGGGGAGCCCTGGCTCATAGAAATTGTGGGAAAGCTTCCCCACTGCCTGGTTTGCACTAACAGGCACCCATGCAATACTTCTGCGTGTTCTGGACATATGGAACATCAAATAAAGCCTCCTTCATTTCAAATATTTCTATTCTTTTAAATAGCTTTATTGAAAAATAACCTCTTTGTTTCAAATATTTTAGTTCTTTTAGATAAACTTATTGAAAAAATAAATAACCTTGCTGAGAAGTAAAGCCACACATTTATCATGCTGGCTGAAAATTACAACTCATTTTAATGTTCTGGTACTATCCTTCCTAAATTCCTTATAGAATTTTATAAGCCACTAGCTCTCAGCACAGGATGTGTAAAGCTGAAGCTGCCAGAACATGCTGGGTACCTGTAACATTCTTCCCATAGCCACCTTTCTGGGGAAGGTCAACAAGGGACGCATGTTCCTTTCAAAAGCACTTCTCTTGAAAACCCTATGCAAAGTCATTGAAGATTTGCATGTCTACTAGCAACAGAAAAATAGAGAAAAATAGAAATGTTAAAGAAGCTCTATGTGGCTAAACACTCTAGACAAGCAAGTCTGGACCTTGAGCATAAATTTCTTTGGAGAAAGACTTTGAAGTTTAGTTCAATCTGTGAAATTCTAGTAACAGTCTAAATTTGCTCCTTAACATCTGGCGGAGATAATTGCAACAACAAATGTTATGAATGTGTCCATTTGTTCATTTATTCATTCATTGATTCAAGACAGTTTTATTGGAAGGCTCTTTTGTTTAAAAGATGTTTTTAGCTCTTTGAGGAATAGACAGATAAGATTTTCTGTTTTGTCAAAGGTCTTCTTTCATATTTGGAAGATGGGGCTCCTTAAATACATAATGATAACATGAAGTACACAGAAATAAACATTATAAGCTACCTCAGATCTAGAGATGAAAAGATAGATAATGACTTATTTTGGGGGACTGGCCTAATGGAAGATTTTATAAAAATATTTTCAAATAGCTGAAGAATTTGTTGTAGTTCTGGAGCCAAATGGTCACAAGGTGTTGAGAGGTATTCCAGACAACCTGTATAAAAGCAAAGTTGTGGAGAAAATGCAAGGCAGATTTGAGAACAGTGAGAAGTTCAATTTTATTACATTGTAGGATGCTGGTAGCAGAGTAGTAAGTGATGAAATTGTACTGCTAATTTGGTACTGATATTATAGAAGGTGTTAGATGTCAAACAAAACAATTTAGGCTCATTCAGTTTCTCAGCCAAGTATAGTCAGAAACAATTTTAAGACTGTACAAGAACACATGGAAAATAATGAATCCTTATCTTAAAAATAACTTCTTAGTCCAGGTACAACTTCAACTCTTTGATGTATCTGGTCAACCACTCAATTAGGTGGGTTGCTTAGCTATGTTACCTGTTTCAAGAACATTCATGTAAGCAGAATAGTAATCTTCTAGCTTTCCCATCCAAAGGAGTCCCTATCCCTTCTTCTTTCCATCCCTTTCATTCATACTACTCCACCCACCATCACAAGTCATGTTCTAGTTATCATGTACTTTCCAACGACTCTCTCCCTCTCTCATACTCTTATCTCCTGCAAAGTCATAGATATGCACAAGAATGACTTGTCTAAGGTTACAGAGTTACTAACAGGTAGCACCAAAAGATTAGAAAACAAGGATCTTCCCTTGGTTTATCCAAGTAATTGATGTGCCTACTTGTCCCATAATCATTTTCCTTCATTCAATCCTTTATTATTTTACTCATTTATTTACTAATTTAGCCAATATTTACTGAGCTCTTATTATCTTCCAGTATTGAGTTAAATGCTGAAATATAATAATGACCTAGATAAACTTAGTTTCTACTCATATGAATATTATAGAATATTTTTAAAGATAGGAAAATAAGAGTACTTTCTATCAGTAAGAGCTACTGAGAACCTCAAGGGCAAGCATTTCACTCCACTCTGTTTTTCTTCTTTTCTGGGTAAATAGTCACATAAAATTGCCTCAGTGAAATTTCTCTAGTTTTTGACTCCTTCCCAAAACTGGACAATGATAACCTTTCTAGAATATTAATAAACCATCTAAAATATAGAAGTGATAATAACAGAATTAGAGAAGCATCCAATGTGCTTATTTGGATATCTTCAGACCAAAAAAAAAGTATAAATTTAACAATAATTACTTGAGAAATTAGCTATGTAGATGAGTTCATTATGCCGTGTAAAATTCTCCTATGCTATCTTTGCAGAGGTGGGAGATAAGTCACTTGAGTGTAATACTTAAGGCAATATCCAAAGACCAGAGTCTAGAGTGTGTATTCTGAAGTAGAATTGGGTGTCCTGAAGAAAAAGGCTAATAAAGTTATTAAGTAATCTTTATTTTTTTTAAAGATTTATTTATTTATGCATACAGAACTGGGGTGCAGGCCAGAGGTGCAGGGGCAGCGAGAGGCTTTACCAGAGACAAAGTGGGGAGCAGAACAGGCAGATCGAAGAAGTACGCTGCTGAGGGGAGCAGCGGTGGGCCAAGAGAGATCTGCCATACCATGTGGTCTCGTCCGGGGCAGGCGGGAATCAAACTCATGCGGAAGTGGCTTTAGCTTCTCAGTGCTGTGCTTTAACCAGCTGCGCCACCAGAGAGGGCCTAATCATCTTTCTTTTGAAAAACAATCTAAGCCCTAACTTTTATACTAAACAGTGTAAGAGATTTTATTTACTCTGTTAATTAATGAGGCAACTGATTAAGTTGTTAAAAGGTCACACAAAGGATAATCAAAAGATCAGATGCATAGGTAGGCAATCAGGGATGCTGTAATGAATTTGGATCATACATGCAAAATTGGCTATGACATCGGAACAAAACTACATCAACAGGACAAAATTCACATCCACAGGACAAAATTCACTTGCATTTCTATGGATAATTTGCATTAATATCAATTTTCCAACAAGTATAGAGTTGAAAAATTGATCAAAGATAGTAAAAATATAACCCTCAGTTAGTCAGGTGCACTGCAAAAGCACACTAGATAATAAATAGTTTTCCACTGAAAAGGTGCTCAGGAATCTTTCTGGTCCATTAAACATCTTTCACAAACTTTCTTAACAAACTCACTTCCTTCTCTGATTAGAAACAACTCAAAGTTTCAGTTACATCTGGTGATAGCTCCTTGTTTGTGATGGCTGACTCAACCACAATCCAAAGAGGAGGACATTCAGCCATATTCCCAAGAAAAGGCATTTAAGTTTTCAGATTAATGTTTATAAACAAATGCAACTAACTAGCTATGAAATACATTGGAGTCAAGTCCAAAGATAAGTTCTTTGTTCAAGTAATAGTTCCAACCATGAGAAACTTGAAGTAGAACTCCTCTTAACACAGAACTAACAAATACCTTTTAGAAATTGGAAAGGGTATTTGAAACATTATTGTCCAGACAATGAAAATGATAAGAACTAGAAACATGGCTGGGAAAATAAGAACAAAGAAAGTAAGAAGCACTGTAGTTTCAAGTACGACATTGTGCACTGAGGTAGTAGTGCGGTGACAGATGATTGTGTGCTACACAATTTGTCCACATGTGGTGTGCGGGCACAAAATCAAGGAGACTGCATTGGCACAGAGGACTAATTGACTGTGGGCACATGTGACAAACAGATTTCAGAGTCTGACATATAATAAACTAAATATGTAACTTATTATTACATAATTACATTATTATTATAAAGCAGAACGAGAAAAATGCTACTATGGTTCATAAGTAAGGCTATTACACATAGGTCATGATAAACACCTACATCTCTATCACACTTTTTACTTTCTCATGAATTTTCACATTAATCTCCCCTCAATATAATGGAATACCTACAGTCCATCTCCGATGAACAGTCTCATTGAGATTGGAACATAGACCTAAATCTAGCAGATTCTAAATCTGCTTATCTGGCAATCTCTCTAAGACTCATATTACCATACAAACTATTATGGTTAATTTGGACATTTCAGGTTTAGAAGAAGTATCTGAGAGAATGTGAAAAGAAATTAAATATTCACAATCCCTGAATATTTAATCTTTCAACACTTACAAATATCCAGGATGTTCTAACATTGTACTGTAGTAGGTAAAGGAGGTTGAACTAAAGTTGGGATGGAATGGTATGATTTAGTGTAAAGTTTAATTATACAAATTTCTAGGTTAGTAGCCACTAGGTGAGTTTTAAATAGGTCCTAATGTGTATGCGATTTCATAAAATAAGTAAACAAAATAACGACTCTTTATTAGACTCTTTATTATAGACAATGCTGTCTGAATCCTATGAAAGTACATAGCAAGCATTCTTGGCTCCTTAAGCAATCCATTTTTAGGAATTCACAATTCCTTAAGTAATACATGACTTTCAGTGGAACTGTAGTTAGACACAAAGGAGATTCTAATGATTTCCCAAGGGCTAGCTTTGAACATTACATTGGCCTTCAATCATCATTCATTCTGAGCCAGCAAGGTCTGAATTGGGGCAATATTACCATTTTCCCACAACTTGCCTAAGATGAAAATCCAATACAATTAAAAAGGATAAAATCCAGGAAAACCATGATGTCAAATATCCCAAGCTGTCAGAGATTCCTTCTATTTTCTCTAACTTCTTTTGTTTGATCCTTGTCCCAGCCAAGTCTCTGGGCTTGTTCAAACCTCTCTCATCTCTTCACCTCTCTATCAACACTGACTTCTAGTCCAGCTCCTCTCCTCAGATCTTCTAAATACCATTTTGGGGATGAGGGCTCCCAGATGTGCTCCACTGAAATCCAGACCTCCAGCTAGCACTGCGGGGTGAGTTTTCTAGAGAACCCCATCCTCCATGGCACATTATTAAACAAAACACAACATCATCAGAGGAAAAACTTGCATCTGGATGAGTTTATTGAAGCCCATTGGTAATAACAAGGATGATGAGAACTTAAATGACCAAGGGGATTCACTGAAGCAACTCAAGAGGCTGCTTTATTGAGAATTCCTTTTTTACCTTCCCCAGTAAAAGGGGTGTGGTGAGACAGAGGGTGGTCCCTGGCAAAATTCGAATAGCCCTTTTGTCCTCACTTCTAATCATCAAAGCTTTAGAAATATCAAAGTCAAAACTAAGAGTCTATCCTTGAAAAAGGGATATTATAAAAAGATTATATTAAAAATAATGCTTCCATGACCAGCTTTCTTATTTTCAATAGAAGGAACATTAAAATATCACTTTGTCCAATTCAACATAAGGCATGTGACAACCGACCTAGGACTCCATCAAAAAAGTCTCCTTTCCTGGCCCCTACATAAGCAAGAGTTCCTCTCCCAGGGTGGGCCTTGGCTGGGGTGATTATGTCCCAGCAGAAATAGCGGGGAACTACATTTCTTTGGAGAATTTGGCTCTTCCTGGAGGCAGGGGGATTGGTCAGAAGATCTCACATTCTTCTTCCCCTCCCAGTACTTCCTTGCCTGCTTCTTTTAGAGCCACTGGTTCCTGCTTTTTCTCCAGCACTCCCTGCTTCCCCTAGTGACTGATTAAGGTTCTGGCATTTTGCCTCCTGAAATTTCTGAGAGCTTGTCATGGCTTGAAGCAGCAGTAACTATTTTATTTCATTTTCTAAATCATTTATGAGAACAATGGGATGGTTTTCATTTGACTCATGCACGACCTTATTATTCCCCATTAGATTTTTTTTTTCTTTCCATTGCCTTGTTTGGCAAAATCCCTGATTTGTCCTTGGCTAATTAAAAAAAACTAGCAAAGGAGATGTTTTCAGGTGTCCTTAATCTCAAGGTTAATAGCAAATTATGTAGTTATTAAATATACTTGTCTTGCTGCCAAGGGAAAAATAAATAAAGATGTTTACTTCAGTGAACATAGCTTTATATTCCTAGTCTTTTCTAGATTTTATGTGGATCTGTGCAGCATTAGCGAATTAAAGAAAATCTTCAACAGTGACTAAAAGCCTCCATTGCTAAGATCATTCTCATCCCACTGCTTAACCACTGCCCCTTTGGGCCAGGGCTCAGAGAAGAAGCTCACCTAGCAGAGGGTTTAGAGATGGACAATAACTGAAGACAGCTTGATGGCAGTTGTCAAACTACCTGGAGGTAAAATAATAAATTATTTGGTAGAAAATATCTATAATCCAGAGACTTATTTTTATCATTATTATTGGCCATTGGTTACAACTTTTTGCTTTCTGTGTTTTTTTAGTGTACATGTTCCTCCAAATGTCAGAGGTCCATGTTCTTGTGCAGACCCCTGCAGGGACTAAGCCTGCCCACTCTTCAAGTCTCCCTATTGCTGTTTAGCCATCCCCCATGTTAGATTTTCTTTTCTCCAACCTGAAGAAAAAGTGGGGAAAATGCCATAGGGCAGGTGCACATGAGCTCTGTCAAAAAGGAAGGAGATGCAGGAAATATTTCTTCTGGATGGGAAACTTGTCCAATGCTCTGATGGAAGGAGACATCTGAGACCCCAAAACTTGCCAAGTTTATAATTAATCCAATTTGGATGAAGTATTTCAGCAGGCTTGCAGGAGTCAAGGAAGTCTCACTGTCTATCAATTTAGGGGTTTCCTTGGGTGTTGTAACTACCAAGAGAGACACCACTTGAAAATGGAAAAGTCCAGAGCATTTGCCATTTGCATTTTCTGCTATATTTCAGTGAGGTTTCATTTCAAATATATAATTTCCAAGACAATCTTTCTTCCCTGGATTGATGATATATATAGTTTCTAGAGTCAGACTGCCTGTTTTCAAACCTGGTCTCAATATTCAGCAACCTTGAGTGCTTGGATGAAGTTCCTTAACATTCATCAGCTCAATTTCCTCATCAAAAGTGGAGGTAATGATTGTTAAAATAATTTGATTGTTATTGTTCCTAGAACAACCCATATGGAACTTACTCTGTTCTAAAAATGAGGTAATCCACATAAAATGTTTAGGCCATCATATAGAGAAAAAAAAACTCATAAATTTAGTCTTTTATCATTAACTGTTATTTATTCATACCAGTTATTTTTATACTAGCTATAAAACTATGTTATTCTATTTCGCATTAGTTTACTTGCTTATTTCTTTCTTTCACTTATTTACAATTTCTAGGAGGGGTGTGATCTTATCTGCCTTGTTAATAACTGGTTGAAACAGCTGGATAAAATGTGGGTGCTCGTAAGTAACTATTTGACAACAAAATGATCACAGGTGTATCTGATAAGGCTCAGTCTTCTTCCCATTGATGTGATCCATGGGGAATCTGCTAATAACTGGAATGTCTCTTAACAGGAGAATATAACCAAGAGGCATGCAAATGGACGACTGGTGAGGATAGTGGGAGGAAGGGCTGGCGATCACCAGCATAGTGATCTTAGAACAGAATTTGGAGCTGCAGTGAGGAGCTAGAGTATCAAAGGGCCAAAAACAGGGTATGTAGGATCTGGGTGAGTTGTGTGTTGCTAACCCACTGAAGGGTGCGCTGACTGCTACATAGGAGACTCGGAGATGTGAGAGAATGAAGCAGGAGCCTGGGGTCTGGAGTCCAGAGTCTGTTTATTAGGACCGCCCATGAGTATGTATAGGGTCTGTACTTGCAGGGAAAAACAGGAAATGTGTCCCACACAGGGAGTGGGGTGCATGTTTGTACTAGGCCTGGGGCTTCTTATAGCTTCTACTTAAAACAAAGTAGTAGGCTGCAGCTTTTTGCAGGACGGAGTGCACTGTGTTCCTCTGACTTGTTTGTTGGCCTTACTGAGGCCAACAAACAATGCACAACATCAGCCAGGGCGGAACAAGTGAACTTAAGGTCCTGTCAAGTTAGCCACAGTTGTGGGAGCAGGATGACTGTAGGAGAGGCAGACTGTCACCAGCAAGATCAGAACCAGGTCTGTTGGCTCTATTGCAAGGGCTGAGTTCTTGCTGGGAACATGGCTAGCACTTGGTTATAGACATTAATGAAGGAGTAATTAAATTTGGAAGAGTGGAGAAAAAAATAGCACCTAGATCCATAAATAGTATTACTTCCATTAAAATGTCCATAATCGGGGCCCTCCCTGGTGGTGCAGTGGGTTAAAATGCAGCACTAAGAAGCTAAACTCACTTCAGCATGAGTTCAATCCCCAGCCCTGGAGGTGACCCAGACCTCTCCTGACCCACCTGCTGCTCCCCTCAGCAGTATACTTCATCAGTTGGCCTGTTCTGCTCCCCACTCTGTCTTTGGTGAAGCCTCTCACTGCCCTTGCCCCTCTGGCCTGTCCCCCCCATTCTTTATGAATAAATAAGTAAATCTTTTAAAAAATGTCCAGAATCACTCCAACTATATGCATGTATGTGTTATCTGTGTGTCTGCCTATTAATATGTTTCTCTCTCATACATGGCACTTAGTTTTCACTGATTTGTATTTTGCATAATTCATGTTCTGTCTTTACTTTGACTACTGGATTGTAAACTAACTCTTTTCCAGAAAGATGAGTTTTCCTAATTTTGTGAGGATCAATTACATAAAAGAAAAGGTGACTGACTAAATCATGCCTCAAGTGCCATTTACAAAATACTTTTGAAAAATTGCAAATTGTTATATTCCTGACACCCTCTTTGTTCCAAACTGTAACCTCCTTGAATGTTTCTCAAGTTCAGCTCTTTCTGTCACTCATCAGTACCATTATTTTTTGTTTGTTCATTTGTTTTTGTATTTTTGTCCTGAATTCTTAAGGTATGTTTCCTATTTTGATCTGAGGGTTTTTACATACATTGCTGTTGTATAAAATAATAGACTCTTAAGAAACAAACACCATTTCATTTGTCCTTTGGGCCTTTGAGTTAGGACAGTCACACTAAACTTTCATTTTGTAGTAAGCTAGAGGTACTTTTAGTGATAGCCATTTCTCTGCAATCTTAGTAACAAAATTCTCAAAGATCATTTTCCAGTTAATTTTAACTTATAAGTACATGTGTCAGAAAGTATTCTCTGGTGATGTTAGAACAATACAAACATTTGTTACAATTCCTCAAAGGTGAGAAATGAATTAATAAGAATATGACAGAGAACAATGTCACTACCTACGTATATGAAAATGATGAACTTCAGCAGAGGGATAGGCTCAATCTTTCCTTTGAGAATTACAACTGCTTCCTATGCCTGATTTACAAGAAGTTGGTTAGACCAGAAGTTGGATTATGACTTCATTGTTGGTGACTCACATGGAATGCACCCATTCTGTCCAAACTTCTTGTTCCAATAAGATTTCAACTTCTAAACATTTGGCAATGATGAGAGCCAAACATAGGCACAAAACAGTGTGCTGGGCATCATAGTATTTCTGCTGCCCTTTTAGCAAAAGTTACTTTTGACAAAATTTGATCTTGATCAAGAATGGCACCAAGTTTTAGGGATAAAATTGGAGTTGTGAAATCAAGAATTTTCAACTGAAATAAATCATGTGTTCACTGACAGCAGCAAAATAGCCTCATCTTCTGGATCTTAATGTAGAAGTGATGTTTCTTCTCTTGGAGGCAGGATTAGGCATAGGATAACTAAACCCAACCTTTGTCTATCTATTACACTGTTATTTTCTTGTCTGATTTTGATTAATAAGATAGTCAATTAGCCTTGGGGTCATATAGAGGTCAATTCAAATATCAGATTTCTACACTGGTAATGATCCCAAGGACACTAAGACTTAGGGAATGTATTGTCACCTACAGAGAACTTCACACACTTCATCTCACATGGTCCTCATAGTGTTCACCGTGGTGGGAGTGCTGAAACTGATACTGTTATATGTACAGGTCTAGCTCAATACCTGCTGCATACAGAACTACTGGTTAAAACCTATTTATAAAATTGAAGTGGTTGAATCAACATTTTTCATATTAGGAAGGACTTTTTAATGTCACATTTTCCACTAGGACTTTAATCCATAGCTTATGCATAATGTTCATGATCTTGCCATTGGCACGTGTCAAAGTTCTTCTCAACTCCCTCCACCCCTACTTGCACTGGATCTTGATACCTCTGTAAGGGGGCTGTTCTTGGTGCACAGGTATGTGAAAATTGGAATAATTATGAGAACAGGCTTTAATGTAGCTAGATACATACTAAAGAGAAAAAAAGGAGAGAGTGGGAGGAAGCAGAAAGATGATAAAGGCTATGGGTATGGATCAGAATGGTATTTAAAATAAATACAATTAAAGCTATCCTGCAATCAGTAAACAGCAATATAATTAGAATTTTTTTTCCTATTTACTTCCTTTAACATGCAATGGGGGGAAATGAAAAAAAAAAAAAAAGCCAAGGATTCAATCAAACAGATGGTTCTCGAGTTATGCTTTTCCCCTTGATGTTGTTTACAAGAAGAGACTCGTTTAACAAAATGTGACTCACAGATTCCGTGAGACCAGCGGTTTTTCTGTGGAAAGGAGCGAGACTAACAGTGGGAAGTGAACCCAGATCATACACTTTTATTATGTGCATTATTATGCCTCATTAATTAACCCAACCACTGTCCTGGTGACGTCCTGGGTTCATTTCACAGGAAAAAATTCATCTGGATTGCCAAGTTAAATAGACAATGACAGGAAGATTGAATTATGCCTACATTGCATTCTATCAGGGCACCAGGCCAGATCTATGTCCAATTCATAAGACTGGAATATCCCTACTAAAAACAGCCCTGAAGAACCAGCGTCACAAGCCACTTGATGTCTCCACAGAGGATGTATTGATCTTGCCTGAGCTTCCTTTCTCAGAATGGCATAATAGACCAAGAGAGAGGGCTTTCGAGCGTCATACTCTGCCACATACCAGCTGGCTGGATCCTTTGTTATGGTCAGTAATGCAAAATATGGCAGGGAAAACACTCCCACCCCATCAGCTCCTGTCCCTATTCTGGCTGACAGTTGTCACAGCCCTGATGAAATAGCTTGGACATTTACAGGGAACGATGAGACTCCTAGTGTAGGTTTTCTGCATGAACTCTTGGTTCTGTCCACAATCTTGAGGGAAGTTTTTTTTCTGTGGAAAACTGATTGAAATAGAATAATGTCCATGCCACATTTTCAGGACTCACCATCCGGGTGTTTCTGATGTCTCCAGGACCAGATTCACGGCACACAGTGTGAATGAAAACACTTACCACAATGCTTTCAAGCTTAGTGACCTTGAGCAGTGGTGCAAGGCTTACAAAGGAAGAGTCCAATGCGCTTTACAATCACCAAAAGAGTCAAAAGTCAAAGAGCTGAGGTGTGAGTGCTTGGATACAACTTGGGAAGAAGAAAGTTGATCCTTCACTCTCACTCTGGGGCATTCCTCCTTGATCATAAGAAGTGTCCAAACCAATGCCCTTTTCCACATTACTTTCTTTCTTTCTTTTATTTATTTTTACATCATTTTGTGCTTTTTTAAAATTTTTACATCATTTTGTGCTTTTTTTCATCTTAGTTGTAATCCCTGTGGGCTTCCCATCATCAAATCACCCGTGTGCCATCACCATACTCCAGTGCACTTCCACCCCCATTTTTGATCAAATTACTTCCCTTTTCAGCAGAAAGTCCCCAAATCAGAATGTTTTACAGTGTACATATTGATTACATGTTTTTTTTATATCTTTGGGCTTTAATTATAATAACTATGGCAATAGTTTGCCTACCAAATCTATCATCTAATTTCCATATGTTCCATATTAACTATTCCATTTTGTGGTCAGTTTCAATGAATTGATATTTCTCTTCTTTATGGGGGTTATCACCTTGTTTCTTAGAATGCCTGGTAACTGTATTGTATATATTTATTGTAATTTTTGCCTTGTTTATTGTAAAATGTACTAGATATGTTTACATTTCTACAAATGTTCTCAATAATATGTTCCAATAATATGTTAGTTGGAAATATATATCACTTGGAAACAATCTCATCTGTTTGGTTCTTACCTTTAAGCTCTGTTATCTGGGAAAAGAGGAGTGTTTTGCCTGTGGCTAATTCTACCTCACTACAGAGGCAGAAACATTTTGAGTGTTCTGTTTGATGGTTTTATATGTGCTTGGGTGTACATGAACAATTCCTATCCTGGGCTGTTCCCAAGGGTGCCTTCAAGTTATTTCAGGTTTTCCCTCCACCACTAGTATTTTCTTATTAGATTTATATTGCGAAGTACTGAGATGAAGACTCTGTACAGTTATATCTTTTGTACTCTACCTATGAATTCTAGCCACTTTGTCCTCCCTGGACTTAAAACCTCATCTCTCTGCACTGACTGGACTTATGCCTCCTTGAGTCTTGGAAATTGTGTTGAGACAGAAAGTTGGTATAACCATCAGGGCATCCCTTGACTTTATCATCTCCTAGAGGTCACTGCCATTTGTTACTTATAGACTGATGACCAAAAACTATTATTTCATATCTTTTCACTAATTAACAATGTATTTATTAGGTCTTTAGTAGGTAAAAACATAACTCCACTTCATATAATTCTGCTTCTGAATTCTATAATTCAGAAGCAGAAATTCACTGTAATATGAATTTGAATAACCATTTGGTAGATGTTAGTCACCTAGGAAATGAATTTAAGTTAAATAACCCTAAACCGTGTGTGGTTTTGCTTTCTCTTATTCTCAAAGTCTCTTCTTATTCAAGTCTGACTTGCTCAGTGCCTTCCCCTAGTATATTCCAGATATTTTATAACATCTGTCTTCTCCCATTGAGCTGCAAACTAGCATCCAAATTCTCATAAACTCTGAAATTAGTGATTCTAAGTAGAGCTTAATTAATCAATGATTTAAATGGTGCATAAATGGAGTACATAGACACATAAAATATACATTTATGTATAACATATATACATAATGTGTGTTAATTCAGTGACATAAGTGAATCAATGATGCATACATGAAATACATATATAATATTATTATAAATATATTGCAATATATGTAAATACATATATAATATATATAATGAGTGTGTACAAATCCATCTACTAGTTACATAGGATAGAGAACAGAAAATATCTAAAAATCCAGGCTTAATGATCTAATGTACAGTTCTCTGGTTTTGTCTTTTGAGAATCTTTGATACTGTCTAAGATTTCTTTTTCTATAGAGTTGTGTCCTGCTGGGTGGCTGGATTAAGGAAAGTTATTTACAAGTCTGCTGTAAGGTACTAAGAGAAAGGGATGCTCCAATTTCACAGTGTCCCTTGTTAAGTATGCTTGTAAAAGCCATTACAGTGCATGTCACATGCTTGTGGGAAGAGGCAGTGTCAGAAAGATGATGAAGATGCTGTCTGGAGTGAGGGACGGCCAAAAACATCTGTCACCAATATTTCTACTTCTCATGGCATCTGCAGCTTTCCTGCTCTCTGTGTATATTTTCTGCAGACTTTGTTTCACTTTTTTCTTTACCGCCTTAAAATACAGACATTCTGCAATGGGATTAGGGCATGTCTAAGTGTGCTGCTATATGATTTAAGTCACTGACCCTGCCATATGAGTCCACATTCTATCTAACAAAGGCAATGACGCCACAGGTCTTCTCATAAGACTTTCCAAACCCCACCCTCATCTTTATTTCTGGAATATTCTCCACCCAACTATTTCATTGATAATCTTATAAACTTCTTCCTCAGTTACATCTTTGACACTTGGAATTATTTTAAATCAATGAAAAGCTAATAGATATGGAATCACATTTAACTGATTTTTCAAGGACAAAACATGTCCTTTATGTGATCAACTTCATTGAAGGAAATATGAGTCTATCATTCTGCATTTTAAGATTGGAAGATTGACAGCATAGAAAAGAAAAAAGCAATTCAAAGGTCTAGTGAATGTTTTCTGTGAAAATAAAATATGTTTCATTTTGGATACAATCAAATTTTGTTTTTTCTAGTAAGGTAGACTTAAATTTCAATAAATCTCCTGTGCGGAACTGTCCAGTCATGGCATCTACTTTAAAACTGTAATGAGGTGAGTTTCCTTAAGGCAGCACGCTGAAGGCAAGAAGGTAAATCCGCATGTTTGAACTTGATCCTTTTCTTTTGCATCTAAGTTTTGTCCCTCTGTGGTATTTAACACCTGTATTCTATTGTATTGTATTCTATTCAGTTTCTTTAAAAAGCAGACAGAGAGTATGTGCAGAGTTGTGTTAATATCTCACTCAGACCTGAGTTGCTGTCCCCCACTGTGCTACAGCTCAGGCTATATCAGTCATAGCACCTTCCTTCTACCTAGCGAGTGGGAACCCTCCAACCAAGACCAAGGTAAATAAATAAGAAGGTATTTTGAGTTTGAACTTCCTTGGAATGTTTACTCATCATTGATTTCTTCTCTGGATTCTAGGTCTCAAATAGTTCTAATTCACAAAGTTTAATTTCTACCTGGATTTGAATATGTTTGATTGATCCTAGTTGCACTTTAGTTCTTTTAATCATGAATGTCCTTGGACATTAAGTCAAAAGAAATGTAATCCTTGAATATTAGTGTCTGTCTAGGAGGGCTATAGTGGGAGGATTCTATGTATGAATTTGGAGTTTTGGGATATTTATCATTTTATTTGGAATTTTATTACATAGCTGTGTTATGTTTTGATTGCCAAGTCTCTGCTATGCGATGGCAATAGAATACTGCTCAGCTATCAAAATAGATAAATTCTTGCATCTTGAATAAATTATTTTTAAATCTTTCCCAAAGAAAACAACTAGATAATTCTAGGCATCTAGTTTCAGGCTAAAGTTGAGACTTCACAGTATATTGTCAATTACTATCTATTAATGTTTTATGCTTGATACATGGACAGTATGTGAATTTTCTTTAAAAGCAACATCTCAGGAGTCCCATACACCTCCTAGAATATACATGACTTAACTTCCTCTGAAAGGTGACCTGCTGATTTTGACTAATGACCCTGCTGATGAACATCACAAGGGGAGTATTCACCTAACCTTCTTCATTTCCCACTAGGAAAGAAAACTCTCCTTTGCAGTTTAACTCTTTCCCTTAAGTCAGAAAGATGGCTTAGTGGACAGGCCAGCGCCAGAATCAATATAATTGTTTTTATGAGCAACTCTGCTTCATACCCCCTTCTCTTTGGGCAGTAACAGTGCTGGCATGCCTCCAAATATGTCATGTCACAATCATTTTTGTTTTATGTTACTTTGTCATCAGTGGTTAATATTTCCTGGTGCATCAGAATAGGATCACATCTTGATGCACAGGCTTCCTTCTCCTATTGAGAGCCTTTGCAATTTGTCATGACTTGTGGGTCATTACAGAAGCATGTCTTTTAATCATTACTGGCCTGGGAACAGTTTAGATGGGCATTTCTTAGAAAAACCCACCACTCTTTCCTAAGTCAGGTTCCTTTCAGCAAAACTACATAATGTTAGACTTTGTTCTGTTTCCTGCTTTGGGCCAATAATGGAGCTTTAGTGTCCCTTGCTTGTTTTTAAGAAGGATGACATATTTCCTGTGGTTATTTCTAAGTAGACAGCTGTGGAAACATCAGAATGATGAACCAAACAACTTCTGAGCACCTAAGACAGCTCTTAAATATCCACCATCCTTATGTTCTTCACTCTGAGCAATTTTGCTGACATAACCCAGGGAATCAAGTAACATTTCTCATTTAAAGCCCTTGCATCTTGCATCAGCCATGAACTTTCTCTTTTCTCAGTCTATATGGTAAGGGAGCTCTTTGGTATTATTCATTGATGGTGATTATCTGGGCCCAGTCAACCATTGAGGGTGCAAAGATTTTATCACAATGTACTATACATAGATCACATGCTAGTTGTGTTAAACTACAGTTCATGCCTTCTAATTAATTTTCCACCTTAATCAGTGAAAGCAGATCTTCTGCATATTTGGGAAGCATAGATTACATTTAATATGTTATTTGGCAAGAACAAGACCATCTATTACTAACCACTTATTTAGTTTTTAGGATAAACTGGGGTCTGTCCAAATATACTACATTTCCTTTTCTTTTGTTCAGCCTTTGTATTGTAAATTAAAATATGGACACAGAAAACTCTACCAAGTCTTCATGGATCATAAGGTAAACACACTCATTATTATCACCCACATGAAGAAATCCAAAGCGCTGCTTCTCATGAGCCCTCGGGTTCACACCTGCCCCACCCCACCCCACCCCCGGATAAACATTTAGCCATAAACTATACCTTTATTGTGAAGGTTTTCTGAACCTTCTTCATGGTTTTATCTTCCATGTGAGTATCTCAAGAAACTATAGCCCCATATTGTCATCTAAAGAAAATTGACACACCTTTTAGACTTTTCAGCCAGTTTCTCTCTTCAAACTTCACTCTTCTTTACAGTTTATCTATGTTGGATACAATTGATTAATATTGATAATGGGGCATTTTACCTGGATATTTCTCTCCCGGTCTAAGTTTTGCTGACTTCTAATGAAAGGTTCAGTTAAAAAATGCTCCTCTGGGCCCTCCCTGGTGGCGCAGCAGGTTAAAGCACAGCACTGAGAATCTAAAGCCGCTTCCTCATGAGTTTGATTCCCGCCTGCCCCGGAGGTGACCACATGGTGTGGCAGAGCTCTCCTGACCCACCCGCTGCTCCCCTCAG
>NW_004567119.1:27609927-27616792 GCF_000260355.1 Condylura cristata
AGAAAAATACCGGATGGTTTCACTCATAGCAGGAGTATAATGGACCAGGCGAGAAAATAACAAAAATAATGAACAACCATATACCAGAGACTTTTGCGGGGGTGGAGTGGGGAATGGGATCTGAAACGGGGGCGGGGGTAGGGAGGGAAGTGCACGGGATTATGGTGATGGCACACGGGTGACTTGGTGATGGGAAACCCGCAGGGATTAAATTGAGATGGAAAAAAATGTACAAAATGATGTGATGTAAAAATAAACTGTTATAAAATAAAAATAAATAAACTGGGAAAAACTGCTCCTCTTTCCTTGTATTTTCTACAAATCACATCCTTTCAGGTAAATCCTGATCAGATTCTATTAATTTTATAGGATAACAAGTGGTGATAGGTCCTTACAATGAAGACTTTTGATGTACTATTGTCTTTCTCATGATGCTAGCTACTATTAATGTTTGTTGCATAGATAAATCCCTTAATAGTTGGAGCATTCTAAATTTACTATATATTACATGAGAAGCTTTTAAGAGAGGAAGTTTTCCTCTTATTATTTTGTTACCTACTGTAATAATCTGTCCTGAGAAGACAGAGTAGATGCTGTTTCAATATTTTAATTACAAGTTTTAAAGATAATACATTGGCTTTCTATAATATTTTGAGATAAGATACAGTTTTATGTTTTAATAGCATGATGAACCCATGGGTTTAAGCCTCTGTAAAAGGGTCTAAGCCACTGTTATCATTATCTTTTTTAAAAAGATTTATGTATTTATTTGTTTGTTTATGCATATAAGAACTGGGTGTAGGCCAGAGGTTCAGGAAGTGAGATGATTCACCAGAGGCAGAGTGGGGAGCAGAACAGATGGATCTACTGAAATAAACTGCTGAGGGGAATAACAAGTGAGACAGAAGAGGTCTGCTGCTCCATATGTAATCCAGTTTCATGGCTGGGGATTGAACTCATGGTGCAGTGGTTGGTGAAACACTTGATAGTGTTGAGGTTGTAACCCCTACACTACCAAGGAGGCCTAGTTATCATTATCTTTTTTTGAAGCACAAAGTAGTACATCTTTGGACTTCAACTTTTCATGTTGATTTCTGAATCCTTTTATAGTTTTCTTGCTATCTACCGTGATAATTTTGTAAATTCCCCATCTCCTAGAAGCTATGTATTCTTTTAGAAGGAAAATGTATTTGAGGATTACAATATGATAAGTAAAAGTTTTTATTGCTACTTATTTGCATTATTTCTAAACTTCTTTATTAACTGAGCCAGGATATAAATTCACATGCAAACACATCAGGAATTCATACTGAATAATAATTCTAAATCAGAATAATCATAGTAAGACTACTCCCCCAAATACTTGCTAACAACAGTTAAAAATAGTGTTTTGGTATCCATACATATTCTCACTCCCTTTTTTAATAGTTGTACTCTCGCATTATCTTCTAAATATAGTCATTGTGTCCTGTACTCTTTCAATCAACCCTTATTTAGTCTCAGTACTACAAGTAACTGCATATTCAATTGCCTTACCTATCACTTCTCACTTCTGTGTCTCTAATCCTTTCTATTGTCTGAGCTCATTGTTTAGTAAGTTCTTTAGGAAGGGTCTATAAGGAATAATATTTCCTGTGTTAGTTGAGAATTGACAATGATTTCTCTGTGTCTCTTACACTTTTGATCACATTTCCTTCTCTTCAGTATTTTGAACATGTTACTCTACTTTCTTCTCTCATAAAGCAGTGCTGTCAAATAATCTGTTGATAAACTACTTTGCTTCCCTTATAAAGTGCATGTTCTGTTTGCCTACGTGCCTATTTCAGATTAGGAAGGAAGCTTACACTGATATCACAATCAGCATGAAGGAAGTTTATTAGAGAATGTTCCCAGCTGGGGAAAGGGGAGAAAGCAAGATATTAGGTAAAGGGAGAAGTTACACTATATCACAGTCACTAAATGTTTTACCCAATCCTGTAGGGCATCTGAATTAGACTTGTCTCAAGTTTAGGTGTAACTGTACATTTAAAGCCTGAGCTGACCAGTGCCCTGGGATGTGGGTACCCCAGAAAATAGGTATGGTCTTAAGCACAATAGGTTTTCTAAGTCACGTAAATTATTGAAGACCTGATTACAAATGACATCTGTCAAACAACAACTTCTCTTAGAACTTAGTCTCATTTGTTATAAAAAAAGAAATTGAGGATCAGTATTTTTTTCTAGAAAATTTCTTGGTATTAACCATTATGGATTAACATCTTTAGAGATGTGGCATGCTCTTTATAATTTCAAGCTATTTTAGAAAATTTCCTTAAAGTACTTTCTTTGGCATTCATTTTATTTTCTTGCTTTGGTTTCTAGCGTTACTGATTCCGCCTATTATACCTATATTGGATATTTTTTACCTTTCTTGTTATTTTTCAACATCTCTTCTCCTTTAGGCATCATTTGTTGAACTTATTATTTCTTGTGTTTCTTTTCTCATTTAATTCTCATCTCTGAAATTCTTTTATGTTCTATTTTAATGGTTTCCTGAGTTCTTTCACTATACTATTATTTTCTAAATATGATTTGTGTTTCCTAACTTTGATTTATGCTTACCTTTCTTCTACTTGAAATAGAAGCTTATATCTTATTTTATTTTATTTGGGGCCTAGCTTTCTGGTAGGTTTTTATTTTAAACATATGATCTTTTTTCTTGTAATAAGTTTGCATATAACTTAACCTTTTGTCTCTTTTATGCTCATTATTATGTTAAATTAGTTTTCATTCTCTTCTAGCTAGATATTTAGTTCAGGGAAGTTATTCTCACTTCACAGCATTCCCTCTGTTCTCCTATAATGTTCAAAAACCACATTATCTTGCTTTCTGAACTTTCCTGTCTCTTCAGTTTCCCATTTTTATCTGGGCCTCCAATTACTTTATCTCCTTATCAATTTTTATACCATTCCCAGAAGTTTCTTCATAATGTGTACATCTATTTGTCATGGACATTTTATAGGACAGTTTTGAGAATTTGTTGGGGATTTGCTATTCCAACTCCCTTGTACTTGTACTCCCTATTCATTGTTATATTGAGAAAAATCTTCACCAGTTTGTACTGCTAACTTAAAACTTAGCCCATGACACAATCCACTGCACTGTAGCAGCTGTTTCCAATTTCTCCTGTGCTCTGGTATTATTTGGTACTCAAACACTAAAACCATGCAGGTCTCATAGATGTCTAGTATGTATACATCCTTTTGTCATTTCAACATTGTGAGTATAGCTTATATGTAGTTTTATTTTTAAATAGGGTACATATGGTTTTGATTTTCTATTTTTTTCTGTATTTATTCACATAAGGTTTTAGAAAAATTAAAAAACAATCAATCTGATACCCTGCCTCCTTCCAGAATCATTTTAATTGGTTTATTATATTTATGGGTAAGTCACATACTTAATAAAATGTGAGTGAAGCAAAGATACAAGAAGAGGTTGATGTTAGAAAATACATTTTACATTTCACTAAAATAAAAGTACCAGATCTTCAGTTTCTATCCAGAAGACACTTTTGTAAGTGTCTCATTTCCTGGGTCAAGTTTGATCTCTGACAAATATCATAAAACTGTTTTAGTCATGAATAAACTGCTGACTTTGCTGTTGTACCCACCTGGATTCAACTCATAGTATATATGAACTGTTTTTGTGAACTTGGGTAAAGTTAGTTAAATTATGCGAGCTCATCTAAAATCCAGATCAAATAATATCCCAGGAATCCAGTTTTTTTTGAATAATCTTCTTAGTCTCTCTTGCTCTTCTACTTCTCATTCCCACCCAACCATCAAAATATACCACAATTCCATTGATATTACACAATTAATATTTCTGAATTTCATACACGTTTCTACATCTCCATCTCACTATCCACTATGATAATCACTTGAATGCAACCATCAGCTCTTATTGCTTAGACCAGTTTAATACATTTCTACATTTCCTCCAGCATCTTCATTGTTCTCCCTCACATCACTCCTTAAACTCAGGTAAAATAACATTAGAACATAATTGATCAACCTCCTGCTTAAACAATGCTGATTGTATCAAGTCTTTGATTAAAACTATTAAGAGTCTTGTCACTTGTAAGAGTTCGCAAAACTTCTTTTGATCTAAAAGACCTGTCCTCTGCCCACTACTCTATCTTTCTTACATATTTTACCTCTTCCTCTACTTCTCACAGTGACTACACAAGTTGTAGCCCTTTTTCAAATGTTATTCTCTCTCATTATCATCAGGGTAGCTTCTGAGGGTCTTTCATGTCTCAGTGTGAGCACCATTTTCTTAAGGAAATATCCCCTATCATCCTGACTAGAGATCTCAAATGGCATCACATACATCTCCTTCAGAAAGTATAACACTTGGTTATGAAAGTCTATATTAATGCTTCTTTACTGCAATAAAAACTGAAACTGCATGAAGGCAGGGGACATTTGTCTTTATCTTTTTATCTCAGCAGAGTATTCACACATACTATTCAGAAAAAAAAATTAATATATGAGCAAGAATATGTTTCTGAAATTGTTGTGAAGATAGAAATGTTTGAACTAGCCCAAACTATTTTGTTTTAATAATAAGAAGAATATATTAAGTACATCTCAGTAGTTACCAAATTGCTCGAAATGATGGGATGGATTGCTTCCTTCAGACCTCACTGGCAGTTAGAAAGAAAGCAAATCTGAGATCATATTTACTACAAACATGAGAACAAACAAAAGTTCAGTCCAAATGACAAAATCTCACAACCCACTGCTTCTTGGTGATCTGAGAAACCTGCTTGAAAGAAATCCTTAAGACAAAACCAACAACATCCTGACTTAGAATTCTTTACCTATATGATATTTAGGAAGAATTTCCTTAGGGTTATAATCAAGGACTCTTGAGGATTTCAGAACTCTCTGATTTCAATTATCCCAAGCCAAAGTGGTGCCTTAAAACAAAACTATTGAAGTCAGAGCAGTTTTGATATCCTTGACATAATTCTTTGACTTGGTTTATCACTTTTGTAAAAGCCTGGAATTCTAAGATAAAAGAGTGCGATAAAGAATAAAGCAGTTCCTGTGTATGTGTGGTTACTGTAGGAATGAGGCAAAAAGTAGAAAGGAACTTCCTTCATTTAAAAAAAAAATCAAAGTTATTGTTCCCTAGCCCTATATAGTGAATACAAACAATTCAGATAATTATGATTTATAATGAATATTCCCGGAGCACCTGAAGGCTGAGGTTTCTTGGGTCCACAATGAATGAGTCATTATGACTTGTTTGTGTAATTCTGGGAGGAAAACAACAAGATCTTATCTCTCTCTCACATTAATGATAAGGTGACACACAGTTAGTCAAATAAAGGGCACTGAAATTATTCAAGGAGGTCAATTTTCAAAGGAATCATTAAGAAGTGTCCTCATGTTTCCAGAAAAACAAACTTCAGGAAAAGGATATAATAATCATTCAAATTAGATTAGTCATCCAAAGCTGGGTGGTTTTGCTTCCCTTTGGGACATCTGGTAAGTCTGGGGACATTTTTGGCTGTTAGCACTGGGTAAAGTCCTACTGGCATCTAGTAAGTAGAAGTTAGAAAATCAGAGAACTCCTGGAGACAGGGCACCCCCATAACAAGGAGTCAATTACTGACAAAATATCAGTAGCAGTGCAGCAAGAACACTCTGAGTTAGATCTTTAGAGTTTGGAAGGACTTGCAGCTTCTAGGAAACATGGAACCAAGTTGAGCTTCCCAAAGACTAATATAGTCACAAGTTGTTTTATAACAAGTTAAATGAAGTTCTTTCAGGTCCACTGTACTCATCTCAATCCAGAATCTAGTTAGCTCTCACCTATGATATGAGGATACATATGAAAATATATGAAAGATGAATCCTAGAGTTATATAAAACATTCAAATGAAGATGAGCCATTTTATGGTTCTCTCACATTAATTGTAATCTTCCCTAAATTATTGTGACTCCCCTCCTCCACCATCCTCTTTCTTTAGCTCTCCATTACTGTTTTCTGCCTCTTAGTAGCAGTTCAGGAGGAAACCTTATAAATACGCATGCAAAAATAGATATCTAGAGATAAATATGTACTTATACATACTTATAAATATATTTTGTTGTTTTCTAAGTATGGTTTTATATTTTGTATAATTTTCTACAACTTGTTTTTCTCACTAAATATATTTCAACTTTCTTCAAGGCAACTCTTATAGTTTTTTTTACTCATTAATTTTTAAAAAATATTTATTTATTTATTTATGCATATGAGAAATGGGGTACAGGCCAGAGGTGTGAGGGTGAGAATATTTACCAGAGACAGAGTAGAGATAAGTACAAGCAGATCAACTGAAAATATACTGCTGAGTGGAACAGTGGGGATACAGGAGAGGTTCTGCCTTGCAATGTGGGTCACCAACCTGGCTGGGGATTAAACACATGGTGCGGTGGCTATGGATAGCTTCATAGTGTTGTGCTCTAACCCCTTGTGCCACCAGTGAAGAAAGCTCACTCTCTTTATTAATGGAGTATAAACTCCATGATTTCTTGACACCCACTGGTTGAAGGATGTTTTATTTTATTTTTCAAGGATAAAGGACTTTAAAATAATACCTTTCTGCAAATATCAATATGTGTAGTGTTTTTAGTTTTATAGGATAGAATATTAGAAGTGTGACTGCACATTTAAGAATCTAGACTATTCCAAGGAAATCCAAGGGTAAGACAAAATTTTCAGTTAAAACCAGAAGTTTAAAATCTATAAATATGTTTGTAAATATCAACACTAATTTTTTTTAAAAATATTTATTTATTTATACATACAGAACTGGGGTACAGGC
>NW_004567119.1:27617252-27619799 GCF_000260355.1 Condylura cristata
GTGCAGGGGCAGTGAGAAGCTTCACCAGAGACAGAGTGGGGAGCAGAACAGGCAGATTGATGAAGTACACTGCTGAGGGGGGCAGCGGGCAGGTCAGGAGAGGTCTGCCGTGCTATGTGGTCACCTCCAGGGCAGGTGGATATCGAACTCATGCTGAAGTGCTTTAGCTTCTTAGTGCTGTGCTTTAACCCTCTGTGCCATCAGGGAAGATGAAGCCATATTTAAATGACCATTAAACACATACAAATACAGATGCCAGTTAACTACAAATTAAAGCAGCAATGTGCTATTGCTTTGTATCCACCAAGTTGGCAACTATTAAAAGGAATCCCAATACCTACTGCTGGCAGAGATGTACTGGAAAGGACTTTTCTATGCAGTCTCAGTAACAGTGAACAATTTTAATTCAGTTTCGAAAGTACCCTGGCTTCATTGTTTTAGTCACAAAAGTAACTGTTACAGCAGTTTAGTGAAGGACAGAACAGTGGTTTCTGTTTCTTTCATCCTCCTTCCTAATTACTGCTGAACAGCCTAAACACCGGCAGAATAATCCAAAAGTTTTGAGGTATGAACAGAACACCATAGACTGACAACATAGGGCTCCCTATGAAAAACTTTCTCAACATCACTGAGATTTATGGCTTGACTATGCATCAAATCTCTGAAAAGTAGCAGAAGGTGAGCTTCTATGTATGAGTGGGTCTTGGGCATCTTGAGTCCTCAAATCCTGGGAAGCCTTTGGCTAATGATCTGGGTTTTGAGGTCATTAGACTTAGACTGGGTTTGTTGACAGATTGTATTCAGCCAAGAATAAACCTTGTCTTGTACAGCCAAGCCATAAGACCCTTTGGTACACTCACTAATAACTGAGAGCCCAGTAATCAGTACCACATTTCACGAGTGCAGTCTCATACCAGAGATAGCTCTCCATCAGCTTGTGCATGCTCTGTGCTTTTACAGAATCTTTGTAATGGTTGCAGGTACATTCTCAGTTCTTCACGCTCATGCAGGCACCAGATGTGCTGCTGCAGATAATGTTCAGATGTTTCATGCCATTACATAGAGTGGTAATAGTTTTCCAACACAAAATGCGAACATCAAATGGAATTGGTATCTAATAAGGCAGATAGTTACATTGCCTTATTAGAATCAAAAGACTGTTAAAAATCAGTTCTTTTGGGTGAAGAAGTAGTTTATAGAAGGGTTTCAGTGTTTAAAAACAAATATTACTTTCATGTTGAACAACAGAAAAAACAATTCTGATGTTAAATCAAATAAAATCTGACTCCAGAAAAGTTCAGCTAGTCCCAATTGCAAAGTTAACATTTTAAACTCTCCATGAAGCCAATTGCAAAGTTAACATTTTAAACTCTCCATAAAGCAGAGATTAAACACAGATGCATCACAAGTATGTGACAGACAAACTACGAAATGCAAACCTGTTGATATTTTAAGGAGTTCTCTGGGAAATTAAAAACCTATAGCTGGACTTTTATCAGAATGGGAATAGATAATCAATTATAACAATACTAACCAAAAAAAGAAAATTTAAAATGCAAAACACATTGTACATTAAAAATAGCAAAAATGCTTATTTGAGTCTAACCCATGGGGTTAAAAACACAATGAATATATTCATAAACTAAGAAGAGGGTAATCCAGGCTAAAATTTCCAAAATTCCTATGCTGCTCTGGAATAAGATAAAAATATCAATTAATTATTAGAGTTAATAAGTTGTCTATACATGTTAAAGTTTAAAAACAAGCAGTAAAATTGTTAGAGTGTTTACCTCTAAATAAATAAGGATAAAGAAAAACAAGAACTTCCAAAGTAAGTGAGAAAAGGATAAAAAAGAAACAGAAAAACCAGAAGTTGGAGTGAGCTGGAAGTACATCTATATATACAATTATCATAATAAATGCAAATTATGTTTTTCTATTCAAAGACAAAGATTGTGAAAATCAGTTTATCTTTTTTTTCTGAAATTTTATCATTTATGCCAACCAATAATATCCCTTGTGCCAAAAGAGATTATGCCTAGTGAAGCAAGACAGGAGAAAGACCAATGCCATATAATTGCATGCATATGCGGAAGATAAAGAAGCAAACTGCAGAAACAAAACAAAACTCTTGGATTATAGGTAGAAAGTAGTGGTGAGCAGAAGAGAAGGGGAAAGTTTAGGTAGCTGGGTGAAACAAGTTGGTTGACTGGTGGTAGAAGGAAACTAGATAATATTAGTAATATAGATGTAGAATTATAATATCAGATATGAGAAACCTGTATAATTATTTTAAGTCAGTTTTATCTTAATTAAATAAATAAAAAGAAAGAAGAAATTACAATAAATCATGTGTCTTTTTAAATCCAGATACCTGATTTTTACAATGGACAACACTAAAATGTAAGAACACGGAGGAGATTCAGGTAAATTAATGAAGAAAAACATAGAAGAAATCATACTTAGAGGAAAATCTTGGTTAGAAGAAATCTTATGTAACTGTATTATGTCAGAAATATGTTTTTTTTTTAAAGATTTATTTATTTG
>NW_004567119.1:27619899-27706508 GCF_000260355.1 Condylura cristata
TCACCTCCGGGGCAGGCGGGAATCGAACTCATGCGGAAGTGGCTTCAGCTTCTCAGTGCAGTGCTTTAACCTGCTGCGCCACCACGGAAGGCCAGAAATATAAGTTTTTAATAAAAATTATTTTAAAAAGTTATTTTAGTTTTAACTCACTAGGGAAATAAAATAAATTACTACTGAGATTTCCTATGTAGGTGCAAAATTATACAAATAAAAAAATGGCAGATATAGAACAATAAATTGCAAAATTTACCCCAAAGTAGCAGAAAGGACATTATTTTCCAGTTTGAAGTTTATTTACAAAATTTTACATTTACAAAAATATCAAGTACATATAATAAATTCCAAAGAATCTGTGTCATACACATTCTCTTTACAATGTAATTAATATATAAATAGTGAACAAGTAGTAAACCATAATTTTTCAATTTAGAAACATCTTAATCTTTAAAAATCCACAAAAGTTGAAAACTGAAACAATTTGAACAATATGATAAATAGCACACGACTAGGTTATAATTCAAGTTTAAAATAAATAACTACAAATAATTACTAACATAAATAAATTATCAGATACATAAAGCAAGGAAAAGAGACAAATCTCTTATGTTGAAAATACCAGAAAAATTAAGTAAATATGTCCCCTGCCCCCATCGTGAGATGGCATGTAACACTATAAATAACCCTAGACAGTGCTTTTAATAGCACAGCGTGGAATAGGGCAAAAGAGTAACTTCACATGTAGAAACCTGACAAATACTACTTTAAGCAAGTGATCAAGGTAAACACTCTTAATAAGCTCTGTCAGTAGCATGTACCTTGGATGCGATATGTTGACTCTGTTACTTTAACATCTCTCAAAAACTCAGAACTCCAGTTTAACCATGGAAAAACATCAGACAAATCCAATTGACAAACATTCTACAAAACACTGGACTCACACTTTTTACAACTGTCAAAGTGATCAAAACAAGGAAAGTCTCACAAATAATAAAAACATATGGAGTCTAAGGAAATATAACAACTCAATGTAATATGATAGCATGGAGCAAGAAAATATAGATTTAAAACTAAGGAAGTATAAAAAAGCATATTAGTAAATGAGATTATATTGATAATGGTTCATAGGCTTTCATGGTCCTGGCAACTTTTCTGTAAACTAAAAAACATTCTAAGATAAAATGTTCATTTTAAAATGCTGTAAACTTGTAGTAATTAAATAAAAATTGTAAAAAAACTTACAAAATTCTTAGTGAAAATTAGGTAGTAGTTGGGGCAAATGATTATGAAAATTCTGCTTTCAAAAAGTATAGAATTTAGCTAAGATAGTAATTAAAGAAAAATATAAAGTCTTAAATGTTGGCACTAGAATAGAAGGAAGTTCAAAACTTCACTAGCTGAGTATCTAACTTGAGAGGTTAGGAAAAGGTCAGCATAATAAACTGGTAGAGTAAAGAAGGAAATAACAAAGGTAAGAACAGTAATTATTGAAATAGAAAACAATGATATCAGAAAGGAAAAACACAGACAAAAACTAATTCTTTGAAAATACATAAAAATTCCCAAGGTTGAGCTGGAAAAGCTGGGAGACACTCAAATAAACAATATTAGAAATAAAAAGAAGACAACTAAAGACACAGCAAAGATTTTTTTGAAAGGTAAAATATGATGAAATGTTTATGCCAATATATTTTCAAATCTAGATGAAATGCATGGGTTTCCCAAACAATATAAATTATAACAAATGAGTCAAGAAGACCAGAAAGCAAAAACGATTTTATAAGAGAAAGATTCAAATTTTTAAGTAACAGAGAACTCCATACATCAAATCTTCCAAAGAGCGGAGGAGAGGGCTACTGATCCCAACTAATTTTAGAGGCTAATATAAGCAGCATAGAAAATAAGTAAAAGATAAGGATGCTTTGACAGGGGAATCAGAAAAAAACCTTGACTGCTAAACATTTATGCAAAATACCAAGGAAAAAGTTAGCAAATGAATTATTTATTGTAAAAAATAATAATACATGGTTATTAAGTGGTGTATATTCCAGGAATACAAAATTGATTCAATTTTAGAAAAATCTATTAATGTAATTTACCACATGAACAAATTAAATATAAAACATCATGTAATTGCTTCAATGTAAGGAACATGCAAGAATCTTTAACACCCAATTCTTTATATTAAAAAAAAATTCCCTAGTAAACTAGGAGTATATTTGCAACCTAAAATAAAAAGGCATTTAAACAAAATTAAAGAAATAACTAGCCCAGAGTAAAACACTTAAGCAACTTGCTCTAAAATTAGGACCTTGACATATCTTGCCACTATCTCTAGCTCCACTCAACATGATGTTAGGGGCTCTGTCCAAATACAATAAGTCAAAAAGAAAAAGTCGAAAAAAGCAAAAGCAGTTACAACAGATGTAACTGTTGGAAGAAAAAAATCTTACTACTTTTAGATGAGGTCATACTCTATATTGAAATCCCAAGAAGAAGCTGCAGACAGTTTTAGACTTAGAAGAGTTTTGCAACTTTTCTGTATATACCAGCTACAATGAGAAAATAGAATGCTGAGATGCTAGTTATAATATCAATTAGATATGAAGCACCCATAAATAATGATAAAATATATGTAAGACCTTCATGAAGTATATATTGGGTGAATCTAAATGCCCAGTTGAATCAAGATATACTCTATATCCATGATTGATAAGTTCATCAATTCTCCATAAATGTGATTTATCTAATATCAGTCTTATTAATACCCTAACAGAATTTTTTACAGAACTGACAAACGTTCCAAAATTTATTAGGAAAGCAAAGAGCCAAGAATAATAAAAGGGGGGAGCGAAGCAGTGGTGTAGGTGGGAGGGGAGAGGCCAGTGAACTAGATGGAGGACTATAGGTATTTGGGTGGGGTGAGCAGTGTGGTAACAGATCTGAAAATGTATGAATCTATTCACACCTTAATCAAATAATCATATATAGTCTTGTAAGTAGTGCTAATTAAAAAAAAAAAAAAAAAGCCAAGTGTAGGGCCCTCCCTCGTGGCGCAGCGGGTTAAAGCATTGCACTAAGCTTAAGCCACTTCCGCATGAGTTTGATCCCTGCCTGCCCCAGAGGAGATCCACATGGCGCAGCAGACCTCTTCTGACCTGCCTGCTGCTTTCCTCAGCAGTGTACTTCATCGATCTGCCTGTTCTGCTCCCCACTCTGCCCCTGGTGAATCCTCTGGCCCTCCACATCTCTGGCCTGTACCCCAGTTCTGTATGAATAAATAAATGAATCTTAAAAAAAAAAATAGCCAAGTGGCATAGGCAGAGTAAGGTCATTTTCAATCAGATATTAAGGTATTAATATAAAGATTATATAAAGGTTTTGTGATGAAACTGAGCCTCCCCCCCACACACACACATTAAGCAGATGTCCCAGATCATGCATTTGGAAACTTATGTAAGGCACATGTGATATTGCACTTGGGTGAATAGTGACTGATGCTATAAAATTGGCTTTCAGTGTGGAAAACGTTAAAGTGAAAACCCACTTCATGTCATACAAAAGCTAAATTCCAAATGCATTAAGGCTGTACATATGAAAATCAAAATTTTAAGTACTTGGAAACAAGACATAAAAAGACCCTTAAATGCTGAATGGAGATGGGAGCATCTTAAGACCAAACACAAATACACAGCTATAAAGGAAAGTGCTGCTATTTTGATAAGATTGATAACATTTGAGTAAACGGGCATTAAGCACATCTAGTATCAAAATAGTGCATGAAAAATATAAAGAAGCCAAACCACAGATACAATATATATGGTATATATGTGACACCTGTAACTAGTCATGCATAGGGCAGAGAAATGGTAAATCATTTCTGAAAATTAATTATAAACACACACATCAGGGGAATATTGACAGAAGTCACTAGTAGGCATTTCGCAGATGAGGACGCAGAAAGCATCTCCACTGTAGGTGTGGCTTCAGCTGCTCCAGGACAGAGTGGTTCTTCATGATTTGGGTTTCCTCCCACTACCTGGCAAAGTGTCAGATACAGTTCCTGTTACGAGGACTTACGAGATGGATAACAAGTTCCTAGGAAAGGAATTTAAGCAATAGCAATTTTGGGGGAGAAGCTGAACTTTAACACATTTTTCAGGGTGAAGCAAAAGGGGTCAATGGGGCTTCTGCTCCCTGCTTTTGTCAGTGAAGCTGTTAACGATAGTTGATTCTTCTCTGCAATGCATCTCTTCCAGCCCTGAGTGGCTGCCTCAGACGAGGCATCTTCCCAACTTGTCATCCTGCCTTGGGTCTACCTTGCACAGCACTACGCCTACCCTTCCAGAAAGTGACCTGGTTACATCAGTCTCCTGTCAAAACCTCTCAGCATCAGCATTTAGTTATTCAGGAATGCTAGGGCACAGCAACAGAGGGCTGGGCACTAAAAGGCTGTGCTGTTCACTTTCTGTGATAACTTCTTAGCAAGTTCCTTGGCCTCTTAGAGACCTGATTTAGACATTTTGTGTTTTTTTTTGTTTGTTTGTTTGTTTGTTTGTTTGTTTGTTTTTGCCTAATGTTGATTCCATTTTCTCTTGGTGGCAGGACTCTGAAAGTACGAAGATTTCTGAGATAGCAGGGACTGCAGGCAGCTGGTGTGGGCATTCTCAGTAAAGAACCTGGTTGGTGTGGTCATGCCATTATAAAACTTTTCTCATTACTCTGAGGGCAGTGTTTGCTTTAGGATTTGACAGGGGATTGAATTAGGATTCCAAATCAACACTATTATTTAAGCTCTGGGAGACTGGCTTTTCCAGCTGAGTGTTTGATAATGCGGCTGAGAGGTGAGAAAGGCCTCAACACCAGGTACTTGAGAAGGACCAATCTAGAACAAATGGAGGAAAAGATCCAGATGATGCGATTTGGTTATTGAATTTTAGTTGGGTCTGAAGTTTACCTATATAGGTTTGCTCATTTATGCAAGTCAATAAGTTATCTCTCTGCTGAAGCCTTTTAGGCTGGATGTTCTGTCACTTAACTACCGAGCACAGTTGTTTTTCAACTGCAAAACATCTAAATGTAGCTATTGCAAAACAGGTTCTATATTCCATTACTGGTATTAAGAATTATCAAAATGTTGTTTTGATTTACCCTGTCTTCATCCTTGTTACTTCCCCCAGCACCATTCTGGGCTTCTCCCCAAGCAAGTAACTCCACCTTATCTGTATGTTCATGGTTGTGTTCATTAGAATATTTTCTAAAATGCATTCTTCCACCTCTGGCTGACGCAAAAGCTGGTTACACTCTAAAGCCAAATGCTCCTATGTGTGTGACAGTCAGAATCTACTCTGAGAGCCGCCGGAAGTGTGGTTGTGTCATCATACAGTCATAAAGTACTTTTTGTGAGTGAATGACCCATTTTCTGTCCCACTCGATGGGGTCATTGCATTCAGCAAGTCCTGCCTGATCATTTATGGCTGTGCCTGGCAGTCAGGGATCTCAAGGTAGATGAACCACATGAAGAAAACAGCAAGCGAAATGCAAAAGTGTATAGCTGGCAATTAGAATCAGCAAATAAATGAAAGCGTAGGAACAACTTCCTTGATGCTGAATTTATCTTGTACAGACTTAACTAGAGTCCTTTCTGCTTAAGCAAACTTCTTATTTTCAATTTTACAAAGCGTCATTTCAAATCCTAGTAACTGGCCCAGATTTGACACCTTCAAATAAAAATAGTTTTTTTTTTCTCCCTCATTGTATCTTGCCTATTTAAATGTTTTTTATTCATTTGACTTTTTGACTACTGCTATAACATGTGCTCTGGGATGTTTAAAATATATATGTTAGAATAATATTTATTTTTTTATAAGGGCAACATTGGTTTACAACATTTATATGATTCAGAAATATAGGAACCCTCTGGGATTTTTAAGAATGGTTTACAGAGGAAACAGAGAGATGGATTCTCTCCTTTCAGTCTAACCAAGGCCCATCTAGGCTTCCGGAAGTTTCCCTTCTAGTTTTCTAGTTCTTTTATTTCATCATCAGCATGGATGCTGTGCTTGGACAGAAAAGTTTCAGTTGTAGAACTTGCTTCCTGTTAATTCTTTCATTCTAGGACATTTTGGAAATAGATTTAAATATAATAACAATAAAAGTAAAATCATTAGATCCAGACAAATGAAGCCAAGTAAGAATAATTTTATAAAGCGAATTTCTATTTCCCTTTATAGAGAATAGGCAGAGACCTCCTTGCCTCTGACTTGCATCCATTAAGGTAATTAACTGACACTGGAGCAATCTTTTGTATGGAGGTTTTATGTAAACATCTAGATCACTGAGTTTCATCTCCACTCTAATGACTCACTATTTCACATATCTGAATTGCAGTCATGTCTAAACATAACAACACAGATTTGAAAGAATGTTGTATGATGGACAAAGCAGAAATGTAGTCTATGACACAAACACCAGCAGCTTAAAGTATATGATATAATACAGAAGTGAAAGCACATTGTAGAATTATCTTTCGTGGCATAATAGGTTTTTTAGAGAATGAACTGATTCTTGGTCATTTTTAATTTATCCACTGTCTGATGTCCACAGTAACTTGTAAATAAACATTGGTAAAGTTAATGAACAGAAGAAATGGCGTTAAGGAGTACAGACATTGACAATAAGCTGAGCTTTAACACCTCTAAGTACTCGAGGGATCAGGAATAAGAGACCTGCATTGGGGGAAACACAATCCAGAGGGATTTGCTCCCACAACAAGTAACTTGATGTATACAGTTGCTGGAGAAAGTAATTTTTTTAAAATGTAGATAAAAAATAATAAATGAAATAAAACAAAAATTAACAACAAAATGGGATGTCTTCAAGTTTAGCACAGTGCCTGGAAATCCACAATAGTTAGCACTTCTTCCTCCCCAGACCCCACTCTGGTGGCTGTTGGATAGCACGGGTTTCTTCTCATCAAGTGTATTGTCTGTACCAGGTGATTTTTTAGTCATGTCTACACATAATTTAATTTAAAAAATAAGTGAAGACATCTCAGAGATTCTCATGTTTTGGCAAGCAAGCATAAAATGATGAAATTTCTAAACTATATTTTGGGAAACTAATATATAGATGTAGATATAGTTATTAAATATAGGTATAGCTATAGCTGTAGTATAGGTATAGTATATAGGTATAGCTATAGGTGTAGGTATAGGCATAGATATAGATTTAGGTATAGGTATGGCTATAGATATAAATTTAACCTTAGAGGCATGGCTATAGATATAAGTGTATGTATAGCTATGGCTATAGGTAAAAATATAGATATAGGCAGCTGAAGGAGGGGAGGGAGATAGAAAGAGACATCTATGAAGTTCTTCAGTCTGGTGATGTTTCTCTGCAAAGCACAAGATCAGCAGTTTTCCTCAGGATTGACTCGAAAGTATCAATTGTTCATTCTAGACTTTTTTAGTTATAAATTAGGCAATTATTACAATGTCACTTCCAATTCTGGGAAGAAAGGAATCAAATATCCTTCTTGTACTTCCTAGTACAGATATTTTCCAACTGTATCAGGGCCAGGGATTAAAACTAAAGAACAAACTAAGGTAGAAACTGAACCATCAAGTGGAACGACTGAGTACAGAAGCCAGCTCAGAATATAATGCATCTATTTTTAACCAAAGAAATGTTCCTGAAAACATAAACCTGCTTGCATGTTAAAAGCCTTGAATTTTACAAACACCAGATGATGAGATTTTGGAAGGGGACAAATGATTTTCTTTTTCCCAAGTCCTTTGGCCTCTTACTGACCCAGTTAGTTCTCGCAAACAACATTTGAAGATGAACACAGGTCCAATTGATTACCCCTACTTAGATGAGGAATTGAAAATTATTTAGTTTGGCTTTGAGATCACACTCTACATTTGCACATTTATACCCGCGTGAACCAACATCAAGAAAATTGCTTAAGTTTTAAAAATAACCTGGCAGTGAAGTCTTATGGAAGGTAACACAAGGAAGACTGCTTGTGTGAAGACAGACACCTGGTGGCCATGGTGTGGAAGTGCAGCCCAGGAATAAAAATCCTTTGAGACTCCCCCCACCCCCACCCCACCCCACTTCCCCCTCCTGCTTTCTGGGTACTGACTGCTGTTGATGGTGGACATTCTGCAGCTGTATGAAAGTGAGTCTCAAGTTCAAGTCAAGAGATTTCCAGAACAGTTACATCAACTCCATGAAAGCTCCAGGTCACAAGTTCTCTAAATTATTTAGAAAGTCGAATGATGTAGGCTGCTAACCATTTTTAAAAGCTACTAAAATCTCTTCACCAAGAAACTGAACAGGAGCCTCAGTGTTTGGGAGTAAGGTTTAATCTCCACCTAAAAACGTCTGGACTTCCTCTGTCAGGATAATGAGCTTCTGTTTTCTTTGGGGAAGAAAAAAAAAGTGTCGATTCTTTTGGCACCACAAAGACAAGCAATCATTCTGAACTTGTAGCTCTGGCCTTATCCCTGAACTAGCCCTGCCTCATGTCTGCTTGTCTCTAAAAGTGAATTCTACAAAACAAAAACATATAACTGAACAGAATAGAAAGTCAAAACCCTCCTTTTTGTTGCTCCTGGCTCCTGGGTTTTGTTCTTTCGAAGTTTTCAGTCCAGCAAGAAGCTTCCAGAAGCTTATAGAAAATAATTCCTGGTTTCCTTGGGGGCTGGCTTGGTTTCCATAGACAATGAAATCACACCAGGCCCCTCACGGTGGCAGCGGTAAATGTGGAGGAAAGTTGTGCATTAGAGGTTGCTTTGTCTACCAGTTGGACCAAAGTAAATGATAAAGTGACTCACAATCTAGATAGAGATGCCCTGCTTTCCTCACAGGCCATCCTTGCAGGCCACCCCAGAAGGGGGTACCTCTGTGTGATATCCAATCTGATGTTCAGCTCCAGGCAGATATGGTCGGGATGGCCATGGTCTAATAACTTCAATTGAAACATGTCCCTCACTGTTCAAGTCATGTCATGTCTTCTGTCCGCCTGCCAAGTGATTCAGGCCAGTCCTGACACACACACATGCCAAATGTTTCAGGTCAGTCCTGGCACACACACACAGCATCCCATCCCTGACAGGTGGGGGGCTTAAGTGTCTGTGTTTGAGCCTAATCAAGGTCCGCCCTCTTGCTTCTAACTCAGGTGTGCATACATGCATTAGGAAATGGAAACAGATCTGGCTAATATCACCTCAAAGAAGAGTGGGAAAGACTTAGAAACACTCCTTTGTAACAAGAGAAAACATGTTCGTGTAGGTTGAAAAAAGCATCATGTCCCTTACTACCAAACCTAGTTACATTAGAGAGAACTTCCCAGAAGGAGCAGGGGCTGTCAGGAGAAAACAGTTCTTGTCACTGCTGTATGAATGACCTCAAACCAGGTGGCCTTTAAATGTCAGATATAAAGCCCTTTTTCTGAAACCCATGTGAGCAAATGTGTCTTGGAATTCCTAATTTCTCAGATGATACACTTGTAGTTCTGCCCATATTTTGGCTATTCAGTTATATTTCAGTCTGGATCTGGAGTGAGGTCCCATAATCACCAATGAAGAATGTATTATGGGGGGGGGGGCACATTAGAAGAAACGGATGAAAACTGCAATTACTCACAATTGTGCAGGTGTGGTGTGATGACTAAATTTGACATGCATTTTAAAAAAAAAACCTTGCTTATCAGACACTTTTGAATTTTAAATTGTGTAAGACAGTTCTTCACAGAGTTGGTCCTGCCCAGAGGCACTTCATTCCCTAGAATGAAAAGGAGCAAACTACAAATGAAGCAAGGATTTTCTTATTGGGTAGCTCTCTTTCTTTGGTCATCAAAAGATAAGATCACTAAAACATTTCTACAACTGAATTTTTGGAGAGAATCTTTATGGCTCAGGCTTGGGTAAAGTGTTAGAAAGAAACAAAAGTCTGGCCCATAAAAAGGAAACAGGTCTTGGGCCCTCCCTGATGATGGGTTAAAGTAAAGCACTGAAAGCCAGCCACAGCTGCTTCAGTGCAAGTTCAATCCCAGATTCAGGAGGTGACTCACATGGCATGGCAGAGCCCCCAGCTGTTCCCCTCAGCAATTATCTGCCTGTTCTGTTCCCCATCTGTCTCTGGTAAATCCTCTCACCCCCTGTACCTCTGGCCTATAACCCAATTCTGTTTGAATAAATAAACAAATCTTTAAAAAGAAATGGGTCTTGATCAAATAAAAAACTTTGCTCTGACAAATTTCTATCAAAAACATAGAAAACTGACTATGAGAAGATATTTCAAGTCACATATTCAATAGAGGACTTTGTTTCTTACATACAAAGAATTCTAATACCGCAATCATAAGGAATCAAAAAATTCCATCAAAGTGGGGAAGGACTTGAATAAGTACTTCTCAGTATTAAGGTGGCAAATAAATATATATATAAAAAGATGTGCAATACCATAAGCCATTAGAGTAACATAAATTTAAGCCAAAAGAAGATAAAATATGTAAAAAACATTGACAATACCAAGTGTTGGCAAGAATGGAGAATACATTGCTGATGGGATTGGAAAATAGTACAGCTATGTGGGAATCAGGGTTGGCAGCTTCTTCAAAGGTTCATTATACACTTAGCATATGACCCAGCAATCCTGCTCCAGGATATTTACACAAAGTCATTGAAAACTTAAGCTCTCATGAAAATCGGTACACAAATGTTTATAAGCAGGCTGATTTGTAATGAATCCTAACTGGGAACAGCGCTGATGTCTTTCAGAGAGAGAGAGAGGATAAACTAAATGTGGCACACCAACTGATGCATCACTACTCAGCAATGAAAAGAAGGGACGGCTGGTGCAGATCACCTAGGATGAACCACAGATATTAGGCCATGTGGGTGAGGCTTGTGGGGAAGACAGAAGTCTGGAGACACAGGGAGAGCAGGAGGGAGGTTATTTGGTGAATAGGGATGGCAATACAAATCTATAAATGTTATAATTCAGAAAACTATACACCGAAGGAAGAAAGAGGATGTTAATAGAGGATCATTTAAAAATTATAGACCTTAAGGAAAGTCAGTGGGTTCACCTGTGGCTTCTGTGCCCTGGCTGTGTTTTCAGTCTTAACCTTTACTTAACTTGTGGCATCCTCCCTCCTTCCACTAGCTCTGCCTACATAGCTCCAAGGTGTGAAGTCTGTGGCACAAAGATGAACCACAAGAGGACCTGATACTTGGGGTTTAAAACCTGGCCAAGGAAGTGGGACAGAGCAGCAAAGAGGTATAGGTATTTATGCTGTATAATTTCAAGAAGCTGGTTAAGTGCAAAGAGTATTTTCTTGCTGTAACCTAGAATATTTCTCCATGCATACTGTTTTCTTACATACATAAATTTATTCTTTGGTAATTTTGAGGACTCCTTTGCTTTGGCCCCAAAACTATTAAATGAGAAAGTTCCATGAGTAGAGAGGAATGATGTGTCCTGGATTGCAAGCATATTGAAATGTGACCTCTGTCTAATTCCATTCATATGCTTCCATAGCCAGTATTCTGATATTTAGAAGTCCCGTCACTCAGGAATTAGTAATTAAATAAAGGTAGGAAAGATGACATCATTTATCAATTTCTACCAACTCCAATACTTAGGATGTTCTTTTACACTTAGTGAGCTTACTGTTCTCCATCAGTATAGCTTCTCGGGGCCTTTGGAAATGAAGGAGTCATTTTTATTAATATCTGCACACTCCTTTGGGTGACACTTCCAAGGGGACAGTCCCTAAAGTGAGTCAGAATGATTTGTCATGCCCTAGGGCATCAGTTTTGAAACCCAAGACCATTGCATAGTCTCTTAATATCTACAGAAAATAAATGCCAGGAATATGAATGCAGATCCTTCTAGAAGATCACTAATCCTGCTGTGATAACCAGCAGTTATTCAAGTGGGTGTTTGCACTGATATGGAAACAGATAAAGTTGGTGTTTTCCACTGTTCTAAATGCAGAGTCCTCGTCTAGATATAAATATACCCGAGTTCTGAGTCGGGTTTCCTAAACTGAGCCCGCCTTGGAGTCCTCAGCTGTGAGATAACTTTCATTCACCACCTAGGCCAGAGGTGAATGTATGATGATTAACATCCTTGCTCCTAAGTAGTCATTGTTTTCATTCCCTTCTGGACAAAAGTGAAGTTCAGAGTCAGATCCATCAGGGTTCAGCTCCTGCCATCAGTCAGCCCATTGCTGTTTAGAAGTGAGCTTCCTAAACTAAGTGCTAAGTATTTTCAGCAAAGAGACCCAGCTGTGAAAATACTGTTAACATTTGTACAGTTGTTTTATATGTGGATTTATTTTACTTGCACTTATTTCTGCGCAATTCTTTGGAGAGACATTCCCCTCTCCCCGCCCTCCTTCCCCACGGCTGACTTGCTTCTTCTTATGGGTCTTTTGAGAAATGACCGTCTCTCTCTAATTCTTAGTGGTCACAAATGTTCCGCATCACAGCACACCCTTGACTAATTAGCATTAATAAGTGATGCTGGAATAAAGAGCCCGGGAGAAAAAGCAGTAGGCTTGTTTTTGCCAAATTGGAGTTGACCCAACTAGCAAAATTTTCCAGTGCACTTTCCTGCCTGCCTGTGTGTCCTGCTGCCTGAACAGGCATTTCTGATATGGGGTCCTGGACACTCCTTCAGGTACATGGCCCCTGCATGCTTCTTGTTCCAGGAGGAATGGGGACTTTATTCAGGTAATAAACTCTTAACTGTCCACTGTGTGCAGACACTATGAGGAATAGGACCTTTCCCTTCATGTGAGCTTAACACATTTCAGCAGAGATACAGCAAACACATTGAATCATTCATTAGTGACCTAGCACCTCTGCTTGTGTGAAGGCAGTAGTTGAGGTCTGGGTGGCTGAGTGGTGCTGAAGGAAAAGGACTTCAATGTAGGGCAGGGCAAGTGTGCTCCATGTGCGGGGCAGAAAGCACAATGCCAGTTGGAAACGTGCAAAGGAAACATCACAGGCTAGGCTGAGAGTGGCAAGACTCTGGGTCTTTTCCTCAGATGCCAAGTAAAGATCACAGCTGTACTCTGCAGGCTGGTAGAGGTGACCCTGGACTAAGTGGGCCCCACTTGGCATGGCGGCAGGCAACAAACCTTTGTTATTGATGGGACATCGCTCATCCAGCAATCTGAGAAGGAAAAAGGTTGGGCTGCAAAGGTGAGGCGGAGCTGCAGATAAAGTGTCTTGATGTTGACTTTTACCCCAAGATGCTGGAGCCATTCTCAGGACAAGGAGGAACAGCTTAGGAGCAGGGAGAAGAGACAGCACAACAGTCTGAAGTGGCAGTGATTGTTATGCTAAGTGAATAGAAGGTAAAGGTTTCACCTGCTGTGCTGGAATATTTTTATTCTCCTGGAAATAAATTCAGTTATATCAAGGAACTTTTAGCTTGGACAGATATGATTGTTATTTCTCTGTGCTTTGGCAGTTTCCAAGTTTGATCAGCTTTCTACACAAGTGCTATGAGTTTGGTGAGAAAGTATGAAGAACGTGATGTGGTCTCCTTTCAGCACCCACTCATGGGTATTGACAAAGGCATGTCCTGTATTCTCAAATGTCAGCCTGCTGGGACCTGGGTCTTCAGCCTGCTCCCTGACTGCAAGAGGCCAGGACCCAGCCAGACCTGCAAGAAAGGGTTAGGAGCCATGGCTTTGGAAACAAGCTGCCTCCAAATCTTTTTAGACATTTATTCAGACATGTCAACACATTTTTTGGACAACAACCTAAATATGTAAATAGAATAAATTATTCATAAAAACGAGTTTAAAAAATGTGTCACTGTTAAAATAGTAATGTTTAAAGATTATTTCATGTCCTGAGTCAATGCTCATGAGAGAACTAAGTGAGATAAAAAAGAGTTATGTTTTTGTGAAAAATTAAATTTGCATGTGCATATATGTAGTGTATATGTATGTAATTATAATTTATGTACAATTATGCATAAATACTATACATTATGTATATATATAAATAATGAAAGAACCCACATAAAATTTTAAGCCATTGTCTGGGAAAGAAAAATTCGTTTGAACTAAGAGATTGAAAACTGACAGCAGAGAAGTAGGTGTGACTTGTAGTGATATTTAGTTCCCCCAGCCTTCCCTTTCTTCTTGGTCCCTCTTTGTTCTGTAGGACCCACCTGCTTACGTAATGAATCACCAGTCTGACCACTGAGGTATTTTTGGGTGAAATTTTATGAGTTAGTTAAAGAAAAAAATTTAGAGAAGTTAGTCTCTTTGCCTCTGTTATTGGTGGAATAGAAGAATGACATCACACTTCTTAATGTCCCCTTACAGGATCCCCAGCTGATAGCTGTGGTTGCAACCAACCCTACCTCAGCATTTGTTCCCTAAGATCCTGGTCTTCCTGGCCTTAGCACGTATGTGAGAACCAGGGAAAATGATTGATATGTGTGCTGGTCAGTAATGCAATTATTATTCAATATATGCAACTTTGGAGCCTATAGAATCACTGAAAATATGAATTCAAATATCTAAGCAGTTATGGTATGGCACTTGAATATCACTTATTGATATTTAATACAAACTCCTCATGTTACAAATGGGGAAAGTGGTGACTGACATGAATCAAGTAAGATTTGGTTCATGAAACTGGATGGAATATTAGGGTCTCATGTAGTGCTCCCCGGGGCTAGGCCCTGCCCACCTACGCAGGGTGCTCAATGAACCCTCCCCCAAACACTAGAGGGTTGGCATTGCTGCTGCCAGAGTTGGCCCATTTCCCACAGAGATATACAGAAGCTGTGGTATAGACTTTAGACCTCACCTTGGAGTAAAGGTCAGCAACTTAGAGACATTGACTAATCTCTGTATTGGTGAGTGATGATATGGAAGTTCACACCCTTTAATGACTGCTCAATACTATCCAGCATCTAAAGCTAAAACTTCAGTATTTTGGCACTATGTCCAGTGTTTTTTTATCCTGTCATGCTCCATTCTTGTGTAAACTGGAAATGTGTGGGAAAAAGTCATGTGACATTATTCCATAAATCCCATCAACACCAGTAGTCAATACTGTAAGCAGAAGAACATAATATACACTAGCAACTTCCTAAGAAAAGGTGCCTTATTTTTCTAAATGTTCCTTTTAGTACTTTTTAAAATTTATTTATAATTTTTCCAGGGAGAACATGTTCATTGCATTTGCAAGCACTGGGATTGCAAGGACCTTGTCTTGTTCAGTTTGGTATTGCCAAAAATTAGCCCATACAGGGCACATAAAAGATACCTCAAAACTATTAAAAGAATTAGCAAATGAATGAGTATTTAGCTTATAATCAGAAGGAAAAAATATACAATGTGCTAATAAAAATAAAAACTTAAAATAAGTATTCAGTTAAGCTTGGAGTCAAGTTTTTCAGTTGGGAATTTTATCCAAGCAAAACCCTAAATATTGTCATTTTCACCAAGTAATAAACACCACATAATCTCCACTCTAGCAAGTATTGGTAATGTCTTTATCCCTATTCCCAAGCTAAGGCAGCCCATGGGTCATATCATGTGCATTCTCTTCAACAACCTTGAATGTCATTACAGTAGGTGGTAAGGAATGGCCATCATGCTGAAATGTTGGTGTTTCCACCAAGGGAAAAAAAAAAAAAAAAAAAAAGCATGGTCATAAGATATTTTTTGGAAAAGAGAAAAAAATTTCATTCTTGGGAATGAGTGTTTATCTATAGTTTTCAAACAGGAATCTCAGAAGTTTTTAATTACTGTATATCATTTCCTCTCTAGAAGACCCCAAGTTCATATGAAAAAATAAGGTTTACCACTGAGGTTGACGTGTCAATGAAGTCCATTTGAACTCTTGAGTATAATGGAAACCTCCCTGAACACATAAAATTCTTGGCTTTCAAGAAGAGTCTTGTAGAAGGAGCACCACATTTGTTTCCAACTCATTAATTGTGTTCAGAACTCAAAATCCCAAATCAGCTTTAAAGTACTGAGTCCAAGGAAAATTGACATGGTTCACATTTTTTAAATTAAAGATCAAGTTTTACTCCTTTTATAGTTGACATGAGTATTGTGGTGCTTGCTATCTTATGAGCAGTGAAGAATTCTAGAGAACATCCATGATTCACTTTATAAAAACCTTCTAGCTGGTAGCACCAGATCTGGATGGAGGTGCAAAGACTGGAAACTACACACTACCCACAAGACTGAGCTGCCCACCACTTTGATGGGAGCTGGTAGGGGCCAGGTGCAAGTGCAGGGACTAAATCTCAAAACTGAACAAAGTATTAGGTTGGTAACATAGGCCCAAGAATAAAAGGCAAGATGGTGAGTCTGGCTTTTTCTCACAGTGAAAGGGAGAACTTTTGGCGAATTCTCCTCCTTCCTTTGCAAAATGACCAAAGGACAAGAACTGACATAGATGGTGATCAATGAATGTTAACCAGAATTGCCAACACCTGGAACAACATACATAACCCTCGAGAAGCCAGAACTCAAGGATCACTATATTTTTCTCTTCATTCATTCATTCATTCACTCACACAGTCTTTCAGGTGATAGTCAAAAATCTAATTCAAGTATCTCCTAGACATCAGGGAAAATTAAATGGGGGGAGGTAGAGGAGTATCAAAATAAATTCACATAAGAAATGAACACATTATCATATGCATTCAGATGACAAAATGAACCTGAGATTTTTGGGAAAAGAGGGTCATGTTTTACTCCTGATCTTCATAGATATAGAGGAGCTCAGGACTTAGCACTCATGAAATTACTAATGACAAAACAGGAGCTGCAAGTGAAAAGAAGTCTCATGCTTTAAGCTCCCAAGGTACAGCAGAAGGCACTAAAAATGCCAAGACAAATATGGAAAAGAATACCATGGGGTGGGAGGCCTCCCTGGTGACCCAAGTCTCAGCACTATCACAGCTACAGCCTGAGTTCAATCCCCAGCAGGGAGCTGACCCTCATGGCACTGCAGATCTCACCTGCCTTGCCCACTACTCCCTTCAATAGTGTATTTCAGCAAATCTACCTGTTCTGTTTCCCACTTGGCCTCTGAGAGTCCTCTCACACTCCTCTCACCTGCACCTCTGGCCTATGCCCCATTTCTTCTACTAAAAAAATATATTTTAAAAAATACTCATAGGATGATGGTGCTGATTCTCAATGTTGTGTGGGTGAGAACAACAGGAATGAATGGAGATGAAGAATCTTCTAACTGAATTACACTGGAGAAGGCTGGGGCTGGTGAAAATCAAATGAATCTGTAGGGTTAGGTAAATTGTTTGGTTTGTATTTCTCTGTGATAAATCATTACCTCTTTCTGGCATTTAGTTTCCCCTTTCATGAAGTGAATGAGTTTAAACTTAGTTGCTGCTAAATAAAGTCTTGATGAATCAAGTATTCTAAGGCAGGGAGTCTTCATTTAATTTCTCCAGAATTGGTTGCCAAGATTAGAATTTTTATCTACAATGCTTACTTGGAAGAGGAACCTGGGAACTGTGAGGTCTGGAAATAAAGAAATGAGGCAGGGAAGTCAAGTTAAGTCCAGAAAGTATTTTTTCAAGAATGTAGTCCTTGGTGTGAGGGCACAGCCAAGGGATACATAGAGACCTCCAAACTAGTACACTCTAAAGGGATTCTGTCAATCTTGTTAGTGTGAAAGAATCAGAAAATCAGTTTAATAGAATCAGAAAATCCATACTAGAATTGGTGTACACACAGAAAAAGGATATTAGCAATAAGAGTTACTCAAAATCACCCTCCCCTCATAGGCAAATGTCCAACCAAATAGAGCCTGTAGAGGATTCAAAGCTTATCACAAGTCTAAGGCACCTTGTAATAGTGAAATACAAGAAAGAGATAAAAGGGTGTAAGTATATCTGGCAGTATATGGAGCACAGTTCCTGTTCCATCCCCTCCTCAGGGAGAGCAGTTCCCCTCTCCTTTGTTTTCTAGATTGAGTTTCCAAGCAACAGATTGCTAGAAAGAAGCATTTCACTGTTAGGCAAGAACAAGTTGTTTTTTTTTTTTTAATTCTTTATTTATGCATACAAGAACTAGGGTAGAGGCCAGAGGTGTGTGAGGTGAGATGATTCACCAGAGGCAGAGTGGAAAACAGCACTAGCAGACTGACTGAAGTATACTGCTGAGGGGCGCAGCAAGCAAGACAGGAGAGGTCTGTTGCACCATTTAGGTCACCTACAGGACAGGGATCAAACTGTGCTTCAGTGGCTCTGGATAGCTTCATAGTGCTGTGCTTTATGCAGAGCATAAAGTGCCATTGCACAACCAGGGAGGGCCCAGGAAAAACAAGGAGTTACAACTATTGATCTAAATGATCTACAAGCTAGTTTTTTTCTGACTGTAGTGTTCATTACCACAGAGTCCTAATCTGGTATCCTTATTGTCTATCCAAAAAAGGGCAAGATAGGGAAAGGAACCTTATAACCTATTTCAGGCTGATATTGAAATTATATAGCAGCTGCTGAACTACTTTTACAGATTTCTTTCTCTTCTTCCTCTCTATCCACCCTTGATTCACATTCACTTTGCAACTCAGCAGTGGAATCATTTTGTTACAGGGCATGGGAAAAGGGGCACCTCTGAAGCCCAAAACCTGCCTGCTCTAAGTGGGTTCTGCCATCCGCCGCAACAAGACAAAACATACAAAACTGTAATGAAAAGGGACTTTAATACAGTGAATATACTATACAGAACACAAAGAATATAACTTATAAATCAAACACCTGAAGTTACCCATCCCTTCGTGGGCAAAAGTCAACCCAAAAGGGGTTGGTCCAAAGCAAGGCCTGAAAGCCCACCACTAGACTAAATAAAGCGCCTTCTGGCCAGGACCTATGGAAAAGGGTCAGAAATGGCCAGACAAATCTGGGAGGAAAAGAGCAAAATCAAAATCAATATAAATACTGTCATAGTCACCTCCCTACAGGTATCTCACCCACATCTGCCTTAACCAGTCCAGGGTCAGGAAACAAGCACATGTTTGCTGCTCTATGTAGCTTCCTCAGGTCTCCTTGTTCTCCATCCTGCTTCCTTCTCTTCTTCTCCTCTGATCCGCTCCACCCTCCTTCTGGGTGGGGCAGGGAACCTGGAACTTCCCCTTTTCCTAGGGACCACCCTGTTACAATTAGATCATAAAATCACCTGAAATAGTTTAGAGCCACCACCCTGTTACAATTAGAGCATAAAATCACCTGGAATAGTTTAGAGCCACCACCTGGTGTACTTAATGACCTTCCACATAGGAGACCTCGGCAGGCATCTTAGATGGAGAAGCTTGCAAGGTGACAAATTCACATTGGTTTTGCTGGCCTTTCCATAGAAAGCATATGTCCAAGGAGAGTCTCACTCTCCCAGAGGCTGAAGGGTTATGCCACAGGGTCAATACAAACTGGAAGTGCCCTGATCTTTGATGGATTTCAGCCCAGATCACATGGAAATTCCCCAAACCCTCAGTCTAGAAGGTTTTGTATAAAGTGGACTAGAGCTAGTATTGCCACCAGGTATTCTGAATCAGTTGTAAATTCTATGGGAAGAAAAACAGCTTTTCCCAGTGCTCAAAGTTCGGGGAAAAAGAGTAATTTTAACCTTAAGGGATTAATACAGATTCTACTTATATCTATTCCAGTACTTTGCTTTGCAGGTTACAAGTAACCTAACTCAAACTGACTAAACATTAAGAGCCATTTATTGACTCTTATAAATAGCGCAAAAAAGGTTTCAGGTGGAACTTGACTTCTGTCATGCAGGACACATGGATGTTGCTGTTTCTTTGTGTTTCTATGGAGTCACCATAATCCTGCAGCCACAAAGGAAGATTAATTCTTTTTGTGCAGACAGGTTCACTGCTCAGCAAACTGGGATTCCTACATCCTTGTTCATAGATGAGAAGAAAAGACTTCCCTCTTAACTATAAAACTAAAGCCCTTGGCTTCATTTAGGTCATGAACCAACGTAAGTCTCATGATCACTCTTGCACTAACTACACAGACCAGCTAGACTCTATGGTTCTGGAAATGGGATTGGCCAACTACCTGGCCAGCATACACTGGAGAGAACATAGAAGGGAGTCCTGTAGACACATAAATCTACCTGCTCACAAACTCAAGGACTGAAGTAAATTCCTGTCTCAAAAATCCTGCTCCTCTAGAAAAGAAGCCCCCTAGGTACGTTCACCTCCACCTCAGATTATATAACTTATGGAACTAGGTTTTTAGACAACTCTCCAACTCACTGAAGTACTATGAAATCTGTACTGCTAAAAATCAAAGACAATAGCTAACAGCAGGAGGAGCCAGACAACCCAGGCTGGCTTGCAGACACCTAGGGACTGATACCTCATTTTTAGCAGAATAAATCAAGCAAATGTGTTGGCAAAGGTTAAGAGCAACATGGTCAGAATCCTACTGCTACTGCTCCCAAATGTTTATAAATGATCTTTAGTCGTTGCTAAAATACAGTAACAAATAATCTAAATAATACACATACTTCCGCTCTTTGTCACTTTGTTCGTACTATTTAGGGATGAAGAGGACTTTTGATTTGACTGAAATATTCTCCCATTTCTAGCAGATAAGAAAAGATAATTATAATTACAGAAACTGATGTGCTTCTTGAACACCTAAAATCGAATTCCACACCCACTAGATGGTCCTCTCCCCTGCCTTTTTCAATTGCAGTGACAAACATATCATGAAATCTGCTATCTTAGAATATTATAGGATAGTAAATATGTAATGCTTTAATATATGCACCTTATATTTGTGCATATATTTGTGCAGAAATTGCTCATCGTTGCATGACTGAAATTCTACACCCTTGAGTAGATAACTTCTCAGTTCACCCTCTTGCCAGCCTTTAACAACCTCCCTTCATTTCTGCTTTGGTGAGTTTGACTCTCTTAGCTGCCACCCAAGGAGAACCATGCAGGGTTTGTTCCTCTATGATTGAAGCTCACTTAGCATAATGTCCTCAGTGTTCTGCCATGCTATAGCTCCTGACAGGATTACTTCTTTCTATGCTTAAATAATATTCCACATAAATATAGCCCACATTTTCACATCCATTCATCTTCTAATGAACAGTTAGGTTGTTTCCATCTATTGACCATTATAAATAATGCTGCAATGAACAGGGGTGAAAATATTTCTTGGAAATCCTGATTTTATTCATTTGAATGGTTTCACATAAGTGCATTGCTGATCAGATGCTAGATCTTTTTCACTTTTGAGAAACCTCCACATTGTCTTCCATAGTAACTGCAACATTTTACATTCCCACCAACAGTGCATAAGTATTTCAGTTTCTCTGTATCATCAACACTTGCCATCTTTTAAAATATTTTATATTTGTCAGTTTATAATGGTAACCCTAACGGGGTGTGACTAATGACATTTGTATTTGATTTGCATTTTCCTGATCATTTATAATACTGAATTCTTTTCATATACCTGTTGCTCAATTTTATGTTGTGGGGGAAATGTCTATTCAAGTCCTTTGCCTATTTTTTAAATTGGGTTATTTGGCTTTTTGGCTCTTGAGTTATAGGAGTTCCTTTTATATTTTGGATATTAACCCTTATCAGAGACATGATGTAAATATTTTCCCCATCCACCAGTTCCTTTTCACTTGGTTAATTGTTTCCTTTGTTCAGAAGGCCTTTAGTTTAACGTAGACCACTTGTCTGTTTACTTGACATTTTTTCTGGTTTTTGATATCACCAAAAGAAAAAAATAATCATTGCTAAAACCAAAGTTATGATGCTTCCCCACTGTTTAATTTAAGAGAGTTATAGGTCTTATGTTTATGTCTCTAGCTGATTTTGACTTTTTTTTTGTATATGGTATAAAATAGAGTTTTAATTTAATTCTTGGGCATGTTGATACCCAGTTTTCCCAAAAGTAATTTTTTCAAGTTCTCTACCACTGTGTATTATTGGTCCTCTTGTCAAGATAAGTTGACCATTTGGTGTGGGCTTATTTCTGACCTCTCTTTTCTCTTCCATTAGTTTCTATGTCTATGACTATAGCTTTAAGTCATTACCAGACAATTTTGATTATTGTAGCTTTGTAATATATTACAGAAATTGTGAGATCTCAAGATTTCTTTTTTTTACCCCCCCCTCAAGATTGCTTTTACTCTTTGGTGTCTCTTGAGGTTTCATATGAATTTTAGGATTTTGTTTTATTTGCTTATGAAAAAAATAACCTGTAGAATTTTGATAAATTACATTGAATGTGAATGTGTCATCAATTTTTGATAGTGTAGGCATTTTAACAATAGTATTAAATCTTCCAGTCAATGAAGACAAGATGTCTTTCTTCTGCTTGTGTTTTTTTTTTTTTTTTTTTTTTTTTACATCATTCTTCATTTTGTGCCTTTTTCCATCTTGGTTGTGATGTCACATGGGTAATTTGGTGGTGGGACTTCACAGGGATTACAGCTGAGATGCTTGTATATTCTTGACATTCAGCATTGTTTTGGTTTCCAATATATGTCCTTTGTCTCCTTGGTTAAATTTTTCTCCAAGTATTTCAATCTTTTTGATGCTATTTTAAGTAGAATTGTTTTCAGATGCTTTGTCCTGTTTTTATAGAATGGCTTCCGTGGTGCCAGAAAAGGCCAGGTCTCCAGTATCCTTCTTGGAACTCTCTGTTTGACATCACTTGAAGATTCAGTCCTCACCCAATGGGGACACTGACTAGTCTTGGCTTTTGTGCTCTCCAGATTTCTTCCCCAATCAGAAAGTTCTCCCTGATTCCCCAAGCTCATTATTAGAAAAGGCAAACCAATTACTGTTGTCTATGTCAGGGGACGGCAGGTTTAGCAGACTTTCCAAGATGACTCCTATATGTTTTCAAGACTGAATGTTTGCTTTATTCTCCTTTATTGTAGAAATTTTTATTCTAGGGTTTCATAAGACATTTTCTTCTAAATTGTGATTTTAAAACCAACAAAACTATCATAGCTTGGGACCGCTCCTGTGCTTTGTCCTTTGTGGCCCTTTGTACTCAAAGTGACACCGCACATCTCACTCCTCCCTTGAAAGGCTACATCGGAAGTTATTTTTTGTGACTTGTCATGGGTGTTGGCTCTTGGAAGGGAGCCCTAGGCTGCCTGACTTGATCCATCAGTCCTGCTGGCCTCAGGGCTACTCAGTTTGGATGAGATCGCCTATCCACAGGGAGACAAGCCAGGGAACTCTGCGTCATCAACAGTAAGAGCAGAGGGGGCCCACAGGAGGTGGCAAGTGTCTGAAATTGTCAGCTGCCTGGGAAGAGCAGTATGAGCTCCAAGTAGTAGCTTCGAGCCCCTGGAGTGTTGGCATGTCGGGGGCAGTCAGTCCTTTGTCTGGGAAGGCTGTGCAGAAAGCCCTGGCAGGGCATGAGCTGCAGTACCACTCTGGGCCTCAGGTTCAGACAGTGCTGACCCGTTTACCTGCATTACCTAAGTGCTAGACCAGCAAGACCCAAACTGCACCAGCCTTGCTGATGTTTCCCTTTATTAATTAAAAGCACACATAACAACAACAACAACAACAAAAAAAGCACTCATTTCTTTTTAAAAAATAACATCTAAACTTTACACATCTTTAAAGAGATAATAATACTTCCAAGGATAAAGATAAAGTAGTTACAGACACATTATTCAAAGTCATCATTCAGTGAATACTTCTGATATTTTGGTAGATTGTCTGCATAACCTTTCTTTTGCTTTTATATAATGAATATTTGTGGGAACATAGAATTGCTTTATATCTTTCTTTTGTCATGTAATACTATCCAGTAAACAATTACACTGCCATCAGTCTTGCATTATCAAGATATTAGAAGACATTGTATTTCTTTACTCAATAAAATGAGTTTTATCTCCTTCTCAAGTGATTTGAGCTCTCTGAGCTTTTCTCATGGATAATAAGTATCCTTATTGCAGGTGTTCTGGAGATTTCTGAGAAACAGCAACAGAACACCTGCCAGAGTATCCCATGAGGATAGGCAATCTCTGGGTGTTATGTCATTCACTTCTGCCACTGTCAGAGTTTACTTAAATATTCTCTAATACTGCATTTTCAGATTATTAGCTGTTTCATGAGTACAAGTCAATTCTTATTTTGTAAAGTCAAATAAAACTCCATGTAAACTTATAAGATGAAAGACTGAGTTGGATACTTCCGGAGTACTTTTACTCTACTGGTTTGGCCATGTTTGTGGGTGAGGTCCCATTTGAGGTGCTATAGAGACTACTGGCCACACAGGCCCATAAACCACAAGGGGTTTATGGAGAACACAAATGGATACAGGAAAATGTTGACTGGTAGAAATATCTCTGCATTTTAAAAAGACAAGGGAGCAGCCAAAATGCACATTCTTGCCTGTATGTTGAACTCAAAGAAACACTGATAAGAAAAAATGAAAATACATTCCTGACTTGCTCACATTAGCATAAGCACCTAGCATTGTGCTGTTCCATCAAACACAAACTGTTTCATTTCAGGTTTCTTGCACACTATTTCTGTATAGACGTAAGATGAAGTGACATCTTACAGGAGAGAGACAAGTACAGACCGTTGAACTGTGTGGACTCCATAACAGAGTTATGAGGCAGACCTGTGATAATTCTTCTAGAAGAACAGATAGGAAAATTAGTTAGATAGACGTTCTCTTCTTTAAACTTTAGCATTTAGCAAACTGATAGGAGAGTGGCAGGAAAAACCAAGAGACTATTATGGGCACTATCACTGTTTAGAGTAGGAGGGAGTCCCTTACAAAATCCAAGAGGGACAAGACACATCATTGGAGTTGGTGTTCAGAATGGAATTTGAATTTGAGCAGATGACAGTGCACTCGTGTTGAGTAAGAACATGAAAAGAAGTCACTAAAGGGTGGCATGTATAGAAAGCAGTAAGAGTTCATTTCAGCATGGCCAAAGAAGAGACTGTGAACAAAAGATTATAACTGCCCCTCACTGAATTTTCTCCATGGGATAACTACTGGGCAAAGGGCTCAAATTAGTATTACCCTTGGACTTTACAGCATCTCTGTCATGCTCATTCACAGATTGAGACCATTGAAATCCACTGAAGATGTGAGACATGAAAACCCTCTCATTTGGAACTGTGCTCCCCGAAGATTTATTTAACATCTTTGGAAAAGATGGGGTGTAATGAAAGAATAACAGAAAGTGAGATCCTCGCCCTGTTCCCATTGAGCCAATGGTTCACAAGGCAACTGATGGAAATCTGACTTATAAAACCATAATGGAGGAGAGAGGATGACCTGTGTTGCAGAGGTCAAATCTGGAGGACTAGCGAGGCGGTTGCATGTGCAAAGCCAAGAACAGGGATGATGCTTCACGTGGCTGTGGGGATGGAGGCACCATTGCTGGGAAGGGCCTTGGGAAGATAGATGGATTTGGTTTGGAACATACTAGCTTTGTAGAACAGCCAGTGGTAGATCTCCAACAGATGATGAGGATTGGGAGACTAGCATGCAGGAGACAGAAATTTGGGAGCAAAGGTGAAATAAGAGCTAATAATAGGCCGATAGCTATTGGACACATCTCACAAAACTGGCCACTTTGTAAAGCTATATCACAGAGACATAAGAGGACAACCAACAAATCTGCCAAATTCTGAAATTCCAGGGCTATTTAAAATGTATTATCATTTAGTTAAAAGCTCAAAATTATGCCTGGTGAAGTTTAATTAAGTAAGAGTAGCTATTCAGGATATTCATTTTACTTTTGAGAGAAACTTATTTTAGAGCTCTCTGTGTGTGTATGTGTGTGTGTGTTTGTGTGTGTGTGCGATTTTCCTTAACCACAAAATAGAGTACAAGCAATTTTCATGATATGTCCTTCAAAATTGGAGAGCTGGTAGCATTTTTTTTTTTTTCAAATCCCAGAAGTAGATGACTTCCTTTCAAATTTAAAGCATAAATCATAATTGTGCTTTCTTTCTGGGGCTTCTGCCTTTTGTCAAATTAACAGCTTTAGAAGGAAACACATATTTTCAGTTGACCTGCAGTTGGACCTAACATTTTCCCCCTAAATTGTTCTCAGACATTTCAGCCATGGCAGAGAGAGGACACACTTTCAGAATCTGCTGTGTGTGGCCCAGATCCCATTTTCTGCCCCCAAGCAGCTAATCACTCTCCCTCACAGGGGCAGCTTTGGGCTAATGAATTCTTAGTTCCAGGTTTCCCTCTTCCTAATGAGTGCTAATAAAATGCATTTAACTCCATTAATGCAACAAAAACTCAGCATTATTTCATTGTAACTACTTAATAAGAACCTTGTTTAATATCAAATTACAGCCTGCCCAGCCAAAGCTTTATACCGGGGGAAGTAGAGCCGAGAGAAGGGAATATCAAGTGCTATAATTTAGACATTCCTCCTTAATATGCCTGCAGTCTTATGTGATTGCTTAATTCATTTAGCCCAGCTAGTCTGATCCTTCTGCCAACTGTTTTGTAAAATTTACTGCAATGCTAGGCAACCAGTCCCACCACACAAGCCAGAAATATAGTATTGCTTTTCCTGGGACCAAGCTATTAACAGTTGTTTGGGGAGAGGCAGCAGGCAATGGAGCAGATACTGTTACAGAGAGGAAGAAGTTTGGGATGGGCCACACTGTTCAAAAGAGTTACAGCAAATCCAACTTTTATTCATCCCATTTTCCCCTTAATTGTCTATGATATTATTTCAGAAGTAACTCCCAGATTTCAGATGTGTCTTCTGTGGAAGGTGATTTCCTGTCCCCATTGACCAGAGCTGTGAACTCTGTGCTGACAGGCAGCCCCTCTCTCGAATAACTGTCCATTCCAAATGCCTCTGAAAGCTTTCCATTTAAATAAAAGTGCTATTGTGTAATTTGAGTAATCATTGCTTGACTAAATTTTATTTATTATTAAATTTTTAATTAAAATATTTTTTAAAAATGTATTTATTTATGAATACAGAAGTAGGGTACAGGCCAGAGATGTAGGGGAAGAGAGAGGACTCACCAGAGACAGAATAGGGAGCAAAACAGGCAAATTGACTGAAGTACACTGCTAAAGAGAGCAGTGGGTGAGACAGGAGAGGTCGGCCACATTGTGTGGGTCACCTCCCTGGCCAGGATTGAATTTGTGATGAAGCAGCTGCAGTTAGCTTCACAGTGCTGCACTTTAACCCATTGTACCACCAGGGAGAGTCCTAAAAATAATTTTTATTAAAATTTGGGAGTAACATTTTTGCTCTTCTCTGGGACCACATGATCCACTTACCTTCCACTAAGCTACCCATGCCCATATCCCCTCTGTCTCCTTCTGCTGCACAGATGTATTTGAGGACAAACCCAATAGCAAGGAAAACAAAAGCAAACATTTTAAAACAGGATGCCAACCAAAACCATCACAGAAACAAAAAGGTAACCTAAAGAACAGGAGAAATTATTATATATCACACATCACACTGATCTCTAAAATTTACAAAGTTTATATACAATCCAACAACAAAAAGAAACAAACCAATCAAAAAATGGACTAATTTTAGTTTCACTTATATTGGACATTCCATACAGTGAAACAAATCTATGGTCTTATCTGAAATTTTAGACAAGAACCTTTATTTTCACACTCCCCATCAGATTTAGGGACCTAGAAATCTGCCAGACCCTCCTGTCACCCACAAGAGATCACATTTGGAGACGTTTCATCTATGTTGATCCTGAAGGTTTGGATGCTCTGTATTTGGGTAGCCTGATTATTAAACTAGTGGGAGCACATGTCATGGATTTTGAAGAAATTAATAATTGTGATTTGCCATGGATTTTTGAAGGAAAAGGAATTTGGGGGTAGCCAATGGAGAGAAGAACTTCCTGCTATCTTTTCATTACTCTAGACATGAAAGTAGTTTATAAGTTGCTTAATAAAATGCCAGTTTAAAAAAGGAAAGGTCTCAGCTATCACTGAGTCCTCATAACTGGTCAACAGATAAGAGAATAGATGAAAACAGCACGGAACCACGAGGATTCACCTTGTAGGGATCATGGAAGAATCGTAAGAGACTGGAAAGCTGCCATTGCTGAATTTCTAATAAATGAGCTAAAATTTGGTTATAATCTACTAAAATGTTAAAGTAGTGAGCTCTACCTCTACCCTCATTCCTCCTGGCTAGTGATGTGAGGAAGGGAAGAGAAATCCTGGGCTCCCACCCCAGAGGAGGACAAGATGCCCCTCTTCCTGCATTCTGTGCTGTCCTCACTTGTCAGTGGAATAAATGGGTATTGCCATTTCAACAAATCTTATGCTTTTATTAAAAATATGAGTCTGAATAAGACAAACAAAGCAAGTTTTGGTATTCTGTAGTAATAAATTGAAGTTTTTTCTTTCTGTCTAAACTCAAGTTTCTGATCAGAATATAAAATACCCTTCAAAACAAAGTGATGGATGACTCTTGATAGGTACATAAAATAAGCCAATAATGAAAGTACAAATAGGTAGCCTTTGTTTTATGATAGGGATTATTCATGTGAAAATGCTTTATTTAATCCCTTTTTCTCTTTTTGGGAAACTCTGTGGTTATTGAATGCTAAACAATATTAAATCTCTTCACCTAACTTTCTTGCTCATCTGTCAGTAGAGAAATGTTTCTAAGTAGCTTGGTAGTTCAGACTGCATTTGTTCTGAGGCAAAGGGAAAATGAACCCTGTGTGTGTGAGCTTCTAAGCAAACAAATCAAATACTCAGCTTCAATACAAGCAAACAAAACTTAAAGGATACACTTTATGGTCTTAAAAATAAAAGGAACACTGAGCATTTGTCCAAACTAAGTCATTGCAGAGACGGCTGCGATTGGTTTATCAGCCGAGATTTCTCTCCTCTTGGATGCCTGTAACTGTGAGAAGGAGCTTCAGTTACTTTCAGGGAACAAGCTAAAAAAAGGAGGTTTATTACATCCCTAATGGGCCAAGGCTTCTAAAGTTATCTAAGCTTCTGCACTCCCGAAATAAAATATAACTTACTAGAGCGGCCTTACAGGGGATTTCATAGGCTACTTGTTTTTCTCTGCTTCAGACATAGTGGAAGTGATGCTTTTAGAGATGGGCAACTCTGATAAGAGTGAAGATACAGTTCTTCCTCAGTTTCTCTCAAATCTATCTTCCCCCACCCTTTTGAAAGAAAGTTTAACTTGGGTTAATTTTTATACCATTGATACCTATCATTTTAAGTATACAGTTTGATGAGTTTTAGGACAATTACACTTTTGTGTGATTATTAACACAATTCAGATTTAGAGCACTTCCCTAACCCCCAAAGTTCCCTTGTGCTGGTCCCCCAGTCAGTCTGGCAATCACCATTCTAATAATTTTATATAAGTGGAATCAACCAATGTGTGGTCTTTGCATCTGGCTTCTTTCATTGAGCATAGAGTTCAGGAGGCTGGTCCCTGTTTTTCCTCCTCCTTTGTCCCTTTCCCACCTGGCATAATGTCCCACTAGATGGATACAGTATATCCATAATACATTGGTAGATAATTTGGCATAAATAATAATGTTATAAAAATGTATATATGTATATATATATATATATATGTATGCATATATATATATGTATGCATATCTTGGGAACTTGTCTTCATTTCTCTTGGTAGATAGCTAAAATGGAATTACTGGGGCAGGGGCAAGGGTAACTTGATCCAACAAAATGCTCAGCTTTCCTTTTTACATTCTTCTAACTACATTGGAAAAGTAAGGGCTGCTGAAACATGCTGGTCTTGAGTAAGTAGCATTTGAAATGGGTCTGTACTTATTATCATTGTGACTTAGATAAGTTGTGCGGCTTCTCTACACCTTAGTTTTGGCACCAGTAAAATGGAGTTAGTAATAATTAGCACTTTACATATTTATTATGATAATCAAATATATCATTACTTTTGCAAAGTGCTTATAACAGTTCCTAGCACATAATAATTGCTCAATAAGTGGCAACCTCTTATTATTGGCATAGGCACACATAGGAGGTGCTATAATGTCCACATGGTGACAGGTAGAAAGAACATGTTCAGAAACTTCTGAAAATCCCTTGTCCTACTGGAAATTGATTTTTTATTTGTGATTTTGAAAGGATAAATCTATTACTAAGAAATACAATGATTCATTATCAAATAATTTCTGATGTTGATAATCATTCCCTAAAATTCCTTTGCACCCTCTTCTTTCCTAACATTCTTCTTCCTACTCTTTCTTCACACACATACACACACATATCACTACTTTGGACAAGGGGTTAAGGTAAAATATTTAATACTACTCTTACTTTTCAAGCACTTGACTCTAGTAGGAACATTTTAATATTTTTATATATCACTAAAGCAAAACATTGTATTACAAATGCTAAAGTATTACCACATGCTAAATATTCTAGATCAGAGAAAGAAGAACCCATTTTGGTGTGATGATAACAAAAGACTTAATGGAGTGTAGGTGAGGAGGATGATAAATATTTAGCTTACTAGTCATGCTAGATTTAAGTTTTTTTAAGATTTATTTATTTGTGCATACAGAACTGGGGTACAGGCCAGAGGTGCAGGGGCAGTGAGAGGATTCACCAGAGACAGAGTGGGGAGCAGAACAGGAATATTGATGAAGTATACTGCTGAGGGGAGCAGCAGACAGGTCAGGAGAGGTCTGGCACACTATCTGGATCATTCCAGGGCAGGGATCGAACTCATGCTGAAGTGGCTTTAGCTTCTTAGTGCTTTATCCCGCTGTGTCACCAGGGAGGGCCCTAGATTTAATTATTATAATTGATCTTCTATATCAAGTTGGAGATAATGACAAACTACTGGCAAAAAATCTGCTTTAAGGACATTTTTCTAGAAGTATATATAATTTCATAAGAATCTATCCATGTTTCATTTTGTGAAACTAATAACCTGATATTCTAATTACCAGAGCATCTAATTACCTGATAATTGGTGTATTCATATGGCCTTTTGTAAGATGGTAAGATGGTATAATATGTAGGTTGAATTTTAACATGCAGACTTCCACCTGGGTGGAGAGTTTAGGACTCAAGCCAATCACACATAATTACAATGATTTATTGGGGGGGAAATCCACATTACAATAATATAAACATACAAGCCAATTGGCAATAAAAGAAGGAGGTTATGACCACTAGGTGAGGCCCCAGTGATCAGCAAGGGGAGGGGCATGTGTGGGTGTGTAGTTTTCCTTGCTGAGTCAGTTCATGGGCAGAGGAGGACTACTTTTCTGGGCAAAGCCTCTGAGGACTGTTGCCAAAACATGGAGAAAACTTTGGAGACACCATAGGCATAAAGTCCAAAGTTTCTCATATTGGCTTAATTTTGCTCCTGTCTTTACACTGCATTTAAACGTGAGTAGCAAACCACTTATTTAATTTTTGGTCTTGGTATTTCAGCATAAATAGGCTTTTATCTACCCTTGACTCATGTGTCTGTTTACCAATATCCTCATGGCCAGTTGGCTACTGTCGCATCAGAATGTTAAGTCATTTTATTTATTTATTTATTTTAAATGTATTACATCATCCTTCATTTTTGTACACTGTGTGGTTTCCCCATGAAATTCCCACCACAATTCTCCCATGCACCATCACCATAGTCCCTTGTGCCCTTCTCTCCCCTGTCCTGGTCCTTCTCCCTCCTCCTCCCCTACAGAATGTCTCTGATAAGATAGTTGCCTGATGATTTTGATTTTTACTTTATTATAGTTACTCCCCCCCACCCTGATCCCTTATTTGGTTCCTCCATATTCCTCCTATAAGTGAGACCATTAGATATTTTTCTTTTTCTTTCTGGCTTATTTCATTGAACATAATCCCTCCCAGCTCCATCCATGTTGCTGCAAAGGGCATGAGTTTATCCTTTTGGTTGCTGAGTAATATTCCACTGTGTAAATGAACCATATCTTTTTGATCCAGTCATCTATTTTTGGGTATCTGGGTTGCTTCCATAGCTTACCTATTATAAATTGTGCTGCAATAAACATAGGGGTGCAGGTATCCTTTTGAATTAGTGTTTTTGTGTCCTTTGGGTCCATCTCTTAATTTTAAAGCAAGTTAACATAAACCAAATTAATATAAAGCAAGTTAATATAAGCAAGTTAATATAAAGTAAGTATAGTAACAGATGGAACTAACCTGTTATTAAATCTTCCTCTGTCACTATCATTAACTGGTAAGTTTCTCAATTAATACAATCAGAGAAATTACCTATTCCCTTGTAGGATTGAGAGTTGTTTGAGATGCTATCATCTCTCCAATTTTTGTAAATGGGATGCATCATTATCAAGGTTAGTTAAGTGATTCCTAAAGAAGTCAAGACTTGAGGGGGAAAAACAAGTTGTGCCTTTACTCAGAGGCAGACCACTTGGCCAGTCCAAGGGCTTTCTCCAGAAATTGTGCCCTCTATCTCCTCCAGCTGTGCTGGATCAATCCCCTATGCATTCAAAGTTGTTTTTAAATCCCCCATCTTAAAAGAGTTCCTTCTTGATTCACCTGGACATCCAATGCCAAAAAACATTCCAAGAATTTTCCTCTACACTGACTGTTCCAATTTCTTTTGATGAGTAATTAAGTTTTTACCGTCACCTTTCCCCAAAAAATGTCTTGTTAAGGTCACCAGCAAGTTTCTTATTTCTACATTCAGTGGTCAGTCATCACTGATCTCATCTAACCTGACCTTTTGGAATCATTTGAGATATTTGTTTACTTCCTCCTTTCAAGGATATATTTTTGGCTTTCCTTCTATCTGCTTCTAAACATTCCTCAGTCTTCTTGGCTAGTTCATCATCTTTCTGTTTGCCTTTTCATGCTGTGATACTTTAGGTCAGTCCTTGGATCACTTCTCTTTACTTAGTAATCTTCTCTCATTCCTTTGATGATTTAAGTCAGTCTCAAGGCACAAATATTATCTATATATTGATTACTTTTAAATTTATAACACAAGTACATATTTTCACATATTTACATATTCCAGATTGGGATATCCGGGGATCTATTCATCATCTCCATTGGAGTATCCAAGTGACATTTCAAGCTCAAGATGTCCAAAACCAAATTCCAGATTTTTTCTCTATACTTGCTCCTCTTGCAGCCTTCCCCACACAGTATCTCTGGAGAAAAATCATAGCATTAACCTTCACGTGTTTTTTTCTTTAATGACCTATTCCTATTTGTCAAAAGTTACTAATAATGGTACATTCAGAATAGAACAAAATTCCATCATTTCTTACAGCCTTCTCTCTGACTACCTGTTTCTGAGTCATCACACCTCTCCTGGATTACTGCAATAGCCTTCGTTGCTGATTCCATGCTCATCCACTAGCAACCCAATCTCTCTAAACTAATTAGCATCTCATAAGACAAGACAGATCACATCACTCTTCTACTCAATACATTCTATTGGCTTCCAGTTTCATTCAGAGTAAAAACTAAATCCTTGAATTAGACTAAAATGCACCATCGGGTCTGGTCATGGTTTCTTCTTTGCTGTCATGTTTACCAACCTTCTGCCTCCCACATTCCATCCCAGCAATGTTGGCCTCTTCTCTATTTGTGACTCATCAGGCCTTTCTACTGACGGTTCCCCAGATAACCACGCTACTAACTCTGCTATGTCCTTCAAGTTTTTGCTCAAATATCATCCTTCTAAGCAGGTTCCTCCTGAGTATCCTCTTTAAAATCCAACCTGTGTACCAGTACTCCTTATCCTGTAATTTTTTTATTGTCAAATTTGCTTTGACATTGTAACATATTGTGTAGCTTGTTTAATTTTTTCCATTTAATGGTTATTGTCCATCCTTCCTGAGAAGACTTTCAACAGCATGGAGCAATCATTTTTTTGGAGTTGGAGGAGTCTGTGCGATTCTGTTATATTTCAGGAATCTGCTATAGAGCAGGTACTTAATATGTTGTTTGAACTCATTTTTCAACTAGATCTTGAACTAGCTCACTTTTTTCAAAATTTTGTCATTATTTCCTAAGTTGACTGCTGCAAGAATGGCCAATATTAATTCTTTGTGATATGAGTGAAATGGCCAACTGTGGAAAGCTTTTGTGTGCTTTCTGACAAATCCACTATCTTTATCCCAGTGCTCTTGTCTTCTCTTCAGCTGTAGAAGAGCCATATCAGGTGACCCTGAGAAGTACCTGAGAGTCCAAGAGAGAGTTCAGGTGTGATCATCTCATTGATTAATAAAATGGATGAAGAACATTGCTGAAACTATAAAGTGGTAAAATGAGAACATGCCCTTTCTCTCATTTCCTTTTTCAAATCCAATATGTGTAATTAAAATAATACCTATATTTTCTTGGTAAGGGTGAAATTGAGACCACTTTCCTATCTGTACAAAATAAAAAAGAATGTGGAATGACAGATACCCGCTTCCCAAAGACTCTTCTCAGCTAGGTCTGGATCATATTCCTAAAATCACCGGGAACATATTTTGCTGTTAAGCAGAAAAATTAGTGAAATGACTTCTTGCTGCTCCTTCTTCTGAAGGGAAAAGGGGAAGTCATTTTTCTCTGATTTATCAGAACAGAGACATTTTCAAGGTGCACCACTTCTGAACCTTAAGCACACCCATATAACGTTTTATCTTGGAAAAGAAATCTTATCATTTTAGATAATGATAACAAAAAAAAAACAAAACAAACAAAAAACAAGTAGGACATCTCCTAGTACCAAATCCCACACTGAAGAGCAAATGGGACATGTCTTTACTTCTACTCAGGCAGGTGAATAGGCCAGCAAAAATGGAGGCAGGACATGCTGTGTATTACACACAACTGGCAAGAAGGGGCCTAGCAGATGGGACCATCTGACAGAGAGGAAGCACCATATCCCCCTGCTAAGTTGTTTGGCTTTTTTAAATTCCACAGACAAGAGAGATCAGCAAGTACTTGTGTCTGTATAACTAGCTTCATATCCTGCAGGTTCATCTATATTATCATAAATGTTGGAGTTTTCTTCTTTTGAAGGCTAATTAGTATGCAATTGAAACTCCATAGTGTATTTTATTCATACCTTTTCAATGGAAGCTTGAAATAACATGATTTTTTTTTTTTTTTTTTTTTTTTTTTTTTTTTTTTTGCCTTTCCAAGCATGGTCTTTGAGTCATGGTGTTAGACAATATCGAGCAAGCAAATTTGTAAAGACTGTTCCCTCGAGACAACAGCTGTGTATAAAGGGAGGATAGCTTTTAGTCAGGCCTTGAGCATGTGGGAGACAATGGCACTCATCTGCTGGAGAACAGGAAGGGTGGTATCCTAAAGTTGCTTTGCAAAGAACTCTCCTTTCTTGACATCATAGCTCTGAGTCAGGCTATGTGCAGATGTAAATCTAAGGAGACTTCATTCATAACAGAAATACCACCTCATCACCTTGTCACATCCTCCCAACATATTCCTGAAAATCTCGGTGGAGCGACTTTCCTACCTCCACCTTGGTTTCATCTTCCCAAATGATGAAGCCTGAAATGGTGCAAAGTCCACTGCTTAAGACTTGAGAAATTAGCACCATATCTTTTAGACTTGTTTAATTTGTTCAAGATTGTTGACCTTTCACAGATAACAGTTTGCCATACTAACATTACGTAGTAATAAGAAAGATGAGCTTTCCTGACAGATGGACTTGAGCTTGAAGGTAGATTTCCCCTTTGTGACCTATCAAAGGAAATAACTTCCCTGAATTATTCTCAGCATCTGTAAAAGTGGGATTATAATGATAGTACTTTGGGTAGGATAAATGAACATTAAATAAGCCCCAATGTATGAAGTCAACAAATACTTCTTAATTTCCTTCTACATTTCAACTGCTGTTTTAGATCCTATTTGTCAACAACAAACAGTATCAGTTCTTGTGGAAGAGGAAACAGTCAATTAACTAACAGACAAGATAATATCAGGGAGTAGTAAATGCTCTCCAAAAAATAAAACCCCATAATCATGTAGAAGGAGTTTAGAGTGCATTGAAAGGACTATTACATTGGCTGGTCAAGGGCAATCTAGTGAAGGGGATTTTGTGCTGAGCCCTCTTCTTTGCATAATTTTAAGTGAAGGTTGCTAAAGAATATACTCTTGGGGGGGGGGGAAGAGGTATATTATGCTATGGATATTTTCTATGAAAAGAAGGGAAAGGAGATGAAATCTGCAGAATGAAATGAACAAACTCCAGAGGTCTAAATGAACAAAGGGAAAATTGATGTAACTACTAAAGGCTCAGATTCCAGCACACCAGGCCCTTAGGCTGAGCTTACAAGGAAGCATGAAGTGTGGTAGAGGTTCACAGAATTATATCAAGCACTAGCCTTGGAGTCTCTTAGTGCATTTCCCTCATATTCTACTCCTGAGAACAGCATTTTGCTTCTACTTAATGTTCAGGAAACATTTGCTGAATAGCTGTAGTTCAGTGCTTCGATTACTAAGACTGCACTAATGTTTTTATAGAGAAAAAAATTATTGGTCTTTCCAAGTGTCAGGGTTGAATGAACATTTTTTCTAGCAGTCATGTGACTTTGAGTTAATCACTTAACCTCTTGGGACTTTGGTTTTCTCACCCTGGAAAAGCAAATAAGAAACAGTGCCTGAGTGGATAGTCATTGGGAGTAGGTTGGGGACTTGAGAAGACCCTTAGTCAAGCCCACCCTTGCTGATGATTCCATATTCAGGTGGGGAAAGGGTGAAAAGTACTGAATAGGGAAGAAGTACAAGGCAGGCTCCCTGTACTGGGCCACCATTTCCACCAATGCTTCAGTTATGGAACAGTTGCAGGCAGGCATGGGAGAATGGTGGGAGAGAAAACAAACACATTAGCAATGTCATGGTTGTTTACTGTCTTCACCTGTGTGGTAATAAATAAAAATGAAGTTTGTCATTTTAATTAGTCTTCTTTCAGCCAAGGAAGCCAAAGCTGTGAGGTACTGATAGAAAGCTGAAAAATTATGGGAGGAAAAGTGTTTGGGTTGAGTCTTTAAGCCTGGACCTCACAATCTTGAGGGTCACCGGGAAGAGAGGGATGTATGAAGAGCCCTCCAACCTCAAAAAAGGAGGACTGAGTTGGGTGTAAGATTCAGGGAGGAGGTGGAGAGAATATGAGGTGGTTCGTTTCTTGCCAGCTTTCATTCCACCCCAAATGGGATATGTCCATCTGGTCAAGGGATTATGGTAAGTGAAATAAGTCAGAAGGAGAGAAACGAACACCAGATGATTTCACTCATGTGAAATACGAAGAAACCAAAAGGAACAAAAAGAAAAAAAAACTGAGTCAAAACAAACTGTAGAAATTTGACTATAGATCTGAGGCCACTACTATGGGGTGGACAGGAGTAGCGAGAACATGGTGGCATAAGGGAGGGGAGGGCCCAGTGGACTCTAGTGGAGGAAGTCTGTGGGTGCCTTGGTGGTGATTGTGGTGTGGTAACATGTACTGGAATGGGCCCTCCCTGGTAGTGCAGTGGGTTAAAGCACAGCACTAAAAGTTAAAGCCACTTCAGCATGAGTTCAATCCCCACCCAGGAGGTGATGCACATGGCACCGCAGACCTCTCCTGACCCACCTGCTGCTACCCTCAGCAGTGTACTTCATCAGTTAGCCTGTTCTGCTCCCCACTCTCACTGACCCTGCACCTCTGGCCTGTACCCCAGTTCTGTATGCATACATAAATAAATCTTTTTAAAAAATATATTGGAAGGGTGATCCCACATTCTGAAATCATATACAGTGTTGTAAAAGTGTTCCTCAGTAAAAAATCAATGTTACCGGCCCTCCCATGTGGTGCAGTGGGTTAAAGCACAGCACTAAGAAGCTAACGCCACTTCGGCATGACTTCGATCCCCGCCTGCCCCGGAGGAGATCCACATGGCACGGCAGACCTCTCCTGACCCACCCGCTGCTCCCCTCAGCAGTGTACTTTATTGATCTCCCTGCTCTGCTCCCTGTTCTGTCTCTCGTGATGCCTTTCATTGGCCCTGCACCTCAGTTCTGTATACATAAATAAATAAATCTTTAAAAAAAAATCAGTGTTACCAACAAAAGATAAAAACCTCTTAGAAAACAAAAGTGATGTAGTTAGGATACAAAAATAAAATGTACAAAAAAAAAAGTTGGGGACATCTGTCCTCAAACTTGAGATAAAGAAAAAAATAAAAGTAGTCAAAGCTTTATTTTAAATGTTGGCAAAAAGAATGTGACCAGCTGGACTCCCTGACTTGACTCTCACTCACTCTCACAAGCATGCCCATTTCTGGAGGTCTTGGTGTAGATGGAGTAAGGTCTTTGCAAAGAGTAAGTTTGTACAAGAGGACTTGCTGGCTGTTGAGGGTGCTCCCTGTTATAGTCTGCTGACTGATAAGGGAAAAATGATCCTCACTGACCCTGACTCTTCCTTTAGCAGTGTCCAGAACAGCCATTCACTTTTTCTTTGTAATCAGATTTCATAGCAGCAGGACAATGCCTAGATATCTCCTGGAAGATCTTAATTCTTCTTTAAGGGGAATCCCTCAACTGTGCCTGTTCCCTGCATACAATGAAGTCAAATGTTTCACAGAGCTTTAAAGGAAATGATAGTTTCCAAACTATAATGCAGGATAGACCAATAGAAAGTTGGTGGAAATAAAGGGCTATATATTTCTGTGTGTGAAATTTTCAAAATTGAAAACTCAGAAACTCTAATTTGTCCTCTTTGAACATTTCTTTAGGAAGCATTTGTCCATGCTTTGCTTAAGACTTCAGTAAGACAGTATTCCAAAGAAATCTGAGACACATTGGAATAACTCAGTTATTTTATACTTTGTCAAGTTGAAGAGATACCTTTAGTCTCTACCCTTAGGTACTGATTCTGCCTTCTAGAACCTCGGCTCTTATCACAATATGGTGGCTTTTACAAATGTTGATAGACCCGTGTTCCCTTGCTCCTAAAGCTTCTCTTTAGTTGGATAAGGGGTTTCGGGGTGCTTAAGCATTCCTCCAGTGGCATGGTCTTAGATTTCTTCATCATCCTGACTGAACAGATTTAAATGTTTCTTTCATAATCATTATTGAGGTAGGATTGACACAATGTTATCTTAGTTCCAGGAGGACAACCTAATGATTCAACAACATGCATATTCAGAAATGATCCCCACAATAGGGCTGACTAGTATCTACCCCCAAATACAGTTATATATATATATATATATATATATATATATATATATATATATATATATATATATATTTTTTTTTTTCTGTAGTGATGAGCACTTTGATCTGTTTTTTCCTTAAAGTGTGCTCCCTGGGCCAAATAGCAGGAGGTGGTGTGATTCGAGTGTCCAACACTGCCCGATGTTCCTAGCACCACGCTTGTTTACTTTTCTCCAAACCTTTTCCTTGCTTTTTAGTTCAAAGGCAATGCTTTTTTTTTTTTTTTTTTGCTTTTTGTTAGTGTTGGCTACCTCCCTTCATACTAAAATTTCTTTATTAAAGCCTTCTTTGGGTGTTTTCATCCAGGCCCATGCATTCCTGTCCTCAGATACATGGGACCATGAGGGCTATGGAGGACAAGGGCTGAATGGTGAGCAGGAGAAGTGGGTGTATTTCACCTCAAGGCAAGAAGATAGGAGAGCTAACTCCATGCGTATGAATGATGGCCTTCTGGTAAATTTTCTATATCCATCTGGAAATGGAGTTAAATTTTCTATAACCCATCTAAAAAGCAAAACTGGGACCAGTGAGGGAGGTTTCAGGGCTCAGTCACTTAGATAACCTTTGAGACTTGATGATTCCCATTGGATTTGGGTTCAAAGACATTGGGTTCAAATCCTGACTGCAGCTTCTAGGTTCAATGATTTCAGTCAGTTTTGTGCTTCAGAGCCTCAGCCTTTCTCTCTAAAAAATGAGAGGGATAATACTAACCTTTTTAGTTGCTCTTCAGTACCCAATGTAATAAGGCTAACCTGAAAACACAAGCCTCAGGAGACATTCAGGTGGCCAGGACTCTTTCCTCTAGTATTGTCTGTACACAAGCTTAGCATTTCTGCCTCTTCTTGCTTTACAAGGAAAGTGCTATGTGATAGATTAAATTCTTTAGAAATATGCCTTCCTTCCCCATCACCCTGGGGACAAGCACCATCCCTTGCTGCTTCCCCAGCAGACATGACCATGAGAGCTGTTTTGGTTGAGGGGGATACACAGACATGAAGCAGAACTGCAAGGCCTGTGCTTGAGCTCCCACTCAGGACCCTGTGCTATTCCCAAGAGATAAATAAACCCAGGTAGACAGCTCATCCCAGGGGGTGAAGTTTCCTGGGAACAGCTCTGAAGCAGCTCAGCACAGACACTCCAGGCCAGCACCCCTGCTGAGCCCCAGGGCTGCAAATTCAAGATTGGCCTCACTGAGATCGCAAGCCCACCCTGTCAGCCAGCACTCTGGAGCTATGCACATGAAATGCTATATGTTCATGAGGTGCTCATGACTGTTTTATAGACAAGAGCATCATGGCCAGAGTTAGCTGAAATCTCCATGAGACTAAGATATCAACAGGATGTCACCTTTCACTGCCTCTGAATGACATGGAGGGGCAGTATTTTCATCTGTTTGGTAACTATCTAAGAAGGCATGATCTACCAGATGTCTGAGACAGTTTTCTGTTGTTCGGGGACTCTCAGCAGCAGACCCCACTGAGACAATACAGAGCCACAGAGAAAGGGACACCTTTGCCTAATGGCTGCCCTACATTCAACTGCAGGGTTTGTACTGGGTCCTTCAGGCTCATCTCCAGCACCTATCTGCCTTCTGGGCTCTGGACATCACTTCATTACCCTGATTGCCAGGGATGGCCCACCTGGACATCGGTGAACCCCCGGTGAGGAGGGAGAGTTTTATTAAGTACAGAGTTCTTCCCTTCCCCTTCTGAGAAAGTGTCCCAAACTCTGCTCCCCTCTCTTTTGCATGCTTGTAAGCAGTTTTTCCAGGAATCTGCATGCTGGAGCCTTTGGTATGTGAGGCCAGGAGGGGTGCTCCTAAGGTTTACTTTCCCTTAACTTCAGGAGGGGCTGTGGGCAGGTTTTAGCGAAACTATCTCTCCTTTTTCTTAAGTCCAGGGCTGCAACTGCACAGAAGAGGGTGCTCTTGTGTAAACTTATGGCCGCAGGCTTCCTGGAATCAGGTGAAGTTTCCTTGTACCTCACTGAACAGATAATTGATGGCCTATGATTAGGTAAATGCAGTCTGCATTAGTGCATGCATATTCTGCAAGAGGTTTTTAAAAATGCACATTGTAAAATGTCAGAAAACTCATTTATGCTGAAGCTGTACAGTCAGTGCCTCTGCTGTTCTGGTAAGACACAGACCATTTTTATCTCTATCTTCCCCTTTGGCAGCATCTGCCAGGCCATCTAAATAAAAATTATCAAGGAATAAGGGCAAAAATAGCATATTTGTTTCATTAAAAAAATCTTTCACCATTTAAGAAATAACTATTTACCCATTTATTTGTTGGTTACACATATAATGTGGTGAGTCAGTTATTGTGCTTTTTTTTTTTAAGATTTATTTATTTATGCATATAGAACTGGGGTACAGGCCAGAGGCTCGGGGCGGTGAGAGGCTTCACCAGAGACAGAGAGGGGAGCAGAACAGGCAGATCAACGAAGTACACTGCTGAGGGGAGCAGCAGGAGAGGTCTGCCACGCCATGTGGTCACCTCCGGGGCAGGCAGGAATCGAACTCATGCAGAGTGGCTTTAGCTTCTCAGTGCAGTGCTTTAACTCGCTGCGCCACCAGGGAGGGCCCAATTATTCTGCTTTTTAATGCTCTTAGGGAAGAAAATCCAAGCTCCTTCCCTACCAATGAGACCAAAGCAATCTGGTCTCTGTTGCTCTCTCTGATATAATCTCATGCTAACTGCCTTCTTTTTGACTCATTCGGCCTCAGGCATTTGCTATCATACTCCATTTTATTGGAATTATCTTTTTCTAGCTCTTAATATGTCAGTGTTTTCCTCATTTTTCAGAGCTCAGCACAACTGTCATATTCTCAGAAAGACTTTCTCTAAGCTCATATGTAAGTCAAGATTTTCCAGAGAAACAGAACCAGTAATATGATAGGCAGATGATAGTTAGATGATAGACAGAGACAGAGAAAGATGATGTATTTATAGCTAACAAAATGTGCACACAACCTTTATATGAAGTCATAATGTATCTGTGCTCTTAGGAATATGGAGCCATCATTACCTTGTTCCATTATTATACCCCATTAGGCATGCATTATTATAAAGCATTATTTATATCCCATAGATATAAACTTATTGTAAAGAATCAGCTTATGCTATTATGGAGGCTGAAAAGAACAAAATCTGCAACCAAAATAATAGTCACATTATAGGAACAACCTCAGTGCCCAAGGACAGAGAAGTGTATTAAGAAGATGTGGTGTCTGTACACAATGGAAAATATCCAACAATAAAAAGATGAAATCTCAGCATTTGCAAAAACATGGATGGAACTGGAGGGGATTATGCAAAGTGAAACAGGTCAGAAGGAGAAGCATAAATACCAGATCATCTCACTCTTATGTGGAATATAAAGGAACAAAACAAAGGAACAGACAAAAGCTAATGAAAACAAACTCCAGAAATGTGGTGGGAGCCTCTGCGATGGGGGCAGGGGTGGGGGAAGAGCATCAAGGGACTGTGGAGGAAGATGATGTGTGCTCTGCCAGTGGGTGTGGTGTGGTAACACACATCTTAAAAGCTCCTAAATCATACATTGTATTGTAAACCGACATGACCTCAATTAAGCCCATGCATCATCAGGGGCTTCAAATGACTGGCAAATTCTAAGAATTAAGACCCAACCCACATTTCTCTAGGTCTCACTTGCTATATCTGCATCTACATCTTCATCACATTTAACAGGATTCACTTTACCCAAGAGTCATCCATGGAACTGATTCATGCTGTCACATAGTTGACAAATCCAGAGGAAATCTGAAATATACTTCTACTCTGCAAAACAAGTGTGTGACCTGCTAGGTACTCAGCTGTGTCCCCACCTGGAAGCAGCACAGAACTAAATGAAGGATCAAGAGAGGAGCAAGAGTGAAAGTTTTGGGATCAGCTTTAATTTGGATAAAAATACCAACTGCTAGTGTTACTGAAAGAATTAAGCCAGACCAAGTGCATGACTTGGTGGAGGTGAGTGACAAGTGGTAGCTATTCTTACTCTGGTGGAGAAGGCTAAGGGTAAGATTTCATGGACTCTTACTCTCGTTACAATGCTACTAAGCGTCTTCTCTGTAACTCAAGCAAAAAGGACACAGCTCTTCCTTGAGTGGGTGTAGGGAAGAAAAAAAAAATTCTTACTGATTCCTCATCACCTCTGCTGTAATCGCAGTTCTTTAGCCATTTCTTATAAGCCTCCCTTTAGAGGTCAGCCTCTGTGGGAGCTTCATCATGGACCCCCTTGTGCTGACTGGTGCCTCTTCTTAATTCCAAAATGATGAGAATATCCTTATCATTGCCTTCCTGGATTAGTTGTAACTGATTTTTGTAGGAGAAACTTTTAAGAGGGATTGTGACTTGATCACCTTTATTTCTATTTTTAATAGTATATAGGATAGTTTAGTTTAGTTTAATTAGTAAAAGAGAGAGAGAGAGAGAGAGAGAGAGAGAGAGGGATGGGGTGGGAGGGAGGAAAGGCAGGAGAGAGAACAAGAACACCCCAATTATTTCTATTTAACATATTAACTTTTTTTCTGGAACAAAATAATTTCTACCTATGATGCCTATGCACTAGCCCAGTAACTTATTTTACTTTTATCTATTAATAGGTTGAAGTCTGTTGATTTGAGAACTAATCTACTGTATCTGCATTTAAAAACTCCATCTCAGAGATAGTTTCTGACTTTGGACACTAGCCATCCAATCCCTGTCCCTGTTCTTGCAGCCTGATTGATTTTTCAGCATATCCATGTAGTTTCTGAATGCAATGCCCTGATAAGCCCATTCACACACTTGACATAAAAACATTGTGTTTGCTCATACAACTAGCTCAGTGAACAAGGAAGAGAAATTGAGTTATTTACTCGATGACTCAGGCCTTGATTACTAAATTGGAATTTGCCTCTGTACCCCAAGGGAGTAGAACAAAGAAATCTAATAGATTAAATGAGACGGCTGTGTGTCTCTCATTGCCTCTGCCCTGTGCACAGGATAATCAAGTCTGAAGAGGAAATCTGGCCATTAAATAAAAATACAGACATCATTCACAGGAATCTAGTAAGTGGCCAGGTGCTAGGCTTACCAATAAGTGGCCAGGTGCTGGGCTTACCAATAGGTTGGGTCTTAACACATGTATTTTTTCCAATCTAGAAATTTCCAATCATGTTCACACTCCCTTGGGATTATTTGGTTCTGTAATTATTGTGCAGAACAATCTATCATTTGACATACTTGCAGTGTGTGTTTTTCCTGTGCAAACCCCAGGGCGTGGGGGACTCATGAAATGCTGTAACACGTTGGAAAATAAAGCAGCAGCATCACCACCCACTGCTTGGACGCCATCAGGAACTACACCACTGTGGGACGAGGCTGACGGGCAGCAGCCTGCCAAGTCCTGCCACTTCCATCCGAGGAAAGCCTCAAGCATCTGGGCAAGGGGAAAATCTATTTCCCTACCCTTCATCTGCCGAAAGTGCTGTCCTATCTCTGCTAGGGGTCATGCCCGGCCACACAAAGGCATTAGCATTTGTGCAGTGGTGTTTGACCACTACTTATTAACTCCCCATAATTAGGTGGCTAAGCCTCCATTTGTGTGGCTATTTTGCAGGATTCTGGAAGCTCTAAACAACATGGCCCATTTTACTAGAGAATGCTGTCTTGTTCTCCTATCTTAGGACACTTCAGAGAACAGTGTCTGACTGTGTGTTGCCTTCAGTTTTGCTACAGCGGTATTTATTCACAATCTTCCTTTAAATCCCCAGACACTTTATTTTATATAAATAAGAATTGGTGAACTACACTGATGAAACAGCCACACGCATGGTGTCCTGTCTTCTTGCATGCCGTATCAGGGTGCTCCTTTCCACCGTCTCCTCTTGCTGAACCTCCATATTGACATTCATTTCTTCTAGAAATGAGAAAAATAGCTAGTAGGTTTATTTATTTATTTTCTTTTTTTTTTTTTAAAGATTTATTTATTTATTCATATAGAACTGGGGTACAGGCCAGAGATGTGGAGGGTGGAGGATTCACCAGAGACAGAGTGGGGAGCAGAACAGGCAGATCGACGAAGTACACTGCTGAGGGGAGCAGCGGGCGGGTCAGGAGATGTCTGCCACGCCATGTGGTCACCTCCGGGGCAGGCGGGAATCGAACTCATGAGGAAGTGGCTTTTAGATTCTCAGTGCGGTGCTTTAACCCGCTGTGCCACGAGGGAGGGCCTATTTATTTTCTTTTAAAGAATGAGTTTTTAAGGAACATTCTATGAGTCAGAAGACAAGGTATATATAGAGAGTCTGAATTTCTAAACTGTAAATAAATAGAGGTTCTCGGGGCTTCACCCTCTTCTGAGCACTTTCTGGCAGCCTCTTCTGTGTCCATCAGAGGCCCAGCACAGTTCTGTGTCCATCAGAGGCCCAGCACAGTGCTGGCTTGCCTCGCTCAGGCCATGACCACCTCAGCAGGCACCTGAGGACATCATTATTTGCTTTCAATAGCCTATCATCCCGCTGTTCTGAGGTTGCCGTTGTCCCTCTGTCTGTGGCTCCAGGTGCACAGTTCAGGCCCTTCAGAGCCTGAGGAATGATCAGCCTTAATTTCTGATGCCTTTTTTTGAAGCTTGGAAAACCTTTTCTTTCTTGCCCCTCCCCTACTACACTGACCTTGGTTCACATGTTGGTGTGTTGCAGATGTGAGCAGCTCCCCCTTCAGGTGCGTAATCACATCACACCCACCATTCCGACACCCAGTCTCGTCACCACAGTCCACCGTGTCCCCCACACTACCTCTCCCTCCCAGCTTCAGTACTGCAGTCAGAATCCATGGTCATTGCTTGTATGGCCTTACCTGATCCTTCGTTTCATTTCTCTCTATTCCCCCTACAAGTCACTGTCGCCCCCTCCCTATAAGGCCCCTGACAGCCTCGTCACATCTGTGCTTGGGAAACAACGATGTGTCTCTCATTTTCTTTCAGCAGACTTGGGAAGATCTCATCTTGCTCTCTAATTTCTACCCAAAAGCAAAGCACTGAAAACAGACCACAAACCCACCAGTGAGAAACAGCCCAGGGCAGAGCCTTGACTCTCTTACCCGAACCAGTTGATTAAAAAACTGTTTTAGACTGTCTCTAAGTTCTTTCTTTTCATGCTACAAGTCTTTTATGCTATCTTAACTGATACAGCAAATTAACAATATAACCAAGAATTTGCACTAAACAGCATAGCCTTCCATGTTAACTTTCCTGAACTCATGCCAGTGTGCACATATACCTACACTCTGAGATAAAACATTTCCTTTAAAAAATATTTGGGCCACAGATTTCTTTCCAGAAGAAACAAAGTGTACTAATATTTATTATTTTTTAATTTAAGTTAAATTAGAGAAGTTGTAGAAATAAAAAAAATATCAAATATCTACTATAGGCCCCCAAACACATTAACTCAGCATTTGTTAAATTCTTCAAACACCCTGTGGATTAGATGTTAGTGGGCTTCACGATTTTCAGATGAAGATATACAAGCTGAGGGAATAGTAAGTCTTAGCTGAATCCCCCCTGGCTAGTCGAGGGTAATGGTGGGATTTGACATCTGCCCTTTCTAACTTATATCCTTTGTCAAAGATGGGGGTGGGGAAAAGGGAGAGTAAGCCTAAATGCTTTGGGAAATAAAAGAATGAATAAATGCTCTTTTGGGTTTCATGCTCTTGTAGAGGTTGACCACTAAGGGCAGTTCTTTGCTGGGGGCAGGAGGCAACTACAAACATTTAGTGGATAAGACCTGGATGGATAATCTCAATACGATCCCACACCATAACGAACTGCTCAATTCACAATGAAAGTAGCATCCTCTTGAGAAACATACTGTGTGCTTACAATTTCAAGAAAAAGATCCAAATGTGAACAATTCATTATAAAACAAAGTAAAATAAATGCTAAATAAAAAATACTGTCTTAATTATTTTTTTAGAAAAGATTTATTTATGCATACAGAGCTGGGGTACAGGACATAGGTGCAGGGGTGGTGAGAGGATTCACCAGAGACAGAGCAGGGAGCAGAACAAGCAGATTGACTGAAGTACACTGTACACTGCTGAGGGGAGCATCAGGTGGATCCGGAGAGGTCTGCCATGCCAAGTGGACCACCTCCAGAGCAGGGATTGAACTCATGATGAACTGGTTTTAGCTTCTTAGTGCTGTGATTTAACCCACTGTACCATTAGGGAAGACCAGTATTTTTTTAAATTGTGGGGACCTAGAAGAAACTGAGACTTAACCATCCTTACGTGTGGCTTCCCTGGTGAGTCTGGTGGTTGGATGACATTCAGCCAAGGCACAGGAAACAGGAATAAGAGAGTATCCTGGGGGGCTGTGCGAAGATCCACCTTCGAAGGGCCCACATCTCTGCTCCAGCATCATTGGCCAGGACTGAGTCAAAAAGCCACAAATGACTGAGCCAGGCTGGGGAATGGATTTGGCTGTGCATACAGTAAAACAGGGTTTGATGAAGATCCAGCAGACCTCTCACAAGGGCATCAAAAGCATGAAAGAGGAACAGTGGCATCTTTTCCTACTCTGCTGCAAAGCTCAGAATCTCATGCTTTGCAAACAGCATCACTGTCCACATAGCTTCCCTATTCAGAAACCTGGAAACTGCTCCTTTGAATGCCATGCCCTACCACGTCCACTTCATTACCGTGTCATGAACAAACATTTGCTGACTACCAATCATTTTACCAGAGACTGTGCTGTGGGTGGGAACATAATGCTGAAAAAAATACCATCTCTGCTCTGATGAAGTTCACAGTCTAGTGTGAGAAGAAAGACATTTATCAGTTGATGATTAAAAAAAGCCAATTAATGCAGTCACAGAAACACTGTCAAGGTGATCTTTTCAAATTATAAATCAGATTATGTCACTCTTCTACCTAAAACTCACCAAGAAGTATCCCACTGTCCTGTTACAATTTGAAATGTTGGGTATCTATGAATGTACTCTTAGATGTCTTGTACTTGACCCTCTGGGGTCTCCTCATTCAAGAGAATAGGAGTCTTTTGTGGGACCTGCACTTTGTAGAAAATGGATAATAATACAAATGGGTTTTGTCTTACAGAAATGCAAATGTTTTCCTGGTAGAAATACAACTCATTCCTACCTGTGGAAAAGATTATGCTTAACATTGTATTATATTACCCATAGTTCTTAACAACATAGTTTTTATTAGAAAAATTTATTTCAACATTCCTGATTGTGTGTGTGTGTATTCTCAGATTCTATTTGAATCAGCTCAACATCTTACCCATTTCCTCATTAAACAGCAATGATGTATGATATGGCATAATCATAGAGGGACTTAACTTCAACTTTTAAAAACTGTACTTGAGCAACATTTAGGACATTGAGTGCCTCTATTTACTAAGATTTGTCCCCCTTGTACACTATGCCCCTGAGCTCCTTCCCAGGACTCTTGTGGCTGGCCCTTCCCAGGACTCTTGTGGCTGGCCCTTTTTTCATTTATCTTCTTTATTTCTAGCCTCCCCTAGCAGCTCAGCTCCACCTTCATTGGGGCTGGGTGGAACTGGAAACATGAGACTTCCCCTTTTTAGTCTTCATCATTGCCCAGCGGCAAACTCCTTTGTACTTTCAGAGCTTTTTAGTAACATCTTGGTAACATCTCTTATCTGTGGCAGGGAAATGTATTTACTTATGAACTTGCATTCTCCAACAGACTATGGAGCCTCTGAGGACAGGAGTGTGTTGTATTTATCATTGCTTCCTCAGCACTTGGCAAAGTCCTCGCTGTGAAAGGATTTGATCTAATAATGAAACCAGAGGCTATGGAATAAAGAATCTCACACCTGCACCCACAGAAGAACAAAAATTAAGAAGGGAAAGACTGATCTCTGGTAAATACCAGCTCTTCAGGAAAATACAGAAGACTTGCCCCCTGACCAGTGAACATCGGTCAAGGAGCTCCCCATCCAGTGAAGTTGCTGCTGGGATTCTGGCTGGGGTCTCCCCTCTGTGAACCCCTTGCCCATAAACATAACCCACCCCAAGCCCTCATGGACTTGCCTGTATAGCTTACAACAACTTGCAATTCCTAAATTACAACTCCCCTCTACCTTTTCCAATAAACTCAAAGTGCTGGTCATTCAAGCCTGCCTCAGTTTACACTTGCCTCGTATTTACCTCATGATTTCAGTTGACATTTGCCGAAGTTAAGTGTTTGTAAAGTTTTCAATACATTTTTTGAAAAATGATAGTATAGATGTTACTGCCACCGAATTTTGTATAATAGCTACAAGGTAAACACAGTACACTAGGGCGAAGAACTTTCCTCCAACAGGGACCAGATTGGAAGACCAGATTGGAGCTGTTGAAGGAATGACATTCGTGTTTGGTCAGAATGAACCTGGGCTCCTGGGGTGGAAAGTGGGATAAATAGCAGCACAAGAACTGGGTGACAAGAGTGGAGAATGAAGGCAAGGAATTTCCAATCATAGCCCAGTCCCTCCACGGAGGAGTAAATAAAACAACTGCTTTGTCATTTTAGCCTTCTCAGCATCTAGTGTTCTATGCACCACAAATAAATAAGAACCACTGCCGAGACACTGGGAGTAACTGTTGGCAAGAACAATCACTGTTACTCCTCCTTCACCTGCTCTGATAAAACATCAAGGGGAACTATCCATATGTAGTGGAGCAGGGTGCAGGAAGGAGGGGGAAATGAGGGTAACAGATTCTCATTAAAGGAACTCCTGAGAGTAAAAATAGCAAACTCACTGAGGAATAAAGAAAATCAATGAATTGAAAGGAGATTACATCTGTATTTTCCACCAAATGCACGTGAATTGGTCTGCAAGGAAACCAAACATAAGATATAACCTTTTACCTTCTGCTGGCCCTGTTAGACTATAGCAATGTCTGTCTGCTCTTAACTGCAACCCTGAATGCAGGTTCTAGGGTGCTCTTTCTCACTCAGTGCCTTACTGGGATTCTGGGGTAACACATATTAAGATCCAGGTAAATTTCTAAGGGCTTTAAGGGTTTGGAGAAAATCTCCTTTATTAATTTTGCTTTGAGCTTTAGTATTTAAAGATAATATTCTTGGGGCTGGCACAAAAGTCACGTTGTGTGCCTAACATAGGAAGAGCTTGCTATGGCGAGCTTTCTAAAAGCTCTGCACACACTCCTGAGGGGTGAACAGTGCATACTCACTTTTATCATGATGCAATAGTCTCCTCATAGTGACCACTCATGATTTAGCTGCAGATGAAGATGTGCATGATGTGGAGAATAATGTTAATTAAGTGCCTATATCAGAAACATACTTTGGAGTTTGTCTTCTTGATGAGAGGAAGAAAAACTTCTGGAAGTTTCCAGTCTTTCTCTTTTTTTTTTTTTTTTTTTTAAAGATTTTATTTTATTTGTGCATACAGAACTGGGGTACAGGCCAGAGGCTCAGGGGCGGCGAGAGGCTTCACCAGAGACAGAGCGGGGAACAGAACAGGCAGATCGACAAAGTACACTGCTGAGGGGAGCAGCGGGCGGGTCAGGAGAGGTCTGCCACGGCATGTGGTCACCTCCGGGGCAGGCGGGAATCAAACTCATGAGGAAGCAGATTCTCAGTGCTGTGCTTTAACCCGCTGCGCCACCAGGGAGGGCCACCAGTCTTTCTCTTTAAGCCCTCCCTCTCTGTTAAGCTTTAAGACTTGTTCTCCACTGTCCATTAGAGATCCCTGTCCAGATTTCCTGCTGATCCCTCATAGTCCAAGTGCGCAAATTCCAAGAATGCTCTTCCATCCCATAATCCTCCTCTATGTTATGAAAGGCATCATGGTCTCTGTGTGTGTCTTTCATGCCTACTTCAGCCCTGTCCTCCTTGCCTACTCACTTGGAATCCGAGAAGCCTATGGTGAAATATTTTCCCCTTTCCTTCCATGATAGCTTATTGGACCTTGTTAACTGCCACCTGATGTCTTGGCATCCCATTTCTCCTTCCTTCAGTTTAACTAACGCATTTATTGTTACCAGATAAATTTTCCTAGAGTAGAGTTCTGATGCCATCACTTCCCTGCTCAGACTACAGTGAAGACTCCCCAGGAGTCTTCTGGTCACAGAGAAAATAATGGACACCTCCAGCTGGTCAGGGTGGGTACCCTAATGGTCTGGTCTTGCTCCAGGACCTCATCCCTCAATCCCTTCATACCTACGGTACAGTAGTGCAGTGAGCCTTCTCTACCCTTACCTTTTACCTGGAATGCTGCTCCCCAGGTGTAAACATGTCTCCCTTCCTCTTGTTTCCAGCTTATCAAATGTGACCCCCAAAATGAATCCTTTCTTAAACCCCTCAAGTTGTACTTCAATACTTTCCCTTTGGTACTCCCTTAGGGCTTTTGTTTGTGGCATTTATTGTTATCTTTCAAAAATTGTTGTAGTCATTCATTCAACAAAGTGCTGAATACTGTGATTGTAGAAGTGGCTTATGAATAATAACTTGAATGAAAGTAAACTTCTCTTTTTTGCCCACTTTTGACTACTGTTCATACTGACAGAGGTGTCATAAGCTGTCTGTGGTAAAGTGTGACTGCTTCCCTGTGAAATCAATTAGTGGATTAAGCTTGAATTTGGGATCTTACATGTGCATTTTTTTTAACCTTCCAGAGAAGCTCTATTCCATCATTGCTATTGTTCTTTGAGCTAGTCATGGAGAAAAGCAGACTTTTTGAAAACCACTTACAAGTCATTCTTTCTCAGCCACCTTCTTATCAGCTTGTACTCACTTTCTTCTTACAGGTTCTACCTGTTGATGGAGTGTGAAGGACAAGCAGTGCTTGCCTCTCCAGGAATTCCAGCTGGTGTCATTTGGACAGACAGTACTTCAAAGCTTACACATGCTTCATCATCACCAAACACTTCTGAAAACCTAGCAGGGGCTCACTTTCCCTAAACCTTTTGTAGCTTGACTTTGATCCTTACAGTAGGCATCAAGTGACATTTCTATTCTTACCATAACAGGAAAGGTGTAATCATATTTGAGATCTTCAATGATGAGGAAATTGCATCTTCTGGTGGCCAATGAAATGTTTTCTTTATGGTTTTCCATGCTAACTCTTGCAGACAGTGCTCTTCATTTAAGTTTGAATTCTACTTTTACTGGCACCCCACAGAGAAGCATTTTATAAAGTTTACCCCAGGTCACACTAACATTATAAAAATCTTTAACACAGAGCCTTAAATTTAAAAATGACCTCCATAGAATAGTCACTGTTTTTTTTTTTTACAGAGTCATGATTTCTTCTATGTTTTTATTTGCTTTGAAGTATTTTACCTGTCCATCCCTTGAAACTAGTAAAACCTGCCTTTGAAGAGTCACATAATTCATCCAACTGTAAATATTTACCTTTTTGTTCAACTGAAGTTGAGAGTAGATAGTACAGGATTTTAGATAAAACCAAGCATAAATCAATTCTGTGCACAATCAGACCATGCCACAGCAAGGAGAGGAGACACACATGAAGTTCTGAACTCATACTCACACAGCAGTTGAAATTAGCAAAACAAATTCTAGAACTCTGGTTCCCTCCCCCCACCTTTGGCTCACAAATGCATAGAGAGTAGCAGTTTGTTGGTTTTAAGTCATTGCATTGTGGGTGTTAAATATATAGCATTATCTTGCCAACAGACTGATGCAGGTAGGTCTGATGAGGAGAAAGACTTTAGAAAGTAAAATTTTCATACTAGAAAATCTAATGAGAATTTGCTTATGGCCATAGAGAAGGAGTACGATGTGCTCGGAAAAAATAAAAGCAGTGTGCAGTGAGCTCTCTATTGGTGATGGTCTTAAATGTGTAAGTTACCCCCTTTTTTTTTTTTAAAGATTTATTTATTTATTCATACAGAACTGGGGTACAGGCCAGAGGCTCAGGGGCGGTGAGAGGTTTCACCAGAGACAGAATGGGGAGCAGAACAGGCAGATCGACGAAGTACACTGCTGAGGGAAGCAGCGGGCGGGTCAGGAGAGGTCTGGCTCGCCATGTGGTCTCCTCCGGGGCAGGCGGCAGGCGGGAATCGAACTCGTGTGGAAGTGGCCTCAGATTCTCAGTGCTGTGCTTTTAACCCGCTGCGCCACCAGGGAGGGCCGTAAGTTACCCCTTTTACTTATAAAATACTTCCTTCTCATTTCAAGGTGCCTAGGAGAAAAACATGTAAACAATTTATTCTAAAAGATTTAAGTGCAATTTATGTACATAGCTACTATTTTTAAACATCATTTTCTATTCATCATCTTCATTATTTTAGTTCATAGATTGCTATTGTGTTGATATGTGTAGTGTTGAAGGGGAAGAATGCCAGGACTGTGAAAATCAACTTTAAGGTAGAACATCAGCTCAATTACTCTCATGCATAATAACATGATATATATTAATATGTATATTATCTCTCTAAATTATTTACTTGATGCTTTTACACCATGATTTAATATCTTCATTTCAAGTTTAGCTAATGCTACATGTAGGGAGTTGTAGATAATTTGACAAAAGGGTGAGTTCAAAATAGAGATAAGCATAATTCCATCCTTATCTGCAAAGTACCATCCCCATTTTTATATTCTGCAATGTGAGAATATTTCAGATAGTAACACTTCTTTCTGAAACAGATGTTTACATTTAAGGCAGTCTTCTTGAAATCATTATTAGTGTTGAAATAAGAAACTCTCAGTTGTTTTTATGACTTTGAAGATCACAATTTTTTAGATGTGATCTTCCAGAAGATTCTTGTGTTCTGATTACAATGGTACCTAGAGAAGAGTTTTCTAAGTTTATCTTATGGTGTCAGGAGTGTGCTTTATTCGTGTATTTGCCTGACAGCATCTTCTCAAGCACTGATTTATAGAAGTGTTTGTGTTAGACTGAGGTAACTCTTTTGGCTCATTTATGACAGCTCTATGTCTCTCCAGTGTGAATTTTGGTCATCTTTTCCAGAGAGGAACATTTAATCAAAAGTTCTTGATTTGTATTTTCCTCTTTGAGCATCCCATTTCTTGCATTTTGCAGTATGTGGGTGACATGAAAGAGGTAATGCATATTTTTTTAACACTTCTCAGGATTTGGGAGGAACCCAGGCAATGAAGAGGGTAGCACTTAATTAATGGGGCAGAAACAGGCAGGCATCTGGACTATCATTCACAGGTTGCTTTTTATTCCCTCACTCTTTTCTTCCCCGATTCCTGGCTTATGGACCTGAATGGCAATTGAAATAAATCATAAAACAAGCCTGGAAAATCTATAGTGGTAGTGGCTGAAAGAGGCAGAAAAACATTGAGATGAATGGATTAGAAACTTTCTGAGCAGGGGAGAGGCAACAGCTAATATTTATGGAACCATTAAATTCCCATGTGCTCTTAACCTACGAATCTGGAGTGATGTTACCCAGTCATCTACCTGGCCTCTCCTCTGACATTCATCCAAGTCAGGGTCGCTCCCCGACATGGATATGAGACAGAGTCAGAGAGTCCATCCTGAGCAAACCAACCTAACCCTCCTCGCATCCTCAGTAAAGGATGTATTTTGTCTAAGTGAAAGGACATTTGCTCTTATTTTTTTTTTTAATTAAGTAATTTGTATTTACTTCTAACCTAAGAAACTTCTACAAGCTTTAAGATATCAGAGGCTAGAGGACTGCATTGTAGACTTGCAGAAGTAGCTTCAACCTACTATTACTAAATTCAGGAGGAGTAGTTGTGGAAGACTGAGCAAGGTTTACTTTTTGTATGCAGAAGACTAGGCTCTGGTCTTCTAGACATAAATTTGTCAGAGTGCATTATTGGGTTCAGTTTTAATCTATCTTCATATCCTCATCTATAATATGGGGCCATGAAAGAGCATATTACTATGTTCATTGCAATTCTGGGTTCTTCCTCGGTACCAAACTCAGTGTGGAGAAAACAGTGGACAAACTCTCTTTTCCTGCTCCCAAGTAGCTTAATGGCTTTGAGGGTAAGAGAGATACTGCAATGTATCATAAATGTGGTGAGGATTATAATAGAAAAGTTCAGCATACAGCAGAGAACAGAAAACAGGAAGTCCTAACTTATTGGAACAGCAAGTCCTAACTTAGTGGGACTTAGATGTGTCTCCTTGTGAAAGTGCTGAGGCATACTGGGATACTCATGAGAGTCCAATTGTGTGAAAATTTAGAGGGGGAAATGTTGCATTTTCCAACATCATGTTGGGAAGTAATTACAAAAAAAATTCATTGAACAGAACAGGACCACAGAATTCATAAAAGAGACCCCATTTATTAAAACATTCACGTTTCTTTTCAATTAACACTGCTAAATGATTGTGAGCTCCATTTCCAATGCAGAGGGGTGCTGGAAGCCTGAATCCAAATCATAGTGAGAATAGAAACCAGGTCCTCAATGGTTTTGATATGGTGAACTGTAGGAGAGGTACCATGCAGTGAAAGAGTGGGCTAGGCATAATACATTCCCTTCTGTCATCAGACAGAGGCCAGACACCACGCTCTAAGGGTCTAAGCCAGACACCATGTTCCAGCCCTACTCGCTCAGGGGAGAGCCTTGTCCACTCAGGGACACACCTGCAAAGTTGCAAGTAGTGTTTGACCCAACCTGATAAGCTGTCTGTCTTGCCTCTCTTCGCCCTGGATACCTGTCAAATAGATGTTTTAGGCCTAATAAGGTCCACTTCTTTTGTAGTTTACATAGGGTAACAGGGGCGTTTTGAAGATTTTGCATTTACACTAATGAATGCAAGCTAATGAATTAACCTGCTCCAGTTTAATGAATGATGGTAGAGTTCATGGGATTGATGGATCAGAGACAAGAGACAATCTAATATTCAGCAACAGCACTAGCCAGAATATCAGCATTTTTGTGCGGGGTCCTCAAGCACCAGTTTCCATAGACAAGATGAGGTCTGAATGGGTAGTGAGTTGCCTTGCCACCCCCTGTGATCTCTTCCCATGAGAAATGGAGAAACAAAACATCAAATAAGTCATGTGTTGTGTGAAAATAATCTTTTCTTAAAGTCCTGTATTCATTTATTTCTCATCTAAAGACAAATCTAAGATCCAACTTTAAGATTATGTAACTCTCTTGTAACAAAAAAACTTTGACACAGGGTTCTAATTCTAAGAGCAAAGAAAGATAATAACAAAAGTTGAGTCATTGGAATTTCCAGAATACTTAGAATCAGAAGTACTCTCTAAATAAGAGAAATTAAAAGATAACTTCCTTCAATAGGAAGTCTATTTTTCCTCCCATTGTGCCCAGAATGATAAATAAATTAGTAGGATCCAAACAAGAAATCAATGGGACAACCTTGGACGTGTTCTTTAATTTATGGGAAGACATCACAGGAGCTGGCTAGGCATAAATGGGAGTGACTAGGAGCTGATCAGTGCCTGGGTCATGAACAGAAGCAGTGAGAAATCATAAAAGGGTTCAATTGTGGTGTTGGAGGGAAACTAGACTTTTGGTGGTGATCATGAGGTAGTGGATATAGGTGTCAAGTTATAATGCTGTACACCTGAAACTTATATCATGTTACAAAACTATGTTTTCACCTCGACAGAATTCATTCTAACAAAAGGACAGAAGCAATCCGATCAGCAGTGAGCAGAACAAAGGCAGTTAATGAGTAACAGTTGCTTAGCATGTATCACTGGGGAAGTCTGTGTTAAAAAATTCTCTAATACATAGAATTCCTTTTTCTTCTTTCTTTTAAGGCACTTACAGGCACTTCTTTCTCAAGTGCTTTTTCAAGATATTGCCTAGACTAAGACAGCTGTACACAATAAATGGAGTCCTGAAAATTAGTGCATCCATTGAAGTGCTGATAGTCAAATATGGGTTTTCCATGGTCACATTTTCATCTTCATTGCTGAGTAAGCAATTGAGAGGTTCCAAGACTCTAAGCCCTCATTCACGAATAACAGTCTATAAACAAGTGATACTCAAGTGTCAAGAGGCAGGTTCATATTTGGAATACTGAAATCTGTATTAATGAATAAAAATATACTTCCCAATTTCCATGTACTTTTTATTTTCTGAAGCTTAAAATACATATTGAATATAAAAGAAAATGATGTGTCAGAATTTCTTTACCAAAAAATGTGGCTTATTCCTCTCTCCATCATATCATGGAGAAATTTGTGAAACTGGAATGATCTCAGGTAAAGAGTCTGTGCTCTGTGCAGTTTAGCATGCAGATTCTTGAACCTGAATTTACCTGGAACATACAGCTTTGAAAGCAAATGAGTTTTTCGGTTCCTCATAAAGTTATTGGAAAGTTAATTTGAGGTTATGATTATGAAGAGTTTAGAATACTGCTGGATGCATAAAAAGCACTGAAATTTTTACTGTAGTGAATGACATACCTCAAGAATCACAACACAGTGTGAATATTAGCAGTGGGGCATATGGTGGCTGCATATCAGATGCCCCTGAACTTCAGTGTGCAGATTCTTTGGAGGGATCTCTCAGGAAGGTGTCCTCTGCAGCTAGATTAGGGAAGACTGTTCCACTCATCCTGGTATTGGGCAGGTGGAACCTGATAAAAAACCGAAAAGCTGCTCTGTTGATCTACCCTGCCCTGGGATCCTGGGATGTAGAGCTACCGGTTCTCAACTGAGAGTCAGTGGGGTATTTGGAGGGACTGTTCTCCGTGAAACAGCTGGAACACTTTTTTTTTTTTTAATGCAACCACTGATTTTTTGTTTCTATTTCACTTTTAATTTTAGTCTTTCACCCTGTATACTTTGAATGTCTTGGTTTTTCAAGCTCACACTTAAGTAAGTGACACTAGCTGCCCTGGGGATTATCTTCCCACTGGACTGGTTTTCTAAAGGGGATAGTTTCAGTTTTCCCAGGAAAAGAGTGTGGACTCAGGACTTGGCCAGAAGTAACTTCCTCTTTTATTTTGGCTTATTTCTACTTTATGCTGACCAATAAACCTGCCTGCAGTGATGAAAATATCCTAAATCTGTCCTACTGGGTAGCTGCCATACATGGGATTACTGATGGCTGCAAATGTGGTGAAGGCATCCAAGGGAATGAATTTCTAGTTGAATATCATTCTAATTAATGGAAATGTAAACAGTGATGTGTAGAAAGGGGCTTTCCAGTGGGCATAGCTCCTACTATCACTTTAGACATAGCATTTGGAAATTTATATCCAACTGAAAAGAATAGTCTCTAAAATGCTGAGCTAACTGAAGCTTGATTCTAATTTGTTATGCCCAACTTTATGTGTTAACCCTCCTTTCCTCTTTCCTCTTTGATGAGCAAGGTCAAGAGCACCTATGATCCACGTCAGGAAAGGAAGTTGGAAACAGAATTATGGAAGAATGTGCATTTTTATTCTCTCTTCTTTCAGTGCATGTCTCAGGAAGGCCCCTAGAAATAAATATCCAAATGTTCTCAAACCTTGTTGCTGTTGTTGTTGCTTTAACTGCATAACATTTTTGTCCTTAGGACTTTCATGGGCCTCCAGTATATTGAACAAATAAAACCAGGGAAGCAAGACTCAGGCCACACTTAGTCTCATAGTTCTGTTTCCTGCCAGTCCCTCAGGACTCCATAGGATAGTTTGAAAAGTATGACTCAGACACTGTCCCTCTATACAAGAGCAAAAAAAAGCCCAGACTGAGGTAAAGCCAACCTTAAGACACTTGATACCAAACAAATGGGACCCTATAACTGTCTCCCAGTTCAAAGTTCTCCATGATGTTGCTTCTGCATGAAGATTTTCTGACTTATTTAGTCTATTAAATGTTTCTGAAAATAGTTGCTTGCACACCATCTCATAGCAGATCACCAGGTAGTATCTAGAGTTGTTCCTTCTTTTCTTCTGGGCCATTCTCTTGCTGCTTGACAGGGCAGTCAAATCCCTTCAAAGCAGGGACTGCACCATCCATTCCTGATATTTCCACAGGAATTTCCTGATATTTTCCACTTGGCAGAAGGTAAAGAAACCTGCAGTCAATATCCATTTAAGTGATGGGTTTTTGTGCAAGCTACTTATAATTTTGAAAGCTAGAGCATATACGTTAGCCAGACTTTATATATTCTTGAATATATAGTTTGATAACATATTAGAAAACCTTGATGATCTGAAGAGATGACTCAGGCTGCGTGATGCTGGGAAAGGGGACTAGGAGGTAGACTAGAACCCAGGACCCACGCCTGTGGAAACTGTCACTCTGACCACAGCACACTGCTGCCCCTGTCCAGAAGGCACACCCTCTGCCCTGTTGGATGAGAAGAGAGGGGTTTTCTAACTCTGGATTAACTGGTTATCAACTCAGGGAGATGGGGCACAGGATGAGGCTGCACTGTGGGACAGTCCATGGAGAGAAAAGCAGAGGATAGGATCAGTGAGCTACTATCAAGTTCCAGTCCCTATGCCAGGCAGTTACTAACCTGTAGATACAATTATCCATTCTCTGCAAGAGGGGAGACTGAGGCAAAGCAAATAATTGAGGCACTGGCCTAGGATCTCAGGATGAACACCTGGAATAATGGATTTGACCACAGGTGTACTTAAGGGACTTCTGTTTAAGAAGCTCTCAGGAAAATGGGTTAAAAAAAAAAAAAAGAACCTACACAGTGATGTACACAATTGGTGAGGCAATACCATCAATGACAATATCTTGCATTTTGTGAGGACCAGAGTGGAGGATTAGAGTGTTTCCTTCACCAGCATGCAACATGGAAAGCACACAAGGGAAAACAGCCATGAAAAAAATAACAGCAAAGCTTACAGTCAAGCCTGCTCAATCAGGCACAGTGGCCATTCATTTCAATAAATATACAATTAAATGCTTTGACAGGCAGCTCATGAATCTTGGAGAGCAATGGATTACTTCAAAAAAGCTGGAACCCTTTGGAGGCTTGCTGAGTAATGTAATCTTTCAATGTGCTCATGCTTAATATTCATTTTAATTTGCTGAAAACCCCAGATAGATTGGGAAAATCTATGGGATTTGGTATATAGATGTCTTTTCCTTTTAAGAGGTGGTAAAGTGGAAAAGTAGTGTTGATTAAGATGCACATTCATTATAAATATACTAGCAGAAAATTACTCCTTTCCCCTGATGTCAAGAATCTGAAAACTCATATCTTGATCAGATGCTGCCTCCTATTTAAGCTGATGGTCAGTGACAGCTGCTTGAATAGGAGACTGGCCAAACTGCAGAGTCTGAAGGAAAGTCCACCTGGTTCTGTCCAGCCATGATAGTTAATCTACTGTTCACAAATAAACACACCTCTGTTTTACTAAACACTGACTTTTGTGTTTAGCTCAATCAAGGCCAGGTAAATGGCAGCCGTTTATTATAATTCTAGCAGCCATTTTTGTAAATGTCCATAGTTACATGTGAAGATAATGTTTGTAAAGCAACTGAGGATATCCACTTTGACTCTGATGCCCACCTCCAATCCCTGTTTTCTAAACCTTCACTAGAAGTAAAAGAGAACTCCAGGTGGTTCTGTCACATTTTAAAAGGTGTAAGCACCAAAATGCAAGAAAACCCTATAAAATCCAATCCTCACCAGGTCTTCTGTATAGCTGTGCTTTCACCCATGGTGTTAGTGTATATTTGAGACTTAATTCACTTCAGCTCTATCACACCATTTTGCCAATAAGCATGTTTGTGTTCATTGGATTCTATTTCCATGTTGTCACTTTTATTCTTTTAAGTGCCATTTACTTTTTAATATCAGAAAACAGAATTAACTACTTTCAGTGAAGAAATACATTTTCTCTTCTCTTTCTGTTTTTACTTCTTTGGACATCTGGAAAGGAATTGAGATGAGCATCTTGGGGGGGAGGAGGAAGCAACAACCAGTCGTGAGAAGGCTTACCTGGTACACATGTTTATGATATTTAATGATTGATCCTTTTCAGCTGTCCTGTGAGCTTTAGAGACCAAAATCCTGGACTCTACCTTCCCTGGAATCCTTGAAGTGAGAGATTTGAGATGTACAATTTGTTGCAATGTAATGAAAGGATAGAAAGAGGGAGCAAGTTGTTTTGGGGTAGCATGTATATGGGGAGGCAGGTTTTCCAATTATGAGCATGACTAAAATCTTTCCCTGGGTTTAGTAGGAGTTGGCCAAATGAAGGAAAGGAGTTTTAAAAGGGTGGGTCAAGGTGCTTCTGCAGAAACAGTAGGCTGTGCTAAAACAGGGGGTATGGTATAGAAAACAAGAATGGCATGCCTTCCGGAAACTATTAAGTGCTGTGGTGAATGAGAAGATAGTGAGCCAGAAGACATGAAGATATGTCTTCAAACAACACTCAGCTACACAGTTCCCATACCTCCATTCATTATACCATTGTCCTACTATGCAGCTTGTATAGAAGTTGGTCATGGAGTCTGAGAAGTTGTACTTTGAGTATATTTTGAAAGACAGGGTTTAGTAAGTGAGGAAAATAGCATTTCTTGATATAAACAAACAAGTATATAATGACTATATTATACACAGGAGAACATTAACAGCTCTTACAAATTAGAGCTGAGGGTATGTTCCAGAAAAGAAAAAGGTAAAGGAGAATTGGTTAACTGGAAATACCTACGGATGAAAGGCAGAACTTGAAAATAAAAATAGTAGTTGGAAGTGCCTATGTGGACATCAAACTCTAAAACAGACCATCTGACAATGAAAAGGCCACTTTTCATAGCACACTCAGAGCATTCTACTTCTTTGGAAAGGTGGGGTGGGCACTGGAGAATTACTGAAACAGGGCATCTTTAAGCTTCAGAAGGAATCTTGGTAAAAATGCATGTGAGAACCAGGCAGTGCATTACATTGAAGATAATTTGCAGAAAGGGGGAATTTCTAAAAATAAAGGTTGATGACAGTGGTCGGCACTTAGATTTTAGATCTTCCTGAATCCCCATATAGCAACAGAAAAAAGTAAAGACAGCAAGTGTAATGTAGATATAGAAAGCACTTGCAAACAAACCTCATAAATTCTCCAAAGGCAAACAGCTGGGGACAAATGATCAACCCAGGGGAAGACAGTGTGAGAAAAGTAAAGGGAAACAGAGAAGAGTCTGAACAACCCAAAATGGCTGACAGAGTCTTCACTAGATGACAATGTGGGCAAATTGAAACTAGTGGGATTTTTATGACTCCAGAAGAGAACCAGTCCAAAGGCATCTCTGCTTGGTACAGCCGTACTCCAGTCCCTGAGAACGCTAAGCAGCCTGCCATTCTTCTATGACTGGGTGCCAGACTTCGGGTAAACTGGAATCAAAATGGACTAGCATAAGGAAAGTGTCAAGAGAGGAAAGAGAAGGGTTAGATGAGTGTGGGCTTTAATGCAACCCTCAATTTTCAGCACTGCAGAAACAGCAGAAGAGGGTGCAAGCAGAGTTTTAGAAAAATGACATGAGCTCAGTCTTTGTTGACATAAAAATATCAAGTCAAATGCCTCATAAAGTTAACAGAACACAAACTGGAGGAAGAAGCAGAAAAACTTGCTATAGACAGTGATAATAGGAAGCAGAGGACGTCAGACCCTGACAGGTAACAAAAGCACATCTGAGAGCTACTGTCCAAAGACCCGCTAAATTGATAATATACAACTAAGTCATGTAAAACTAATCTATACAAAATACAACTAAAGGGAATTTAGAAGAATATATAAAATATGGACACATTAGTCATAAGTACAAAAACTCATAAAAAAGAGACAGAACTCAAGACTTCAAAATAAAATATATTTTTAGAAAATAACTAAACAGGAGACTCCAATAGCAAACACCATAAATAATGCTTTAAGAGAAACAGTGAAAAAGAAAAACAAACCTTAAAGATGGAAATAAATTGAAGAAAGTTATAGTGAGGTTTGATAAAGTTGGAAAGAAGAAATAGAAATCCTAATATATAAAAATGGGGGCTCCAAAGAAGAAAATCCAAGTAAGGAAACAATCTAATTAATAAACATTACTAATAATTTAAGGAAATAGTCTAAAAATTAAAATAATGTATTGTGTTACCATGGTCTTCAGAATTTTATCTCCAAAAACATATTCTAGTGAGGACAAGTCAGATTACTATTACCCGGGTGTGAAAGGAGTGGGGAAGAAAAAGTTCTAGCAGAATGTTTATATCAGAAATGTTTGAAATATATAGCAAGAAGTCAGTCATAAGCTATAAATGCTGGAGGACTGTGTTTGAACACCACTGCTATACTACAGAAAGACAAATGAACAACTGAGCATGAACTGTGGCAACTGAAGCTAAGCTGAAGGGCTGAGAAGACAAAGCTTTACCTGTGTAAAAGACTCACAGACTAGCCTTCCCAGAAGAAAATCTATAAAAAGGTAATTTTTATATAACCAAATGACTGCAATGGCGTGGATTTAAGGACGGGTGATATGTATTAAATATGGAGCACTTAGCGAATGATGATTAAAGTAGAAAGTCTGTAATATATAATAATCTGACTATGTGGATACAGCACAGCTATTTAAAAACTAGAGTAGGAGAAGATAATTCTTAAACATTTTTCACTCATCATAAATGATGTTATTAGTATTCTGAGATTGTTAGACTGAGTATGAAAGAGCGCTAACAAGTAATTGTGGGTTATTTTGATTCTACAATTTCTCGTGTCACCCAGAACCAGGATTTTTGGTATGGAACAAAAGAGATAAAGATGAAGTATCAAAGGGTTAAATAAAAGACCTGTTATCCTGAAATGAACTGGAAATATGACTATGACTCACAAGATAGATAGCTGGGTGGGGGCGGGGACAAGAGAGAGAGAATTGCTTCACTCACAATGCCTACACCAATCAGTAATGAGGGGCATTCCCCCCAATATCCAGACTATGCTTTTGAGGTACAATTTTCCATTGAATGGTAAGTTATTCTTGGAGAAATAACTCATTCCACATCTGAAACAGTAAAAGACAAGAGCTTCAAACATCTGATATCAAAAAACAAAATATCCACCGGAGACAATCAAAGCCATGTGAAGGCACTCAGGAGCTGACTTGGAAACTCCAATTGGCCAAAACTAGGATAATTTGAACTTCAGTACATAAGAGCAATAATGTTTTAGAAGTCAAGTGTATTAAAAAAAAAACAACTTTAAATTGATAAGGATGTTTAATATGATGTGAAACCCAATCTTTTTGAAAAGTGCATAAATGAAAGCAAACAAATATTGAGGGAAACATATTTTTACAAAAGTATTCTAAGAAAAGAAACACACTGTTGTTAGGCCTAGCTGCTGTGGAAAATAGCATGGAGATTTATATTTACACACATACAAGTGTAAAAAAAAAAGGTGAAATCTTGTTAATTGGAATAACATGGATTGGAACTATGGGGAATTACACTAAATGAAAGTCAGAAGAAAAACAAGTGCAGGATAATTCCCTCATAAGAGTAATACAGAGGAACAAAACAAAGGAACTGACAAAACTACACCAAACAAATCTGACTGGTAGCCTGACTTATTAAACTCCAAAGGAGAAGGGTGAGCAGTGGTGAAGTCAAAGAGAGTGCTAGATGATACTGATGCTTCCATGGCCTTACAATGTGGTAACATACATCTGAAGAAGTGTGAGCCTATACACCTACACCATATAAAGGATTATAAACCTATGTTACCTTAAAAAAATTAATGAAAAATAAAATGTACTTGAAATTTTAAAAACAAATGCAACATGAATTAGAATACCACCACTTTTAACCACGAATGAATGTATGTATGGCTGGTAACATCCAAACTAAAATTACAACTCTGACATAATGTGCCCCTTAGTGAAAGGCTTCAACATTAGCTAGCTATAATATTGTCAAGGACATTAACCTTGAAACTTATAAAGCCTCTGGATCTAGCTGCTAATAATCAAGAAATGCAAAGAACATGTTGAATGACAAAATCCAAGCAATAGGAAACTTGAGAGTTCAATTAACTTATTCTTCAAGAAATAATCATAAGGAAATGGAAGAGTTGCAGGGGAAACTTTAGATTGGAAGAGATTTATTACACTCATCTTTATGGCAGCACTATTCATGACTGTCAAAAGATAAAAGCAACCTTAGAGTCCATCAATGCCTGAAAGGATAAACAAATATGAGGTGCCTAGAATGGTCACATTCTTAGAAATAGAATATAGAATGATGGCTGCCAGAAGGTGGGAAGAAGGGGCAATGGGGAGTCCTTTCTAAGGGGTACAGTTTTAGTTTCATACGATGAAAAGATGGACCATGAAGATGTTTGCACAACTATATGTATATATCTAGTACCACTGAAATTTACAAGTATTTAAAATGGTAAAATTGTATGTGTATTTTGCTGAGAAAAAGTTAAGTTTTAAAGTGGGAAACTCTTAACTATAAAGTTTTTCTAGGTGATAAAATCCTAAAACCAAGGAAATGATTAGTAGTAGACTTTTTGAAGAAAAGGTTGTTGGTGATGTAAGGAAGATGCAGGAGACAGACTGTCATTGAGATGGAGTGTATGAAAAGGACTTTAAGGTCTGGCAACATTCCACTATTGATCTCGGTCAAGTTACAGGATCATAACATTAAAATAATTCAGTGTACTAGATATTTGCTTTGTATAGTTTTCCATATCCATAATTTATTTTAAAATAAAAAGGATAGCAATAACTGATGTAGCTATGAATATGTTTGGATGCCACAAATCTAATAAACAAAAGTATTGCCATTTAAGTTGGTGGTGTCCTAGTTATGATGATTACTGACAAGAATTTATCTTATTTGTAAGTCTCATTCAACCTTCCTTTCATTTATTCACTCAGCTTCTTAATTAATAAGCTTTTGTTCTGGAAATAAGAGATCAGGTACCAAAGATGTAGATAGCCCTGAGTCAGCTATTTTCTATTCTTTGACCCTACCAGGACCCACTAATTTCACCTCTGCACCCCACTCTGTGCTAATGGGGGTGATCCCAATGTACTAACTCTTCCAGGTTCTAGTCCTGGATTTTCATTCTGGGTCTGACCACTGGGAGACACAAGAAACTGGAGGGCAGGGAGGGGTTACCAGGCAGGCCGTCCTCACTCTTCCCTCACTTCTCGAGTTCTGCAATGTTTTTGTCCCTGTGATATGTTTCAAAAATATTTGGGTCACAAAAGGTGAGATAACTCAGAAATCCTCACAGATTGGAGGAGTCAAGATAACTAAGGCAACATGATACCCTGGATAGAATCCTATAACAAAAAAAAAAAAGAGGTGTTTATGGAGAAGCCAGTGGAATCCAATCCAAATTACATTTTATTAGAAAATGGCACTGCTGTGATCATTTCTGAGTTTTGATACATCTATCATATTCACATAAGATTCTAACATTAGGGGAAGCTGGATGAAAGGTACAGGGGCACCCTGCTATTTTACACCTCTTTTGTGGCGTTAAAATTATTCCAAAATAAAGCATTTGGAAAATTATGGTTGGCGAACCAGGTATGATGAATTCAGAGTTAAGATGTCAAGGTTGGGCCTCCCTGGTGGTGCAAGGGATAAAATCTCAGCACTATGAAGCCACTGCAGCAGGAGTTCAATCCCCAGCTAGCAAGGGAACTATACACATGGTACAGCAGACATCTCTTGTCTCACCCACTGCTCCCCTCAGCAACGTATTGGTCCATTAGTCTGTTCTGCTCCCCACTCTGTCTTTGGTGAATCATCTTCCTTCCTGCATCTCTGGTCTATACCCCAATTCTTGTAATCATAAGTAAGTAAATCTTGAGGGAAAAAAAAAAGATGCCGAGGTGGGGGATAGATAAAGATAGTTTGATGAATGGGTGGTGGTGCAATGGGATTTGACTCACACAACTTTAGTAGTAAAAAATGTAATAATTATAATGACAATAATTTCAGTTATTTTCATCCCCTTACATGGATGTAGAATTATGTCACTCATTTAGGGCATAGATCTGGGATTTAAAATCAAGTTTTTCTGACTCCCAATAAAATATTCTAAATCCTATATTCAATTCATTCTCAATCCAACCAAAAACAAGCACCAAAAGCAGAAAGCATTTGTCCGTTTTATCAATTTGCTTTGCTAATATACATGTCAGTAGGCCAGCTGAGATTCCACAGCACAGTCTTTGGCAGGGGGGTGGGGAGGTGGGGGGTGTTTAAACAGCATCCAAAAGGCATGTTTAAACAGCATCTAAAAGGCAAACCGTAACTCAGTATTTCTCCAGCTTCTCTGCATGTGACACTGCTAATTCGCCACTGCCAGACAAAGCCAATGGAGGTCAGGCTCTGATTAATTTAATGAACCAGCACTAAATTTGGTATAAGTAGGTGACCTGGGTCCATCAAGGTAGGGAAGGTTTCTAGATGTAGATGGGTAAATTTAGTTGTTATTGCCAATTTGAAGGTGAGGCCAGTGGGAGGAGAGCTATAGAATAAGCAGCACTCACCTTTGTCATGCTAGGTACTTTCTTCCCTGGTTGAAGAGAACCTTCACACCTTAACTCTGAATTCATCATACCTAAATTTCCAAGCACAGAAAATATTCTATGCTTGGGGATTCTCCTTCCATGTCTTCTCTGGTCTTCCTGGAGTCCAAGTTTTCTGCAGGTCTGTTCTATGCTTGGAGCCCTGTGGTTTCTCAGTCATGTCCATGGCAGGAGTGCAGGTCAGTGGCCCCTGGCAGGTGGCAGTTACATAACCATCCTGCCAGGCAGCCACCCGAATGGAAATGGGGCCCCAGCACTAGTGAGAGAAGAGAACATGCCGGGGGGCAGTGAGCTGCTGGGAAGCAAACGCGCATCTGCTCTCTGGTCTGGCAGAGTCTTTGCCAGGGAAATGATTTTTCATAGTTCAAGAAGCATGAGAAAGCCCCCCTCCTCTGCTGGATTTGGGGTGCTCCAGAACACAAAGGGCTTCAGCTGGGTCTGGGCTGTGAGGGGCTGGGCCCTGGTTTATTCATCTGGTTACTTATTTTTTATTCTTATTTCAAATGGAAGCACTTTATCCCTTTTCTTGGTGGAACAAGAACAGACTGATTGGCCCTCTGGGTGTTCAGAAAGGAAAGGACAGCCATCCCCTCCGATCACAGCCATCCGGGCGAAGCAAGTCCAGATGCTCTGTGACCTGAAAAGCTCAGCCCAGGTGCCCCTCACCCAGGCCCATCCAAACACCTTCCTGGGAGGGCTGAGAAGGCAGGAGGAAACCCACATAGGCTGGAACATGTGTGGGGGTCTTAAATTGAAAGGAGAGACCAGAAGAGGGGAGTAGTTAATAAACATAGCAGAAGGGCAGAATCTAGACAAAAAGGTGCACAAGATAGGTAGGCAGGAGAGGGACTATTTGCCTGATTCTACTGAGATGTAATTCTATCAGGACAGCACAAGGCCAGAAGGAAGCAGGGCTCAGTTTCATCATGTCTGATGAATATCTGATGTATTTGTTTATGAGCCATTTCACAGAGTGACTAAAAGCTCAGACCCCTCTGTCAGACAAGCAACAGATGAGTCCTGTTTCAGGGACTGTGGATGGAGTCCCAGTCAAGGATTTATAACCCTCTCTAAGGCTTCAGGTTGGCTATTATAAAATGAAGAAAGAAGAGTAGCTCCTTCACAGAGTTCTTGTGAGTGCTCAGTGAGCTCAGGTTTGAGAGTGCTTAGCAAAACATCTCATACATCATTGCTGTTCAAGTTTCAGCTGTTACTATTTCATGAGTACCACATGGGTATAGCACCAGCAGCAGTGAAAGAGACACAGAGGAAAGAAACTGCCCACAAGGAACTGAGGTGTGCTCGAGGCAGTAAATTCACATGCAGGAGGTAATGCTGAGTAGGCCAAGACAGAATCAAATGAGCAGAATGCACTGAAATTCTACATGGCTGCACCAAGCCCATGAAAAGTCAAGTTGCTGGTTATTCATCAGCTCCACAGTTTATATAAATAGGTGCCAGAGGTGGACTTGAGTGATAAGTGTTTCCTAGACCACTGCTTCTCCCACTGGGAGCTCCACCCCAGGTCTAAATAAGAGCTCATAGTAAAACTCATAGTTTTCAAGGCACTCCCACACCCAGGTGTACGTATGTACCTGTGCTGGGTCCTTGGACCACTCAGAGAGTTGCAAGGATTAGACCATTGGAGCACTGTTGTAGGCATCTGAAAACCAATTGCTCATTTGGCACCCAGAAGGTATGAAATACAGAGGAAGGAGAGCCAAGAGAAATAGGTCACAACTCTCCACCCACAATTTTGCTTCTTCCTCCTTCATCTTCAGGGATCAAGAAGCATTGTCATCAATGCCAGCACTAACAATATGACCTACCCGCAAAAACTAAGAGCAAATACTCACTGAGCACATGGGGGGCAAGCCAGTAGCAGGTCTTAAATAAGTACTTGAGGAGGTAGAAATTGGGGAAAAGGAGAGATGTTAAATAGGGAAAGGATGAAGGAAACAGAGGGAAGTAGCAGATAGTTAATATGCACACACACATACACAAAGCTTCATAAAATCCTTGGACCCCCTAGGGAAAGCCCTAGGTTGTTGAGCTCATTAGATTATGAATTCTCCATTTGAACTCTTAATTTATACCTGTCTTTTATCATAAGGGGATGATTTTCCAAACAAGAATAAATAGAACAAATGTTCAGTAGATAAGTAAAACAATTGTAAGAAAATATAAGTTGCTTCACTCTTATATTTTGGTATGTTAATGTCTGTTGGTCATAACAAGTTTATCTCAGGATACTTATAGGTTATATTTAACACTATAAACTCACACTCCTTCAAAAAATCATGAAGAACAGAACATGTGTTGGTAAATTATTTGTAGTATCTACAAAGAGAAAAAGAATAAGTCACTTGACAATCATGTTAGCAATCCTAAGTAGGACTCTAGAATAGAGTTCATAAGTAATCAATGTGGCTTCAGTAAAAGCTGGGCAGAGAAAACTACCATGTGTCCTTTTCATTAGGTGAACAGGTTAGGGGAGTAAAGCAAACATCATATTCTATAATTGGGCAAAGAAAGCAGATTCTCACAGGACCTTCTGTACCTTACAGAGCAACATGAGCTATATGACAGCACTGCCGGGGCAACACACAGAGGCTTGGTGACTGACCTCAGAAAACCTTAACCCCAAACTGGTGCCTGCCGTTGAGTTTCTCAGAATTTCATCTGGCCAGTGTCCAGATCAACGTTCTATCATTGACTCGATGATTTCCTAGAATTCACGTAGGTACAGTTGGGGAACAGCACCAGGCTGGGAGTAGAGCTAGTATTGTAATGAAAGAATCAGACATCAAACTGATGGATTTAAGATGGGGGCCTTTTGTATTTGTTAAATTTAGGTTTAATAGCACTGGGACCTCAGGACATAATAGTGTCATTTCATCCCACATAGCTTAGGTCACATTTTCAACAGCATTCTAAGTACTCGTGGGTGCTGCATTTTCAATAGTGTATTGTACTTGTCTGTACCTGTCCTTATGAGGATAGAATGGCAAAGGACAAATAATTCAACAAATGGAATATTTGAAGGAATTGGGAAGTGTTCAATGTGGAGAATTTCGAATGTTCATGCTGTTTAAATTATTCGGGTGGATTATATAAAAGGAGAATGACACATGTTCTCTGTGACACTGGCGAAAAGAACAAGGACAATTGAATATACATAAGATGAAAATGTTGACTTAGCTAAAACAAGAACTTTTTACCACTGAGTCATATAAAGAAAAAGAAAGGAAATGCTTGGGGATTGTGGGAAATTCCCTATTACTAGGGTTATTAAGTAGATATTCAAGTGGGCACCTCAAAGACTAAGAGTAATCACTAAAAGCCCCACCTAAGAATTTAGTTGGGCTAAATGTACTCTAAAGTATACTAAAAGTACTCTGCAGCATACTAAAGTAGAAAGAGTTTTGAGCAGAAGCAGGAACTGGGAACCTCAAATTCCTTCATATAAAATGATCTCTTGGTTTCTTTCTAATAGAAAAGTTTGGTGCTACCATACAGTCAAACTTATAAGTTCATTTCTCCATCCCATACCAATCAGAAATAAGTGAGTTTCTGCAACAGAAATGATTTTGAGCAACTTCAAAAGCTCGGTGGTTTGAAATAACAAAGGTTTGTTTCTCATTCATACCATTTGTCCTTATTAGGTCCATAGAGAACTTTAAGAATCTCAAGTGTTTAGACTTGTGTAGCCAGCAGAAAGAGAATTCACTGAATTATGTACTGATTCTTATAGACTCTGCTTGTCTACAACTAGTCACAAGCCTTACTCACCCACATTGTGGAAGGGGATGTGTGGTCTCCATGTGCTCTGAGGAGAAGAAAGCCATCATCCTAAGCAGAGACTACTAACTACTGAAGTTACAATGGAGTCACACTTTCACAGGACAAAAATGTCTAAAGAAATAATACTAATTTGATCTGACCCTTTGTATGATTTCTCCATATTCCACTTCTAAATGATAGTATCCAATATTTTTCTTTCTCCTTTTGATTCATTTTGCTTAGCATAATCCTCTCCAGTTCCATCCATGTTACCACAGATGGGTAGGGGTTGCCTTTTTGATAGCTGAGTAATATTCTGTTATGTGTATAAGTCACTTTGTCCTGATCCACTCATGTGTTTGGGAACTTAAGCCCTCTAATACTGTAAAGCTGGTCAACCATAGACCTGAGGCTACTAGAGGGTCAAGGGGAGGGGGAAGGGTATAAGCATGGGGGGAGGAAAGGCCAAGCTATCTATGACTGAGCACTATGGGTGTCTTAGTGCTGGCTGAGTTATGGTAACAACATCTAAGTATAGTGGGACCCTATACTTATAATACACAAACAACGTTGCATGTAAAGAAATACCACTGATTTCATTTTTGGAATCAGGTTTTGTCCCTATCATAAATTTTCTTGGTTACCCTGGGTAGATCACATTATCTTCTAATATTTCAGTTACTATAAAGAGAAAAACCTCCCTCTCTCTATCTCAATGAGTTAATAAATCTTAATGCAATTCAGAACATTTCAACCCCCAACCCAATAGAGTGGATAATGAATAAATATGCCCAACAGAAAAAAGAAACAATCATACAGTGAGGGTCCCTACAGACTAAATGCATTTTTGGCAATTCCTTTTAATGATAGAACCACTTTTACTGATGCAGGTAAAGGTTTTGAATCACTTCCCACTTTCCAGAGAGGCAGGTAAACCAGTTGTCCTGCTGCAGTCACAAAGGCAGACTGAGTAGAGAACAGGTCTCTAAAAAGGAGATCTCTGAAGACAGAGATCTGTGAGGACCCTGTCTCCTCACTGGTTTGACCACTCTTGATCCCCTCTTTATCCTTGCCTCCCCCACACTCTTCCCTGTTTCTGTCACTCTGCAAAGCCTTGGCATGGAGAATGGAGAATTTGGCGCACTTGGGCAGGATATGAAAAGACCTTCTGCCAATATCCTTCTCAAACATAGTTCCAGTTCACCAGAGACCTGGCCTGCCCCATGGGATGGTCACAGGAGGGAGGCTGAGCACATGCTGGAGACACATTGGTCCAAAGAGATCCCAGATGTTCTAGGCGTCCATGCTGCCCACAGATGGCTGGGAGGAACCGCAATGTCCAGGAATCTGGGATCCACTCCAGGGGCTTCTAGCCTGGGAAATTCCCCACTGAGGAACTGACTGTGACTAGGAAGGGAAACATTTGGAGGCACAGGTCCTGGACTGGATAGGACAGAGGGTGTCCACAGATAAGGGCGTGGGCTGCTCTCTCATCCAACAATGGCACTCTAGCCATGGTGATGACCAACACAGCTACAGCGGAACAGGAATCCAGGTGAAGATGGGATTGCTGCGCCTGTTTACACCTCATATGCACTTAGCTGACTCTTACCACGCCCACCAAATGGTTTTACCAAAGATTCAACAAAGATCATTAAAATGCAGGCAGAGGTGATGCCTGCCTTTAGGAATTTAGAAAGTGTTTGGGAAAACAAACAAGACAACAAAGAATACAAAATGGTTGGATTCTGATGAAAAAAAAATTCCAAAGTTGATTTGAATTATTGAGGAAGTTTTCAGGAGTAATTTGTAGTGTGGTTCACGCCCGTCATTTTATCTTTTCCACACTAGTCCAGACTCATCCAACTTCTTCCAACCAAATATAAAAAGATTCTTCTCACCTACCTGGCTCATTTTTTCCTCCAGACAAAAGGTTATAAGGGTTTGACAACTAACTAGTTGTCAAAAAGATTAAGGTAGGTGCATACATTCAAACCTTTGAAATGAAGTGGATCCTCTGTCCTTTGTCATTTCCAACTGAATATCCATCTGCCATTCACTGTAACTGCTACTTGTCTCCATTTATTTGCCAGTGAAAATAATGACATTTGTCTTATGGTCATGCCCATGCTGACTTGGACACACTTGGTCTGTGACCAGCTAAGGGCAGAGCCCACCAGTGCAGTCAATGCCAAGAAGAGGTGCTGGTAAACACTCTAATGTGGGGACCACTGGGAATCCCTGTGCTGCCTCCTGGGGCAGAGCAACCATAGTAGGGCTCAGCTCAATGCCTGTTGGTGAGTGCCTTCCATTTAAGTTTTTACACCCAATACACAAATCTACTTATTTACTAACATTAGATAGGAAATGTGACTGCTCCTTGTTCAGTTGTTCTGCTTTTAGAATTCACTGTCCCCCATGCCTCCCCATTATCCCTGCGGGAAACATATTTCATGACACACAGGAGGCTGGGTCTAGTGTTTTTTTTCATAGGAGCCATCAGAGTGAAAAGTCAGAATCCATGATGTTTGCACAAGTTTGGCATATGGTAAGCAAAGAGGGAATGGCTGGCAAAACTTGCCTCAGAAAATTGAGAGCCTCAGATTTCATTCTGGAAGCACACGGTCCTACCTTTATTTCTTTAGATCTCTTGGGAGTAAGGCTGTTTAATCTAAATTGCTTATTTTAATCAAACTGATGAGCTGATTTCTCAAAAAGCTTACTACAACTGTAGGTATGGGCACAGGTAATATTGTGTTGATTTGGTGTTATTCACTTAAGTATTAATGGGGTGAACATTTTATCATGGGCTACCAGGGACTGGTCATGTCACCCTTTCTTCCTGGACCCTATTTTTAGAGCACACATGTTACACGTGGCACTAGCACCTGTCACTGGCACCTCAGCAGCCAACAGCTCTTTGCTGCTACTGTGAGTGAGCAGCCATATAGCATGAAGGCTGAGCCAGGCCAGGGCTGGGGTGATGCAAAGGTGACCTTGCCCATGGCTAAGAGACATTCTTAGAAATGACACTTCAAGCTGGTCTCTCTTACCTAAACTCCTTTGACTCAATCAAATTCTAACTTCTGGGGACAACTATCAGTTTACTTGGCAGAATGGAAAATGGATTTGAGGTTTAATTGTTTAAAAACATATACGTAAATATATATACATAGTCATATCCATATGCCATATGTATATCAATGAGAAAGATTTCAATAATAATATACCAATTTAACAATGGCAACCTATGCTTAGAAAAGAATGTGATTTGAGGAGAGAATAGTTAGAGAATAGTATTTTAACTCTTCCTCCATGAACTTTAGCATTGTTTGAATTTATGAAATGAGCAGAAATTTTAAATATTTTTAAAACAATAACATTTGATTTATTATACTCGACAAGATGCTCATTGCAGTAAATTTGGAAAATATAGAAGAAAAAAGATGACTATCACCAGTAACCCACCCTCTCAGAGAAAACCACTGTCAATATCACAATAGATTTCCTTTTTAAAATTGTGTAGGACAACAGAAAGATAACCTTGCAGGGAAGGAGAAAGTGAGAAGGACTTTCTAGAAGAGCAATGAAGGTGAAGAATCACTTACTTGAATTGGAAACTGCTGCTTTATCTCAAGCCTGGGATCTCAGTTCTCAGTGAGCTGCTTTGGACCTGGTAGTGGATTTATTCCAGAAGCCTCTCAGATCCCCAGCCTCTGTGGATCTCGTTTGCTTCCTCTGTTAAATGGAAATTCTCTTATTGCTGCATTGCATCCTCTAGACATAAACAAAGCACACCCTGAACGTTCCTTTCATATCAGTTCTGACCTAGAATACTGAGTAATAATATTGTGCAGGTTTGGATGCTTACTTACAAAAGCCCATTAACCCAAAACTGCATGGTGGGAATTTCGTTCTGGGTATGGGTATGCACAGCAGCATTGTTCTCTGGCATTTATTCTGTGATCATGCTATCATTTTTAGACACAGTGTGGGCTATGTAAGTAGATTCTGTGTATTTTTCTGGGGACCCAACTACCACGTATTTCTCTGAGAGCAGGTTTTTATCCACATGGGAAGAAGAGCTTACTGACCACCCACCTGCAGTTCTGGGTTATCCTTCCCCAACATTATCAGGGAGAAGAGAGAGTGCAATCTGGGAGCACCTCTCATTTCTTGGGGATCCCTCGAGCTCCCCAATAGTCTTCTCGCTCAAATAGCACACAGATCAGTCTGATAAGAACAGCACTGGTTGATGCTCATGTGAACGTAAAATTGTGGCAGCGCTCAGTGAGGGACATGTGTATTCCTTGTGGGCATGATTGCATTAAATTCTCACATCGGCCTTCTCACTCCCTTGCAATTATTTCCCTGTTTTATGATTTTTTTAAAGATGTATTTATTTATACATACAAAACTGGGGTACAGGCCAGAGGTACCAGAGACAAGAGTAGGGAGCAGAACAGCAGATCCCTGCTGCTGAGAGGAGCAGCAGGTGAGACAGGAGAGGTCTGCTGTACCATGTGGATCACCTCCAGGGCAGGGATCAAACTCACACTGAAGCAGCTGTGGCTAGCTTGCAGTGCTTTGTCCTAATCTGTTGTACCACCAGGTAGGGCCCTATCTCCACATTTTATAAAGGAGGGACTAAGGCTCTAAGAGGGTAAATAAATGACTCACTTGTGATCTTGCTGAATCCCCTGATGCAGAGCTAGAGCTTCAACTCTTGATCATCTGGCTTGATCATCCTGGGCTTTCATCCACTGCTACTATTTAGGCAGAAAGGGGAGCTTCAGTTACACTTTGTGATCTGCCATCACCAGGAAGTTACTGATTATGTTAGAGATCATCTGCCCATTTGGCATAGTTTTTTTCTAAAGGGTGGGAAGATAGGAACAGAAATGCTGGCGGAGTGATGTTGAACAGGCAGTTACTCATCCCTCTACCAAATTTCCTCTCCAGAGAGGCCATCATGGGCACCTGGCACTGGAGAGATTTGTCCCTCCTCCAGAGAATAGTAAGGTTGTCCGTAATTTAAGATTCTCTGAACAGATACCCTGCCTTTCGGGTTTGGAGAGATTTATAACCATCCCATTCTCCTCGACTGCCCACTTCTCTGCTGTACCCCCAGTTCTGAATCATCTCTCAATTAGAATCAACTCCCCCAATAGTCTGTTCTGCTTCAGTAATGTGTCCTTTGATTTTAGCAGCTACACATTTTTTTCTATTTGGCTATATTGCTTATACTGTTTATGCAGCTGCTATGAGACTAAATATGCAATCAATGTGATGTGATCATGTCCCTTCCTTACCAGGGAAAGAGAAAATGCCAACTTGAATTTCATACAATTTTCAAGAGCTCTGTGATTCAAAATGATAAGTTCCTTTAATTGATGTGATCTTAATTGGAATCACAAGGGACATTGGAATATGCTGGAATGCACACAGAGTTCAGTTGTCTGTGATTTTAATAGCACTGTGTGACTGAGATTAGACCATTATCTCTCTTTGGTTCCCCACATAGTGGAGAGTTCATATTTCTGAAGTTTGCTGCAAGCAAAATGCCATATTATGGTATTTTATCCCTGGCCTTTCCTTCAATGTTGTGAGAAATGAGATTTGGATTTTATGGGTGATAGTTTGAAAATGAGCTGTTACAAGTAAATATATATAATGCATACATAGTTTATATATTATATGTAGCATGATATTTTATACTTATATACATATCTTGACATAAATTTCTGCTAATTATCCAGCAATTACAAACAAACATGGTGACAGTCATTTCATTATCATCAACTGATGATATTTATGTATTCACTTCATTTATTCAAACTTTTATTCATTCAGCAAATATATATTGAACCTGAGCAATCTCTTAGGATTTGCTAATAAATGCAGAAGATGGACAAATGAGTAAGAATAAATGGTGTAGTTGTAGAGATAAGCAAGTAAGTCAGTGTGGCAGCTCAGGAACAGAGATAAGTACAGAGATTGAAGTAGTTACAGGAAGATAGAGCAAGACTTGGGCTAAATTTTACCTAAACATAGAGAAAGAGGGTCCCAAGTGTCCATGAAATTGGAGATATTTTACATTCTTTTTAATTTTATCTTTGCCCATGTTAATCAAAGCACAAGAACATCAAATACTCCAACTATTTTTCACTAGATGTGTTCTTCTTTTCATTTTATATTAGGAGAGTGTTTTTCTTTCTTTCTTTCTTTTTTAATTAAGAGGGAATCAGTAAATTTAGGTCAATGACAAGTAGACATTACTGTAGGTTGCCAGCTACAAATAAGTGCATATTTCTATTGGAAGCACATTTTGTAGAGCACAAATCACATGAACTAGAACCAGAATGAGACTTTGGTAGTGCATTCATCCAATCTATCAAAGATGTGCTAAATATAAATTTTACAGAACTTTGGCCCTAAAGTTTAAATCCACAGTAGGAGGAGGTGATAAATAAGTTTATACATATTGATTTGTTTATCATTCAAAGAGATGATTTTGCTGCTTTTCAGGACCATTTATCCACAAATAATAGCAGAAACTGAGAAGTCCACTGGTACTTACCTAGGTGGATGGGAGGAAACAAATGTGACCCCTTGGTGCTTGTAACCTTCCTTTGGAGGCAGCCATGGCCCCTAGCCACACCCTAAACAGAAGGCAGATTGCAAACACTGACAGCATTAAAACAGCCAGAAGAGAAAACAGCATTTGCTGAGATGAATATTGAACAAAGGTGATCAAAAAGTTAGCATGATAAGCTCTGTTCATAGTCCATCACTCTGAGATTTTGAAGAGTTCCTTCATATTTCTAATCCTTAAGTCCTTCATCTAAGATCATAGAAAGTGAGATGAATGATCCATTAACTCTAAAATCTGAATTCTAATAGCAACATCTGAAATGACTCTTCATTACTTTGAATAGGTCAGTAGGGGAGGCTAGGAAAAGAGAATTTGGGCTTTTGGTAGAGAGTCAGAGACCTCATTTCTAGCTCCAACTCTCCTATTAACTTACCTCTGAGAGCTGTTGTCAAGCTTGTAATTTAATGTGTAGAGACAGAAGATAGAGTAGATGTTTGGTGAGCTTTCTCCAAACTTCAGAAGACTTTGGTACATATTATACGTTATTATGAGCATCATATCTCAATAATATATACTTAAGTGTTATTAATATTCCTTAAGAGACTGCACATATACAGTCTACAGTAAAGAAATCTTATTTTTATGAATGAAGAAAGTTACTCCCAGTTGTTACCTTCAGTGATGCTCAGTGATACTCTCTATCTTTATTCTGGGAGTGCAGACACTATTCAGCACCCACAGCTGCCTTAACATGAATTCCTTGAATAGTGCACCAACAAAGGAACTATTATTTGCAAAGTCACATGTTTCTCTAAGCTTCACCGCAGTCTTGGGTCCCAAAGCCTCAGGCAGCCTGCTTCTCCTACGATTTCTAAATATGTCCCTTCTATCACCTATTATTTGTAATCTGGAAGGTCCGTTTTACTATGGTCACTTTCATGGGTCATGTCTGATGGCAATATGACTTCTCAGGACACTCAATATTCAACCCTCAGCCAGAAATGGAAATTCATGAAACCTATTTCTAAAAAGAAATACATACATACTAATAGAACATACATACTAATAGAACATGCTTGCTATTGCAGTAAAAGTTTCCCTGAAAATCTTTATAAAAATATCTACTCCTTCTTAACCAAGGACTTATTGATGATCATCCTGGCTTCAGAAACTACTTTGGAAAAATCATAAAACTCCTAATTCTTCTCCTGAAATAAATGTATAATTGCCCCTTACACTCCTGGCTCAAACAATTAAAATATCAGGTCTACTGTCTTTTATTTATCACCATTATCACTCTACACATCAGTTTTCTGTAGTCAGTCATGATCCTGTTGAAGACAGAGGTCATTTCCTAACTTGGAAGTCCTAGCACCAAACATTGTGCCTTGTAGCAAGAAGTTCCTCCATAAAAGTAGAGAAAGACCATCCGAAAGGTTATGAAAAAGTAGAGGAAAGGAGGAAGAAAGGAAGAAAAGAAGGACAGGGAGAGGAAGCCATGTCCAAGAAACAATACATTTCTTTTCATTAGGAGCCTACGGAGTCCTGAACCTTATAGCTGCTTTGATAAGCCTCCCACTCATATTCATGTAACCGTCAATGGCGCCCTACTAAGAGGTGAGTTAGGCATGGGCTAATTTATGCATATCTGTAGGAAAACAATACCAAAAGGATGCCTGGATGTTTCCTTTGGTCCATGCTGGTTAGAGCTGCCAGTCCTTGGTTTTCATATGTTATAGGTCTCTCAAAGCTAAAAGGTAACTTATGAATGAAGAGATATTATCTGGCTGAATGATAAAATTGAATGAATTTTCTAGGAAATGTGCCATTGTGTAGCAAATTTTTATGTAAGTTTAGATTAGCATTTCTTTTTTTCTTTTCTTTTTTTTTTTCTTTAAGATTTATTTATTTCCTCATACAGAACTGGGGTACAGGCCAGAGATGCGGTGGGTGAGAAGATTCACCAGAGACAGAACGGGGAGCAGAACAGGCAGATCTACAAAGTACACTGCTGAGGGGAGCAGCGGGAGGGTCAGGAGAGGTCTGCCACGCCATGTGGATCTCCTTTGGGGCAGGCAGGGATCGAACTCATATGGAAGTGGCTTAAGCTTCTCAGTGCTGCTGCTTTAACCCACTGCGCCACCAGGAAGGGCCATATTAGCATTTCTTTTAATCTGCCCTTAAGTCAATAACCTGACTCTTCATACACTAGAACTTCAGTTACTCCAAGTATAAATCTGTACCACAAACTATTTTGGAAATTGACAGAAAAGAAAATAGTTACCCACTAGACATTTTGTATTTCCAGTACAAAGAGATCAAATTATTACTTCAGTAATTCCAAGGGACATCAGTGGCCAGGAGCAGAGGAACTTTTCTGTCCGACCTTGTGATTCCTAGTCCCTGGCACACACTCTGCCCTTTCCATCTTGGCTACAAACCCTCTGCATCTGTGGGGAGCCAGGTGCTGCTCAGTTCTTTCTACAGTAGCATTCTGTTTGGTGCATGCCAAAATGTAAGTCATTATCACCATTAAACTCTTATTAAGTAACTCCCTATTTTGGTGCCAACAAGTGGGTTTTATAGTTAGAGTCCTGGTCTGCTGTGGTTTTATGGGCCCTCTTGGTCAGGGTAGCTTAGCATTGAATTGGAAATTTGCTTGTTACCTACAATGGAGCGTTTAAAGCAAAAACAATTTTTTACATTGTCTACCAGGAACGTTTTGGGGAAATATGGAAAAAATGATCCTACCCTAGAGTGGATTTGAAAGTAGTATTTGAGAGTATGGGAGCTGCCTAAGAGTCTTGTACTAGGAAACTTGATCCAGTGGAGAGAGACTAGGATGGGACCATGTCCAACAATTAAGGGTGCTATTTCCAGTGCTTCCAGCGACTCAGCAAGTTTGACTTCACTGTGCCTGGGGCAGACCAAGCTCAGGGCCATATGAGGCCACACTAGGTGGTGTCCCTAAGTGGCCGTGTGTGTGTGTGTCTGTGTGTGTGTGTGTCTGTGTGTGTGAGAGAGAAAGCAAATCCACATCTCCTGCTAGCTCACCCTTTTCTATATTGTGTTATTCTTCAATAGACCAGGCTTGTGGATGGGTGATAAGTGACAGGAACAATGGGAAGTAAAGGAAAGCCAACACATGCAGGGTTATTTTGGATCCTTCTTACCCTTAACTAGCTTATTGACATTCACTTATGTGATACAACATAAGAATTTATTGAACAACTACTATGTGCCAGCCACTATATAAATGCTGGAGGCCCAGGAAACACAAACAAGGTTGAGACTTACTCTCTGATGGAGAAAGTTGGCATATGTGAACTAAAAGGTGAGATTCCTCACCTCTTCCAAAATACTTGCTGAGCTGGCCTGACTTTCTGCAGCTGCCTTTAAATCTCCCTTCTACATGGGCATCTTCTTGTCTAGCAGAATTCATATGAAAATACAGGGCATAAGACTGAAGCAAAAATGCTTAAGTCAAAATCTTCATCCTAAAGAGAAAAATCTTTCTGGCAACTCTTTGTTATGAGCAGTGTGGAGAGAAAGGTAAGTCTACAAATCTTCATAGTTAGAGGTTTTTTGGTTGTTGGAATCCTGGTTCTACCACTTACTAGTTACATGATAGAAGATAAATAGTTCTGTTCCCCAATGCAATGGTATTTGCAAATGGAGACTTTGGAGAGTGATTAGGTGATGATATTTTGTTATGACAGCCTGAACAGACAAAGACAGTAAGCTACTTAAACTAGTTGCATCTTCTCTTCCTTATTTATAAAATGTAAAATAATATCAGCAATGTCCTCTTTGGGTACCTAAGAAAAATGATGAGGTAATGCACACGAAGTGTCAGATGTTACTATTCCTGTTCCCCTTTACTTTTCAGTATTAACTTATTATAAACATACCTGCTAGGAAATGGGCAAGCTCTCTCACTGCGTGCTGACACTCAGCTTTATTTGCACTTCCTCAGGGCAGAGGCTCTGTTTGCCCATCATTCTGTCCCCTACAGTGATCTTTCCAATGGCTCCACACACAGTAGGGAGTAGGAAGTGCTTGTGGGTTGCTGCTGAGAAAATGAATTGGATGTCATTTATCCTGCCCTGGGATTGCTGAGAAAAGTACACAGCGTTAAAGTCACCTCACCTTCCATCTGTCTTACTTTTGACCACAGTCCCTGATTTTCTCCATTAGCTGGAGTGCAGACCTCAGGCACTTGTGGGCCCTCCTTTTCATTTGTTCAAAGTGCCCGATTCAAAGGCAGCGATCAAGTCTCAGGAACTCTCCCTTTGTGGTATCTCTTCAATTCTCTCTGTGTCTTTATTCTACCTTTTGGTTCCCTGTTTTGAACCCTATCATTTTCTACCCTTTCTTAATTAAACATTTGTCTCCAATTCTGATTGATGCTGAGTATTTGATTTTCAGCCATTCCATAGAAGCAACCAGGAGTCATTTTATCATCACCTAACAAATATTTGTTAATGGAGAGTTCCCACTGCCAATAAATTCCAGGGAAGAGAAAGAGAATGAGTGGGAAAAACCTATCTGGGAATTATTCTGAAACTCTTCCCCTTTCTTCATAAAATAGAAAAGCAGTTTCAACCTTTGGCTTAGTATTTAAAGTGAGGGGATAGCTACCATCTTCAGGAAACATGCCCCAGGAGTGAATGATAATATTGCATACAATAAAAATAAATAAATAATTACTCTCTCAAAAGTTCTGAAACACTAGTCTCAATTTTCCTCCAAAACTTGATGAAAATTATAAACACAAAGCCAGAAAGTTTAATAAACCTCAAGAACAGCCGTCAACATCCCTGAAATCATGTTTCTAGAATTCATCTTTAAAATCTATAATACTCCTAAAATTCATATAGTAGAGGTAAGGAGACATCCCACATTTGTCCGTAATGGTCTACATGTTTAAGATACAAAATCTCATTTAATTAGTTGATCATTCATTGTGACCCAACTAAAATGCCCATGAAATTTTGTCATGGAGATGGATAAATTGGTATTGAAGTACAGATAGAAAAATAAGCACATAAACACTGAAAAGGAAAAGTCTATTTTATCAGATATTAGTCAACAGATATAGAAAAGGATCAAAGTTCAGAAGTTGACCAAGCATATACAGAAATCTGAACCATTACAGATATGGCATTTCCATCTCTTTGTAATAAAAGGTGGAAAAGATGACATTAAATATATGTCATATTATTTGCCAACATAGAGTCCAAGTGGATTAGAGATGTAATCGAAAAAAAGTGAAAATATATAAGGATTAGAATAAAGCATGGTAAAATTTCTTCTTAATTTGTCTTCAGTAAAGGAAAATATAGATTAAGGTGATAAATTTTTCTACATATATATAAACTTTAAAAAAAAACTGTGGATATAATTCCTTGAGCAATATTTTTAAAAATGACTAGCTAGGAGAAAATATATGCAACATGTATTTTTTGGAATAGGGCTGATATCTTGAATATATAAATGGTTTTTTAATTGAGGCAGAAAAGGACATAAATTTACAAGAATTTTTTGGGCAATGACCCAAAGTATCACTTTAACAAGATATAAAAACGATCCTTAAACATATGAAACAACCCCTCTCACCCATTCCTGGTGAGAATAAACAATGACATACTTCTGGAAAGTAGTTTGGCAATATCTAAAAAAACTAGATGTGCATTTTTTTGACCCAGTAATCTTACAACAGGAATTTACCCCAAAGATAACTTACATAAATTTGGAAATGCATTTACAAAATGTAATTCATGGCTGTCTTGTTTGTAATGACAAGATTTTGGAAAAAGCTCAAATGTCCAAGGTAGAAGATTAGTTGAATGAACTACAGTAGATAAAGTACTATATGGTGCTAGGCAGTAAGACACCGTGAGGAAGAGCCCGTTGAACTAGTACGGAGTGACTTTAGTGGGTATTTTTAAGTGAAGGAAGAAAAAATGCAGAATATTACATATGCTATGTGATATTCAAATTTACTAGTTACAAGATGTGGGTATGTGGTGACTTGGACACAGAGTAGAGAAACATTCCTGTGAGTCTAGCATTTTGAGTACTGTCAAAAAGCACCCTAATGATTTACATATTGAAAAATAAGTGAAATGAACTCAACAAGCATAAGAAACAATAAAAGAAAATGCCAACTGGAAAAGAAATGAGATCTACAACCTCAAGGAGGGTTAATTCTACAAAAGAAAAAGTAACCCACCCATCCAGGAGGAAATATCAAAGGAATCTCAAATAAGGAATGCTCTGTTAAAAAAGATTTAAAAGTACTGTGTCCTTCAAAAATATCAAAAAGACAAGCAAAAGTTACAGGAATGTTCCAGAGAGAAGCTGGTTAAGCACACAGGACAAGCACACGCAGCATCTGACCCTACACTGGGCTCTGCACTGCAAACTCAAGGACCTGATGGGTCCTTGATGACGCTGAAATACAAATAGCAGAACAGATAAAAGTTTTCATGAAAATTATATTTTGCGAAGTTGGTCACTGTACTGTGACCAGAAAGGCCAATTGCATTATCCTTGGAAAAAACAAATGTATGTATGGGAAAAAAGGTCTATGAATAGGCACTTCATTTCAAATGATTTAGAAAAATATCTGTGTGTGTGAGAGATAAATTTATGTGTGTTAGGGAGGGAGAGAAATACAATAGGCCAAAATGTCAAAGGGGAGGAGGCTAGAGAAGAAACAGCATTGTTTTTTAAAAATATTATTTTTGCTTTTGTCATTTTTGACTAGTTTGCAATCCTTCCAAATTTAAAAAAAAAAAAAAAACTATATATAATATTGACTCCCACAAAGTAAGTGTTGGCATGAGCTTACCAGAATGAACTAAATGCATTAAAACTTAACTAGTGAGATACCAGAGCAGACTCAACCCAACACGAATACAGGAAGGAAGTGTTTTTCTTGTGCAGGTGGCAGTTCGGTGGGGTCTCAAGGCTGTGGATGAGGAGAGCTCTGCAGATGGGCAGGATGGGAGAACAAAGGCAGAGTGCAGAGTAGGCATGTGATTTCCTGCCCACACTCTTAACGCAGAAGCCCACCTGTCGGTTCTCATCCATCTCTGATGTGTTCTTCACCGTCCTCCCTTTCCGACAAGCTCTGAAGCGGCAGGTCAGGGGCTGTGGCTGAGGATCCCAGCGCATCTCCAGAGAGGCTAGTTCAGCTTTGGCAGATTTCTCTGGAATTAGCAAAGCTGCTTCCGGCTCTAAACACACAGTTCCTAGCAGCTTTTCTTGTTAAACTCCCTGAGGGGGGAAGGTGTGGCAAAGACAAACCAACCATTAGAAATTCTTTGCCAAACCCACTTTGGTGGTGCAAGGGATTAAAGCACAGCAATGAAGCTGTCCACAGCTAGGAAAGCATGAGTTAGATCCCGGACCAGGGAGTCATGGCAGACCTCTCCTGAACTGCCTGCTGCTCCCCTCAGTAGTGTATTTCAGAATATCTGCCTGTTCTGTATCCCATCTTTCTCTGGTGAATCTTCTTTCTCACAGACACACCCTCACGCAACTCTGGCCTATGCCCCAGTTTTTATATGCATAAGTCTTCGGGGGGAAAAAAATCTGAGGTCAGTGTGGAGTGGGGGAAGTAGAGGACGGGGGAGACCTTTCCTTGATGCTTAAGGAATGTTTCCTCAGGAGACTAAGGGCAACTTAATACTGGGGAGGAGGACAGACTGTCAGCTCTGTTTTAAGAGGCTTCACCATTTGGAAATTTAAGGAAAGATAGTGTTTAATTTCCTCACAGGTAAAACAAGATAGATATTCTATGCTGTGAAGTTTGAATGGGGTAACACTATAATTGACTTGTCCCAAGAAAATTGCAAATGTGTCTTGTGTTTATTTGTTGTATCAATTCTCAATAAAGTCCTTGGCATGTTGGGATCGCAGCCCCCTCCCCATAGCTGCATCCTGACATGCACCTATTGGAGTCTTCTTTTTTATCTGATTATTTGTGTCCCCCAAAAGCCCTGAATCTGATGAGGCCATGTTTCTGCTCGACAGTCTCTGGCCCAGACTTGCCTGCTTCTGCACACCTCACAGACACTATGAAGACCTCTCCATGCCAGAAGCAGGTCCGTCCCATGTGAACCAGACTGGGCTTGCTCAGTAGTCAATGACCAGAACTGAGCAGTGGGTGTCAAAATCCTGGGAGATTGTTCAGAGTCCCCAACCTCATTTGACACTCTGAAATTTTTGTTACATTAAGTGCTTCATTGAGAAGCTTGATAAGCTTTATATCTGATGAAAACAAGAATATTTGGAGAGAGACCCAGGTTGTCCCACTTCAAACTGCTTGGGTTGCCATATTAGCTCTGCCCTACCATCTGAAGACCACTAATACACCACCTTGGGTCCACTAAGCATCATGGAGAGGCCTTACATCACAATCTTAATAGAATTATATAT
>NW_004567119.1:27706608-27727660 GCF_000260355.1 Condylura cristata
TTATTATATTATATATACACCCACACATATATACATATATATATAAAGAGCTTATTATTGTTGTATCATCATGATCACTATTATTATCAGTGTGCATTCACAAAATTCATTTATTCTAAGTGCTAAGCATTATGCTGGGCAGTGGGAGTATTTTGCTGAATCGAAGAATTTATAAGCTATTGGAAGAATGCAACAATTAAAAAAAACAGATTTTAAAAACTAATGAATAGTCATATATGCCATAAAGAGAAGAGAGAATGCAATGAGTGAAAACTTGGGGTGGTGGTCAGTCTGTGTGAAGGCTGAGGGGCTTGGATTTGATCATCAGGAAAGTTTTCCTTGAGAAGGAGGCATTTGACCTGAGCCTGAATGAGGAGGAGCAGCCAGTTAGTGAAGAGGAAAAGGAGAGTCCAGGGTGGCCCATGAAAATGCACTGGGGGGGACAGTAGCTATCCAGTGGGGCCTGATTTGGTGGGTAAGGGTGCTTGTGGCCTACGATGAAAGCTAGAGTCAGATCCCACCTTAGCAGGGCCTGATAGGCATTCAAGTTTGATTTCATGAGCCCTGTGAATTCACTGAAAGATTTTAGGCAAGACAATACCATCATCCAATTGACTCAGAAGCTCTCACTGGTTGCCATCTAAAATTGGATTGGCCCATAAATCAGAGACATTCTGCCAGGGCAGGGCAAGGAAAAGGGGTTAAAAGAGGGGAGAGAAGAGCACCAGAGACCATGGCGGTGGTTCATGGATGAGCTGGTAATGGGAATTTATAGGGAATACACCTAAAAGGAGAAAGCATACAGCATATATTAAACAAAAATGAACAATGATGAAAAATATATAAGTAAAAAATAAAAATATTAATTGAAAAACATGGATTGACCCAAGAGCAAGACATAATTGGGGTAGACTAGAGCCTCTCATGGGGGTTTGGCTGCTAACAGACCACCCAGGCAGTGGTCTTTTGGGGTCACACACACAAAATGCACCCCTTGCATCTCCCGGAGTCATTCCAAACTTCACGTATGTTATGGGCTTGGATCACTGATGTCCCGTTGGGGCTAGGGGGAAGACAGTATTTTGGCTTTTGGAGAATATCTTGCAGCTTGTAACATGTGGCTTTGATCTATTTGAATGGAAACTCCAGTCTGTTTAGCTGACATCATTATTACAGTCTCTCTGGCACTCAAGTGATAAGTCATATTCTTTCATTTTTTAGGGAGGGACGGGATAGCTTAATTCTATGATGAGCTTAATATTTGACTTAATAGAATTTGATTTTTGTAGTCTACAAATGGACACTTGAGGAAATAATTTCACATTTCAATATCCTTTTCTATCTTGTTATATGTTCAATTGAATTGTGATGGCTTTGTTTACTTGCTTTTGAATAAGTATGATTCATTGCCTGGATCCTATTGATTTTATTAATTTGTTTGACTGGGTTTTGTTTTTTTTTTTTTTTTCCCAGTTTTTGTCCAGGTCTGTCAGGTCTTACAAACAATGCTGATGTGTTGACTATCCATATTGAATATTCTGTCCTCAGTGACTGCGGCTCCAATGCCACCTGCGCACTCCAGGTCGCACCTGCCATGGCTGTGGACAGTATCTGAGCATATTGGGGACAAAGCATTGTTTCCTTTTAGTTAAGACTTGATTGAATTGTGCTGATTGGGGTCTCTGAGATAGCTGCCTAGACAGAATTAGGAATACAAATCTCCCCTGGGCAGAAGATTTGTGAAGGCAAAGGAGAAACAAGATGGGCTGGGGAGTCCCAAACTGGCATGTATGGGTCAGTCAGATGTGCTTCAGCAGCACTGTGTCCATGAGAAAGAAATGGAGGATTAGGGGGGTGTTGGAGAACTGTGGCACAATGAATGCCAAAGGGACCCATGGGCTATCTCTCCCAGATGTTGCTTCCTGATTCTGTGACATTGTCTATTTGACTGTAGGGTTATGGGTCCTCATCCCCCGGGAGAGGGGGGGCGTCCTCTATGTACATATAAGGGTCTCATGCCCCTGCTGGTCCAATGCACAGCCCATACCAATAACAGTTGTCATGGGGTCTCACGCTGGGCGGAAACACCAGACCCTTGAACCAGCAACTTTTTCAGTCATTAGCTTATTCCCAAGTAATGGAACCACAGCTGAAAACTGAAACGAACAGGAGAGCTCACAGCTGGAGTGGGAAAGCCACCTCTGGCCTGGCAGCAGGTAGCTGCTCCCTCTTTGAAGGGGAGAGAGGGGGCGCATCTATTTGTCTCCCACGTGCAAAGCACATCTCTGTGTCAGGAAACATGCTGTGTGGTATACTTTTCTATGCATGTGAAAGAACAACTTCTTTCTTCTCTAAGATAAACTTAGAAAAGATAGGGTAATGGAAAAACTCCAGTTATATGGCTGCCCTTGGTCTCAGATGGTGCTCCTTAAATTCCTCCCCAGCCATGCGCTGCATGTGCCCTCATGCCTGACGACCTCCTTCACTGATCTGGTGGCAGATCTGGTGGTTGAGCCATTTCTCACCCTGATGAGGCTGAGCAGCTCCTCAGCCAGGGACGTGCACTGTTTCATCCTCAGTCAAGAGAGAACCAAGAACACCCTCCTGGGTCCCCTGAATTCTATGTGAGCTCCCCTGCCCAGAAGTAAGATCAGACTTTCAGTCCCTGTTCATGTCCCACACCCTGGGCATGAGGACCCCAAGATGCCCAGTTAGCAACTGCAGCTTGCCATTCAGTGAGACCCTTATGTGTACATGGGAGATGGCCCTGCTGTAATGATGAGGACACCTAACCCTGCAGTCAAATGGACAATATCATAGAATCAGGAAGCAATACTTGGGAGTGATAGTACATGTGTCCCCTCCTCATTCATTCATGCAATGGTTCTCCAACACCCTGTTCTTTTTTGTAGATACAGTGTCATTGCAGCACATCTGACTGGGCCCATACATGACGGGGTGAGAACAGTGTCCAGTTCCACAGGGTTGTGACTCTGGGACCTCATCTGTCCTTCTAAGGACCTTCAGCAGGTCCTTCTTGTGCTCTAAGTAGTGGGCAGCTTTGGGTGGTGTACATGTGATTCTTCCAGTAGGAAGCATTTGGGAGTCTCCTTGACACCTCTATCATTGTAAAGTGAGCAGATGTTGTGTTCACTGGGATTCTGTCCTTATGAATAAAATACCTGTGAGTTCCAAGAGAGTGTTGTTAGCTGTGATCCCACAAGCCAATAAAGCAAGTCTGTACCTTGAGTAAGGTTGTATTCCTATGAGGTCCAATAATAAATTTAGCATCTGGGGAAAGTTCAGTGATATATTCAGGGCTCTGTTGCTAAAAATAATTAGACATCGAAAGGCTGCAGTAGTTATACTGACCTTGATGAGGAGATAGGAATGTTGATGTGGATGTTGCTCTCATCTCTGTTTCCACAGCACTTCTGTTCACTGCGCAGAGCTGGGTGAGGGGTTGGGGAGATGTGGTGGATGTGGGAGTGTAGGTCTGGGGAGCAGGGAGTCTGGAAAACATTGGTTGGGCAAGTCATTTTTGTTAATTTGGTTGTTAATGGCCTTGTTCATGGTGGATGTTTTCTGATGAGTTTTAATATATTAAAAAAAATAATAATCTTCAAACTTTGGGCCCACTCTGCTATAGCCATCCACATACCTACTCTGGGTATCTTTTTGTCTCCAACCTACCAGTCATTTGCTTTCCAGGCTCCAGACCAGCTAGCCAGGCCACTTGTCACTGCCTGTGGAGTGGTTTTTCCTCCCAGCCCTTTCACAATCTTGTCAGAACAAGGCAATATCATAGCATCATTCACTTTTGGCTTGCAGGCACACACTCAATTGACCCATTCAAATACCAAGCTCTAATTTTTAACATGTTCCCTGGTTTTACAACCACTGTAATTGGCCCTACCTCATGTGGCTTCAGCACTGGGATGATGAAGAATCATGAAGGCCATGGTGGATAGTAGTTGGGAATTGGGGCTCCTTGTTCATGCAGCCTGATGGTTACTGCTGTTTTCACTCATCCTGAGTCCTGGGCACCTTTCCATTGTATGATGGACTTCTGTAGTCATTGCCCCAAATTATGACCTAGAGGGTCTAGTAGGACCCCACATTATGATCTAGCAGGTCTAGTAGGACTGATTGCCAGAAATTAAGTGTTTCATATCTACCAGAACCCAATAATACAAAAGATCTATTTTCAAACAGTGTCTAACTAACTCTCTGCTGGAGATGGTGTGACCTGGCTCCCAGACTTCAGCATCTACATTGCTGTACTCATGCTATACTCATCCTAAAGCTTGCACTTTTCTACCAATTAATATCTTCAACACCACTGGGAGGCCCTGCCAGATTGTATGGCCAAAAGGCAGGGCTGCTTGTACTGCAGTCTGAGCCCTCTGCGAACTCGTGGTTTTGCTTTGGACTCCACTCGCAGTCCATAGCCCACTATGTTATTTGGGCCACAGCAATATTCCCCCGTGACTAACATGTTGTCTTCAAAAGCCAAAAAGTTTTGCCAGGCATTAAGCATTGTTTTTTTGTAAAAAGGGACACAAGATGCAGTGATGTCTCTTTAGCATTGGACAGACTGTATCTGCCACCCTGAACGGGTCCCTGCCAGCTGGAAGGCTAGTGTTCCAGTCCCCGCCGTGCTAAGAGCTTGCTTCTCAAAGGTCTCCTGGTACCAAGCGTGGGAACCTGGAGCAGACCCTGAAAGGACATCTGGAAGCAGGCAACTAATGACCCACCGAACAGCTCAGCAAAGAGCTTTTTCTCAAAGGGGGATCTGAGCCTCACATCTTCACACTCGCCATAAAATTTATAGACATTCATGCACACCAACAACCAGAAAGAATTTTAAAGATGCATTTTATCTCTTCTGCTTTTAGATGCCACAAATTATAAGCTATACTCTGAGTTTATGTACCCTCAAGAAATGAACATAAAAACAACACACAAGCATAAAAGTCTCTATTTTACTGCATCTCATTTCAGAAATATTAAGATCTAGAAAAACATACCTCTTAAAACTTTTCCCTAATACTTTGGGAATAGGAATGCCTTGGGTCCTCTGAGGAATTCAAGTCAGAATCCTCCTAAATTGAAAAAGAAATCCTATTCCCTTTCTTCTATTTTTTTAAAAAAGATTTCTATTTCTTTATTTATACACACAGAACTGGGCATACAGGCCAGAGGTGCAGGGTTGGTGAAATGATTCACCAGAGACAGAGTGAGGAGCAGAATAGGCAGATCGACAAAGTACAATGCTGAGAGGAGCAGCGTGCAGGTCAGGAGAAGTCTGCCGCGCCACGTGGATCACCTCCAGGGCAGGGATAGAACCCACACTGAAGCAGCTGCGGCTAGCTTGCAGTGCTGCAACCCAACCCGTTTCACCATCAGGGAAGATCCATACTCCCTTCTTATTCTATCTTATGTGGAGCACATGGAGTTGGGATGATCAGTGTCTCTCACTGACAATAGCCTTTCTGGATCACATAAAGTTCACACTTCTCCCCCGCTCTGCTCAGAACAAAGAGTAGTGAAAAAAAAAAAATAAACAAAAAGTAGGAAACTAAAGGTAACCAGGCTCAAATATTACACAAGCACTTCACCTGTGGGTATTAAAATTAGTACAGCCACTTGGAAAATTGTTTAGACAGTGTACACTAAGGATGATGATGGATACACTGGGATGGAGCAGTTCTACTCCCAGATAATATAGTCAAACAATTCCATGAGCAATTCCATGAGTAATGTAAACAAGAAATGTTTCTTGTTTACATTACTTATCTGGTCCCAAACTGAATGCAAAAAAATGGCCAATTGCATGGATAAATAAAATATGAAACAATAAAAAAAATCTCTGACATAAGTAATAACGTGGATGGAGTCTGTACAAGGTAAATGCAAGAGTACATGCTGTCTTGTGATTTTATTTTAAAAAACACATAAATACAAAAACAAAATTACAATGCTGAAAGAATGCTATAATTACTAAATGAAAGAGAAATAGGAAGATAATTCATTAAAAGCTATCATGATGTTGGCCTTCCCTGATGGCACAATGGGTTAGGACACAGCACTGCAAGCTAGACAGTTGCTTCAGTGTGAGTTCCATCCTCCGCCCTGGAGGTGACCCACATGGAAGCAGGCAGACCTCTCCCAACCCGCCCACTGCTCCCCTCAGCAGTGTGCTTCATGGATCTGCCTATTCTGCTTCTCACTCTGACTCTGGTGCATCCTTTCACCGCCCCTGCACCTCTGGCCTGTACCCCAGGTCTGTATGTATCATGATGTTACCAAGTTTCTGCAGCACACGCAATTTTGGCATAGGTTTGGATCATTTTGTGAAATTTCATCTAATGCTACAGTAATAATTTTACACTCTGCTATAATAAAAAATATAATGAAACAAAATAAAATGAAACACCAATGATTAAAAAGTTAAGACTGGATAAACTAGGTATCTGACTGGTAGTAAAATAGGTGAGTGTTACATTATTTTTTCTTTCTCATGAACTAAAAAATTCATTTTAAAATGCTTAAAAGAACTTGAAAGCAGTAAAAAGTAATTCTCAGCTTTCTTCCTACTTTGGAGAATTTTCTCAGTGATTATAAGTTCTTCTGTTATAGAAAAAGTAATTCTTGCTTTGGTTGGGTTAAAGAAAAATATTATCATTTTAGTTCTAACTAAAGGAAATATGATATAACTACATCAAGAGTATGTCTTAAGACAGAATGTTTTAAAATTTTCAGTCAAAAAGCTTACTATAAAGAATACTAAGATAAAAATGACTTTAAAATGTAAAAATTTAATTCAGTGAGTAGATACAAAATACTTTGTGTGTATTTCAAAAATAACCTGAGAATGCATAAAGAAAATTAAAGAACTACACGGAATGCTTGAAAAATCTGCAATCATCTAAGTAAATTAGAGAATACATAGATTACAATATCTATAGTATAAATATGATGTCATAGAACAAATTTTTTAAAATATTGTATTGTAATAAAGAAGATGACAGAGAAAACTAGAAGAAACAAGTAATGCAGTTCTTGAGAAAAACTATAACTAAGTTAGATATTAGAGAAAATGAATACTGAAAATTAATGACTAAAGACATCATCTGAAGATAGAAAAAAAATGAAAATAAATCCAAGCATAGTAATAAAAGGAAGAAAATTTTATTATAGAAAGAATATTCTATATAAAAAAAGAAGAAATTTTTATAGAAGCAATATTTAGAAGAAAAATACCTACAAGAATTATATATGTAAACCAGAAGCAATAAATTGAAAAAGCATGGAATGAAAGAACATATTCAATGTTATCCTACTTACAAAATTTTCATAATCAGAGATTATAAATAAGTAATATGTTACAGATGCATACATAGATAGTAAAGCATTTTTTAAAAGGAGGAGGAGGAAGTCTCTAAACTACTGTCAATGCTTTCCTAACCTTGATGACAGCTGTGCAGTTGCTAATTTTAATAATGTCATTTTTAAAAGTATATTTTATGTATTCTTTAATATCTTCAATAGATATTAAAATTTTTTTAAAGATTTATTTATTTATGCATTACAGAACTGAAGTACTGGCCAGAGGTACAGAGGCAGGGAGAGGATTCAGCAGAGACAGTAGGGAGCAGAACAGGTTGACTGATGAATAACACTGCTGAGGGGAGCAATGGGGGAGGGGAGGGTGGGATCTGGAGAAGTCTGCCAGCCATGTGGATCACCTCCAGAGCCGGTGGAACTCATGTGGAAGTGGCTTAAGGTTAGTGCTGTGCTTTAACCCGCTGTGCCACCAGGGAGGACCCAGATATTAAAAATTTTAAATGGAGAAGTGAAAAATCCAAGAAGCTGGGTCTGGATGGAACTTGAGCCTCTTCCTGAAGAAGGCAAGTGACCCAAAGCAAAGCATCTTCCCAGATGTGAAACAGCAGTCAAAACAACTGCTTGTTTCCTCCTCCCAGCATCACACTTCCTCATCCAGATACAGGGATCCTTTGCTTTCTAGAGGTACAGTTTTTGATTACAGGGTGTCAAAGAAACCTGTCGAGAGATGCTGTAGAATTCAATTTAGTGAGACCAAAAATAAGGGTGTATATATCACCCAGGCAGTGTGGGAAGCCCTTCTGCAGACTTTTAAAAATAAGGTAGACATCTATCCATCAGAAACATGTTAAAGTATCACCTGCTGAAATAAGAATGTAATTATTTACTTTTCCTAATAATTTTCTAGTTGTATAAAATTAATTCTTCTCTTTACCAGACTTTGCTACTGCCCAATTAATTATAGGAGAAAAGTCAATAACAAACAGGGGATTTCAGTGAATGGCTCCCTCTTGAACAGGCTGATCAATCTATGTATAATTTTCTTGGATAACTTTCTATTTTATAATCCTTATGTGCCTTCGAATTGTTGATTGTGGGCCCTCCCTGGTGGCCCAACAGGTTAGGACTCAGCACTGCAAGCTGGCCACAGCCATTTCAGTGTGAATTCTATCCCCCGCTGGGCAGTGATCCACAGGACATCGCAGATCTCTCCTGACCCGCCCACTGCTCTCCCCTCAGCAGTGTGCTACATCGATCTGACTGTTCAGTTCCCCACTCTACCTCTGGTTAAGCCTCTCACCACCCCTGCACCTCTGGCTCGTACCCCCCAATTCTGTATGAATAAATGAGTAAATCTTTAAAAAGAAAAAAGAATTGTTGATTGTTTCATGCCTGTGCTATATACTCAATGCTAAACATCTTCAAGAGGAAAGGGATCCTATCAATGTTATTCACTTCTCTATTTCCAGACTTTAGATGGGGGTCTAGGATGGAAAAAAAATGTTCAGTTAAGGACCTTTCTGGTGGTGTGAAGGGTTAAATCCCAGCAGTATGGATCTATTGCAGCCACTGCAGCAGGAATTCTATCCCAGGCCAGAGAGCTGACCCACAAGGTGCAGCAGACCTCTCCTGTATTACTGCTCTCCCCTCAGCAGTATATTACAGTAGATCTGCCTGTTCTGCTCCCCATTCTGTCTATGATGAATCCTGTCATAGGCCCATGCTCTGGCCTACACCCCAGCACTTATATGTATAAATAAATAAATCTTTTAAGAAAATAGGAAATGTTCAGTTAAGATTTATCAAATGGCATGTGAATGAACAAATGACCATATCACTTAACGAACTTTGACTGAAGTGGGCACGGACTCCAAACAACTGCAAGTTCGGGGTCAGAAATACCCCTGATATTTGTTGTTTCTACTATCCAGGTAATTTTCCACAAGCTCAGTAGATATATATGAGCAAGCATGTGACTTAAAAGAAAGTAAAATCAAAGGGAATATAAACTAAATAAAAAACACAATGTAAGTATTTGTCATTTCAACACATAAAAATGAAAAAGATAATGGTAAATTTTGGCAAACCTGCAAGGAAAAGGAACTTGATTACTGGGGATATAAATTACTAAAATATTCATGAAGACAATTCATCAAAATAGACCAAAAGCCTTCCAAATTCTGTTTCTAGACATTTGGCCTCAGAAAAAAAAAAGTAAAAGATGTAAACAAAAATGAGTCAAACAATGTTCACCATGGCATTATTTACATTGAGAAACATTGGAGACATTCTAATTCACTCCAAATAGGAAAGTGGCTAATAATTCAGGGTCTATTTATTCAATAGAACATTCTAAATCATTAATATTTATGTTGTAGGAAAATAATTAATGACATAGGAACACAGTCACTATATATTATTGAGTTTAAAACAGATTACAAATCAGCATGGTTAGTAACATCCTTTTATGGCAGAAAAGAATCATGCACAGGCCTAAAAAAGACATCTAAAACCACAGAAGAATATGTGTTGTAATACAGTCCTTACCTTTGGGGGGCAAGATTATAGGTAATTTTAATAGTCCTATTCCTACCTATTTTCTAATGTTTAAGTGACTTTATACTTTTCTTGTAATAAGAAAAAGTGACCAAATTTTATTGAGTTCTAATAAAGATATATACAACCATCCATAGTGTGTTGGGAAGGTTTCAGAGATTACAACTGAGATGAAAAAAAAATGTAAAAAATGAAAACTAATGTAAAAAATATAAAAATAAAAGAAAGATATAGAACAAAAATTAAATAGCCTTTATCTCTAGTATCAGATTGTGGTTTCTTTTCTCTTACTTTTTTTCCACTTTGGCAGTCATGTCTAACTTTTCTGTGATAAATTCATATAACTTTTTTAATTAAAAAAGCCATAAAATTCCACAAAATCTTAATAGAATGCATATGATGGCATACAAAAATTTGGAAAGAGAGCAAAAACAAACAGCTGTTACTTAGCTTTGGGTGTAAAATTAAAGAGTTGTATTTTTTTTCCATTAAAAAAAGGAAACTGTTGCTCTTTAAGTTACAGGAACAACTAAGTCCTAGGACAGGCATTTGGAAGGTGCTGGAAGTTGACTAGACTATAAAGATCAAAGCAGTAACTTCTTTGAGAAAAAAATTGTCACTGAAGACAAAAGGACTTTGTCAAGTCAAATTGGCACACAGAACTTTCAAGCTGGCTCCACAGTGCACTCTGTCACCTATGAAAGTCTGACTACATTTGATTTTTAAATTCACAAATGACATATGATCTGTCAAAAAAAAATGTTTTCAAGGGAATTGTAGAGAAATAATCACAGCTTCATCTACTGCTAAAAGTCAACTTATAAATCAAACTGGGAAAAGGATGATTATTTCCCTCCACGAAGACAATTTACAGAGGTGCTCTGGGTGCCTCTTTGTGGATTTAGCCATTCTGGATTGAATTAATAAATTCTGAATTTTAGATAGTTCTAAAAGAATGATCATAGCAATACTATTTTGCACTGTGGCAACTATATGTAAATTGTTACCAAGTCAGACCTGACTCAATAAATAAAACAACATTGATTTATATAACATTACTAACATATAAAACATTTCCATTTTTACTTATATGATCACAATACTGTGAAGCAGTGAAAAAGGCTGCCTAGAATGTTTGCATTCTTGGCTTCATACAGGCTATAAGAGATAGAGCAAGATTTTAAACCCAGTCATCTGGCTTCTAGGTCACTGTTCTTCATACCACAGAACTCTTCCAATTCTAATTAACTGTAAACCCCTGACAGTAAACAATATATTGGCTAAAATCCATAAAATCCTTCCTATTATTGAGTTGGTTAAATGAGTCTTATTCCATGTTTCTTCTTCTTAACAATCTCTTACATGGAGGCTCCAGAGATTCCTTGTTTTCCCAGCATGAATTATTTTTATGTTCTTGCTAGTGAAATGATTGTAGATAAGGCTTTGGTATGATTAGAAAGACTCTTACTTTGCTTAAGAAGTCATGAAAGACATGGAAGACTTATAACAGAAGCCAGTATAGGATGGGAATAGGCCTGGGCAACACTCTACAGAGACTTTAAATGGTGTATCTGAGGGTGTGGGGAATTGAGGGGGGCTGGTTGGATGGGTCTGATGTAAAGAGGATAATAAAGTCACAGAAGCAGCTGGCTGTGTTACGCCACACTAAGAACATAAAAAGCCCACATACCTCAGACTAATTTGGCAGTAATCTAAGATAGAAATGCATTAATCCAATTACTTTTCCTGGCACCCACACCACTTACTACCTACAAGCTTTTAGGAGTTTAACTAGCCCCCAGGCTAAGATGATCAAATGAGCCCTGGAATGAACAAATCTCACTTTAGGACAGTGTGAGTCACTACAGGAGGCCCTCATGGCCCCAGGCCATCTTTCCTGTCTAACATGAATGAACCAGCTCCTAGATCTGCCCCCATGAAGCCTCTCCCTGCTCTATCCTAGTCAACAAATGCCCACAGCTTTGATAATTAAAATGGTTTAAAAACTAATAGCCCCTGCTAATCTCCCAGACACACTTTCTACTGTCCTAAGATTTATAGACAACCCAAGGCTGAATGTGCATACTCAAGTGTCTATTTGTAAACACTGTTCGGTTTGGGAATAAATGTTGCTAGACTACATGGGGAGAAATTAAAAATGCAAAATTGGAACTATTATATTATTTTTTTAAAAAGTGCAAAATTGGAAAAAAGAATGTTGACAAGCCCATGTGGTCCAGCCTTTCTTGAAGGTGAGTGGCTAAAAAAAAATGCAAAAATTATCTTGATCTAGGTTTTTTTTTTTTTTGCTTCAAAATTTGATTGCATTGCCAATCTTTTCCAAAAATACATAAATCTGGGAAGGCAACTTCACACCTCAACACAAACCACTGCTGCACTTGCCCTCACCAAAGCTTCAGTGCCAACACCCTATCATGCTACCCACCCTTACAGCCCCCTTCTCCGGACCCTCCCCCCTTCTCACACTCACAGGTAATCACCATAGTTTTCACAGAATCTAAGATGAAATAATGCCTTTGGGAGCAAATGGATGGAACTTGAGGTAATGATGCTCCGTGAAATAAGTCAGAAAGTTAAGGACAACCACCAAATGTTTTTTCTCATAAGTGGAATATAAAGAAATAAAGGAAGCAAATTGGCAAAACATAACAAAGGTCTTGATCTCTTCTTTTAAACAATTGGTATTTTAGGATTTTTTAATAAAGTCTATTAGTTTCTCAGAGAGTAGATCTTAAAAGTTCTCAGCATGAAAAAAAGAAGTCCTCAAAATGAGAAAAAATTATAATTGTAACTGTGTGGTGATGAATATTAATGAGACCTAATTGTGATCATTTCACAACATATACATGTATTAACTCATTGCATTGTATACCTGAAGCTAATATACTCTTATATGTCCAGTATATCTCAATTATTAAAGTGTAAAGAAAAATTCTGAGAATGAGTGGACAAATCAAGTGTGTTTCACCTACTACCACTGGCCAGTGCATAGTGACCATCTTCATTACCATGTGAAATGAATGACTGGCCTTATTTATCTGATCTTACAGAACAATGTTGGGTTGCAGATGGCTCCCCCTTGGATGGTTTAAAATTTTATACACCAATAAAATCCACCAGGGGTTATATGAAGTAGCAACTGTAGTTCTCAGGTTTTGTGTATTTACGATCACAACTGTTTACTTCTAAACTAATGTTCACACTTGGTATTCTGTAGTTCCACAGAGGCTGGGGGCACAGACTTTGCTGGACCAAATGCCAACAAATCTGAACCTCCAGAGATTTTCTAAATAAATATGCAGCTTTGCTCAGAGGTGATGGGAATGGAGCATTCTCAAAGTAACTTCCCCAAAACTTGGGCACATGATACAACATCTGCAAGAGAACAGAGTTTACAGGAACATGAATTAGAATAATGGGCTAATGAGAAGCTTGCATACTGACTATTTAAACTATTAGTCGCTGCTGAAGTTGCTTAGAATTTAGACGTGACATTTTATCAGGGAAGATGCTGACATTTTATTGTTGACATCTTTTTGAATTGTCAGCATGCAATGCTAATAAGACACAACAATGTTTAATCAGTTTCATTGTTGTTCTCTTATCGATAGACAATAGACCTCTGGATTGCCTACCCCTGGCAGAGAGCTGCCCACTTCCCAAACTTCTGAAAGCATTTGCCCGAGTATTTGCCCCTGATGATCTATCAGTAGTCTCTATTTGTGAGCTTCAGTGAAATAAATTAAGGGAACACAGGACTTTGTGGACAGAATTAAGATTTATACTTCGACCACTTGGTGTAGATAGTAACCTAATTTATTGAATAATCACAAATGATTCTTATGCTCCAGTGTCACCTTCTGTCAAGTATCAAGTTTATATCTAAATATAGATCTCTTTCTATGTTCTCCATTTGGTTCAATTAGTCAATATGTCTATTCCTATGCCAATATACTTTAGCTTAATCAGTATGGTTCTGTAACAACCCTGAATGTTAATTAGAGTGGGTACCCACCAGGATTTTTTTTTTTAATTGCCATGGATTTTCTTGTCCTGATTTTTGTTACACATTTTAGGATCAGCCTATCTGGTTCCAGAGAGAAATTTATTGAGATTTTTTTTATTGGATTTTATTTGAGTACATAGATCAAATTGGTTGGCATTATCACCTCTATAATATTAAGTCCTATTTTTTCCATGAATTTGATCTGTTTCCTTTTGCTTCCATTAATATCTTTCAAATATATTTTTTATTTTCCATATAAAGTGTGGTTATCAATTTCATAAATTATTTTAGGTTTATATTGTTGCATTGATAACTTTATAACTCTTAGTTTCTGGGGCATAGGAATACATTTTACTTCTATGTCAATTTTATATCATAAAATGTTATTAAGCTCTTATATTAATTCAATACCATACATATAACAGCTATTGAGCTTTTTATGTAAATAACTGAATAGTACAATCAACAAGTATCATGCAAGTGTTTTTCCTTTGTATTCAATCTTTTTTCCCCTTAATTATTTGCATATATTTATTCATTTGCCTGTCTTACAGTTTTGGTGAGGACAACCTAAAAGATGTCGGGAATGATGTTACTTAAGGTTTATACAATGTTCCTGCTTTTTAAAGAAAGCATAAGAATGTTGAATTTTTTAAATTCATGTCACTTAATAGGTTAAGGAAATAATCTATTTCTATTTGTTAAAAATCTGTTGTTTTAAGTCATGAATAGTTATGAATTCATGAATGAATCTTCTTCTGAAATCATTTTAGAATTTCCCATTGTAATCTACGTGTGAGGTGAATGATAATGATTGGTTTTATAATGTTAAATCAACTTTACATTCCTGGTTATGGTATATTTATTTATTTCCACACTGGGTTTGCAAATATTTAAGGTAATACTTAGTGAGATTCCCTGGTCAATGTTTTCTCTCCTATATTTTTGTTTGGTTTCAACATCAAAGCTACAGTGGTCACATAAAATGATTTGAAAAGTCTTCCTTATATTTCAACATTCAGAAAAAGGGGATATAAGATTTGGAAACAACTGTTCATTAAATGTCTATCAGCCTTCTGGACTTGCTGTTTTTGAAGGTAATTTTTTTTATTATTATGTATGTCATGGTTATATACTTTCAAAGAAACTAAGTTTTAAAATGTATTGACATAGGTTTTTCATGTTTAATTTTCTACTCCATCTGAAGTTCTGGCCCACTTTTTCTTCCTCATTTTTTTCTTTTAGCTTCAACTACTTGTTGAATTATTTAAATAAACACCACAGATATAAAGTTACTTCCCCTCCCTGTCTCCCTGGAAGCAATCACTATCCTGAATGATACATATGTGGCCCATGCTTTGTTTGTTTTTTTATAGTTTTTATATTGTTTTTTATGCTATAGTTAATTTCTTAAAATTGTGGTCAAAGATGCATAATATGAAATTTACCATCATAATCATGTTCAAGTATGTGGTTCAATGGCATTAAGTTCATCACATGTCATGCTACTACCATTCACCACTGTTCTTATTTCTAGAACCTTTTTCTCCTTATGTATTTGCAACTCTGTACCCCTTAAGCAACCACTCCCCAGCACTCCTCCCTCCAGAATCTGGCAACCACCATTCTAATTTATGACTGTGTATTTCATGAAGTTTAAGTTGTGTATTTCATGAAGTTTAAGTTATTAGCAATATTTCTCAAGAAATATCTCTATTTCTTCCTCCAAGGATAAGTGAAGTTTTCTTCCATTTTTTCTTTCTGGTTTCCTTTTTCACTGAGAATACATACAGTAGTGCTTCTGGCCCTACAGAGTGCTGTGGACATTTGTAGAGACTTTTTTGATTGAGGGAAGCTATTAGTATATTTTGAAAGAACTGAGCAATATTAGATGCTCTGCAGTAGATGAGACAATACACACAACAAAAATGTGTTGTTCTTGTGGATGAAAACAGTGGTTTAAAATGTCCTGCTTGTAGCAAATAACTTCATTACACATAGACTCCTAACATGTATTTTCATAATTTCAAAATTCCCTGATTTATTTTCAGATATGCAGTTTCCATATTTGTTATTACTTGATTTTTTTTTTCAGGACTTCACCAAGAGTCAGTTAACAGTTTAGAAAATAATTACTCCCAGAAATGTTACTCATAGATCTGGAGTCAAAATGCCCAGTGTCTGTCTTTGTTGTCACCTACGGTGAGTCATCACATAAATATCAACATCAGATGATGTGCTACTGAGCTCACTGTCATTTACCCATAATTGATGTAGCTAAGTGCATACTAATTTATTATAATTTACCTTTACCCCAGTATATGTTTTGTGAAGACAATGTTTTACTTTATGTAAGTTATATATAATTTTATATCAAGATAATAAGAGACATTGCAAACTAGAAAAAAAAAGTGTGATAATTTGTGATAATTTGTGAACAGCTAAGGCAGCCCTTCAGGGGATTCCAGATCATACAGGTGATTCAGAGTCTACTTCCCCCACAGAAAACCAAAAACTCAAAACCAATATCGTAAGTCATGAGAGGTGATAGAATCATTCACAGTCTATTCCTATCTTGTTTATCTTCTCTAAGAAATTTACTTAAAATCTTGCCACATGCACCAAGCATTTTAGTAGATTTTGGTTTTAATATTTAAATTGACACTCACTGTGCATGGTCGTGCCAGACAGAGCCTATACTCCTAATGGTCACAGATTGTCCTCTTGTCTAGCAGAATGCAGGTAAGAGACTTCACAACACATGCAGATAAATGCAAAAACTAGTAATGACAGTGTCTCCACGGGTTATCAATTCTTCAAGAGATTGCCAAGAGAAAAACTCAAAACAAAAATTACAAGTTTCTTAAATTAAATGTCACAGCATCAAACCCACTTCCTCTCCCCATCACCTACTATCCTGTGAAAAGTATACAGGTGAAGTAGGGCTAAGGAAACTTTCTTCTTTCATTATCACAAACTGTCCTTGAGAAGTCCATCGCTGCAGAAGTTGGCCTTGCAAACCAAGTGATCAGGTAATTACAGGTGCTTCTCAACTGTCTTCTTATTCCTACTCACTGCTGTTACAGAGCCAATTGCCCCTGTTAAACTCACCTGAATACTCCTCCATGGTAAAAGAGCTTGGGGAGTGGGGGCAGTGAAATTGTTTCTCAGAATAGGACAGAGTCAGGACGAGCCTCAGGTGGTCTGCCCAGCACGGCAGAGTTGATGAAGATGATTATGATAGGATCTGTAAATGGGCTGCTAGTCCTTGAGGGTGAGCATGCATTAGTTCAACATGTGGAAAAGGAGGATAGGTTCCCCAAAAAAACATCAACCACAGTGACACTACATCAAACACAGAAGCCGACACTATAAGAGTAAAGCATGAGGCAAAGACTAATTCTCCAAGGTGTGATGGGAAGGAGGCTTTACAGACATGTTGACAGGGGATAAAACCAAAAAGCTGCAGGGACATAAGGAAAGGCATAGAGGTGGGGATCAGCAGTCACAGCAGAGATGATAGAGCCTCCCAAGACAATTGAATCTTTCATCTGATTATTTTTTCAAGCGTAAACGAAAGTCTAAATGTTACAATACTTTCTTCTGCATTTTCATAATGAATTAGGTATAAAACTAAGAAAAACTAAGAGATCAGGCTTCCAAAATTTTGTTACTGCAGTTAATTTATCTCCCCCCAAAGTTTGCCAAATATACAGCTTGAGGGAATGAGCTCAGTGCTCTGGGATATGAAATTTTGCTCAGGCCTGACCCATCAAGTACCATAATACCAATGGCTTCCACGCGACAGCATGCCCATTCCCAGAGAGCCGGCCAAACAAACCTTGGCAATTATTTCCAGTCGCATGGGTGGCCAGGATCTCTTAGGGAGCTGGAGAGAGGTTTTCAGAGCTTAGACTCATTTGTCAGAGCTGCTGCTGAGTGGCCTCAAAGTGTTGGCTCCTCTTCTGGAAAACTCGATAAGTAATTCTGTGAGCCTGACTTCACTGATTGAACATCTAATTATCAGCCAGTGACCTAGACCACCATTCTCGAAACTTCCCTGTTTTCCCCATTAGCTACACTTGAGGCCTAAAAACCCACCTGAAGCAGATTCCATTGCTTTTCTTAGCAACAGAAAAGTAAATTTGAGACCATGTGTCTCTCTGGTTCAGAAACCCTCCTGGAGGATCTAAAGCTGAGAAAGCAGGAGACTGGGTCTTGCAAAACAAGCAAAGTAAGAGCAGTGCCCTATGGCAACACTCAAAGTTCATGGACAGGAAATAGCACAGGTACAACGCTGAGCAAAAAAGACAGGTGCAAAACAGTGCACACTTACTCCTTTTATAGAATGATATGAAAACAGGAGGAACTGATCTTTATTATGAGGAGCCTGGAGGGGGTTATTCTTGCTAGGACTACTGACCATGAAGATTGCTGACAGGAGGACTTTTGCCATCTAAATTCTGTTTAGACCTGAGTATCATTTCCTTGGAGATGATCCATCAGAAAATTGTATCCAACCACAAATTAAGTCTTGTCACTTCCCCATACATGTGTGAACATTCATTCATATTTGTAAAAAAAAAAAAAAAAAAAAGTAATAATTAGTGAAGAGGGTTCTGGGATAGATTTCTGTATCCTGAGAAGGAGGATAGGAATATGATTGTTGCAAAGAGCTGCTTTCAGTTTTCTTTGTTGTTGATAGAGCTCAAGAACAGGGTAGGAAAGTACAGGATAATTTTGCATACATGGACAATAATTCTCTTGAGTCTGAACTGGTATAACCAGTATATTTGCTCTACAATGGACTACCCAAGAGGGATCTATAAAGCTGTAGTTGAAGTCAATTCAAATCAATCAATTATGAAAATATTGATTGTACTCTATTATATTCACAGAACACAGAGTACTCACTATGGATAGTCCAAGCCAGTGAAAGAATCTATTCTCAGCTTGGATTCCAATCAAGAAGTGACTCTATGCACAAAAAGAAGTTTAAATTTTCTTCTCTTCCTTGCAGGGTGTTAGCAAAGGAAAAGAATGCAGTGAATTATGATGGGAACAGAGTGCCATAAGCAGAAGAGGGAAAATGTCTGATAGATATTGGCAACTTGTAGAGCTTAATGGATAAAGAAACTCTCTTTATCTTCATAAGCACAGCAATAAGAAATATATCAATAGATGCTCCTAGAGTACACTTTGAATGTCTGTATGGAGAATGATCCTGAATACTGGTCTTGGTTCCCAAAAAAAAAGGAAAACTGTTGAGGAGAAGGAAAGTAGTTTAATTTGTCAATAAATTGAGGCAGGCAGCAGATTATTGTCTTAAAGACCAAATCCTGCTCTTTGGCAGAGGGCAGGGGTATCTACAAAGTTAAAAGGAGTAGAAGCAGGGAATGGCCAGGGTCAGCCTGTCCTTCCCTGCAACACAAACATCTGGAGGTTTTGGTTGACACCAGTTTGTGTTATTGTCACCTGGTGGTCAGCAATTCATATGTTATCTTCCACCCATGTTCTTTTCTCTTGGAATGTAAGAAAACAAAGTTTGTTAAGCCTAGAAGGAAATTAAAGGAAATAAGAAAGCTTATATGCTGGGACAGAAAAAAAGACAAGTCCTTCATTGATGATCAAGAACATGGGGTTTAATTTTCAGAAGCAACATCCTATATCAATTGGAATTTGACATGCTCTGTATATAACACAGAGTACTACATTTTATCATTGATTTGTACTGTGTCAGACACCAAGAATACAGCTAAAATAAAGCAAAGTTTGCAATTCTTACTGAGTTTGCAATTCTAGAGTGAATGTGTATGTTTCCCAGTCACAATCTAAGACCTAAGCCCACTGATGGAGGGAGGTCTTAAACAAGAAGATGTGGTCTATCCCCACAGTGGAATATTATTCAGCCACCAGGAAAATTGATATGTTACTATTTACAGAAAAATGGGAAGATTTTGAAAGAATCGTTTGCAATAAAGCAAGTCAGAATGACAAAGACAAACACTACACATTCAACAAAGCAAAATGCTTATAAAAACCAGTGGACATGTAAAACCAATGGGAGGTTTCTGAGGTCAAGTAGGAGGAGGATAATGAGAAAGAGTAGAAAGGATAGTTGGGAGCAGGGGAATATAATTCTCAAAGAATCTTAGATGTATATTTAATTTTTCTAAATTTAAGATGGTCTGTAAGAGTTGTATGTATATATACAAAAGGGATAGTTCTGAACTATGGATGACCCCAACAGTCACTGATTTGTTCAACAAATATTAGTCAAGCACCTACTGCATAGTAGGCCACATGCTGAGCACAGGAAAAGTAACAGTGAGCAAAAGAGACACACTGCTGCTTCCATGGAGCAGAAACTGGGATCTAGAAAAGAAAAAATGAAGCAAGGTTCTTGCCTCACCAATTGCTTTCTGTAAGGAGTAGCAAGAAGGTGAAGAGCAACACAGACTTAGCTAGATTCAAGGGCTGGCCTGGTACTCACCAGTTGTGTAAGTTTGGACAATTGACACAGGTTTTCTGAGCCTCATTATCTTCTTTGTGATATTAGAAGATAATAACCCAATCCTTTGTAAAGAGTTGTAAGCAATCAAGGAAACGAGTATGTAAAGCCCCACATGGGGTTTGATGGGTATGCTGGGATTGTAAATGAAGCTTCATTTTTGGGGTCTATTACTATAAGAAAATCCATTCTTGACCAGATGTGCTCTATGACAATTGGATATTTGGATATTTCACAAAAGTCTGTAATCATTATGCAAATAATTATGTCAACCTTCAGACAATGCTACTTCATTTATAAGGTTATGTCTCTCCTCCAGCACTACCTCTGCCTGGCCACTGAACTGCAATCAAGGGCACTTACCTAGGTTCTAGATGGTCAGCATACGACACACCTCTTCTTCCTTCTATTGTTTGACTTATAACTATCTTACCCCTTGTTTATATTTTGACCCAACTTGAGTATTTGTTAAGAAATCAAATTTTGAAATGGGAAGACATCCCCTGCTCATGGATTGGGAGAATTAACATCATCAAAATGGCCATCCTGCCAAAAACAATATACAGATTTAATGCCATCCCCATAAAAATCTCAATGACATTCTTCAA
>NW_004567119.1:27729023-27875517 GCF_000260355.1 Condylura cristata
GCACAGGACTATGGTGGTGGCACAGGGGTGATTTGGTGATGGGAAACCCGCGGGGATTACAATCGAGATGGAAAAAAAAAATGTGCAAAATGATGTAAAAATAAACTTTGTAATAATAAAAAAAGAAATCAAATTTGTTCTTTAAAACAAAACAAAACCCTATAAATATCCTTTAGCTTCAGTTAATATTTAACTGTTCATAAAAATGAATCTAATGCTGCAATTGAATTGAGAACTAAATGTGGGCTTATTTTATCCAACCTTTTTGGTGTGCTAAAACCTGGAAAAGAATCACAACTCTTTGGAATTGACTAACCTTCTCTGATAATCCCCTTGTTTTTGATGCACTCCAGAGTGAACACACACCATTTCTGACACCCTGCCCCTTTTCCATTCAGCTTCATCACCATCCCTCTACAAATGAACAGACAAAGCAGGAGGGACATACTTATAAGGACAATGCTACTTCATTTATAAGGTTATGTCTCTTATAAATTTTCTTAAGGTAAAATTTTAACAATAAAACAACACTTTCCTGTGGGGAGAAATGTTCACACTCTTAGAGGCCCTATAGATCTCTTTATTTTGTAAAGGAAGAAAGTGAATCTGACAGGGTTTGAACATCATCCATCAAGTTATTGTACCAACCACTTTTTACACTTACCTATTAAGGAATCAGAATATTCACTTCATGTTTTCTTCAGATGACTGAACTCTAATATGAGTAGGAAGAGGCCTTGCATCTTTTCTAGCATTGCTATAGCCTTTGGCCTTGGGGATGCAGAATGGGTAGCCAACTGGTAGGCTGTCAGGGGGAAAAAAAAATGGAGTCACTTGGTTCAACATTTCCCTTGAGCATCTGCTCATCTGCACCCCCCCACCACTGGAGTCCCCAAAGCAGCCCAAGAAGGCCACAGTCAGCTGTGACTGGTGAGCAGCTTCGTCTAATTCTGGCCAAGACAAATGCTTGACCAAAAGAGCTAAAACAAAGCTTTCCAACCTGTCTCAGCAAGAAAGGGGTGGTGCTGGCCACCATGATCCACTCCTCTTTGTCTCTGGGAAGACATAAGCAGGGCAGGGAGGGTGGGTACCACTTATTGGCTGCCTTAAGATGCCAGCACAGGAGTAGTAAATTTATTTTAGACTTCTGTTGATAAGTACTGCTCTGGGAACATATCTTCTGAGGAAAGGGTGGTGTGTGTGTTTGTGTATGTGTGTGAAAGAGAGAGGAGAGAGAAAACAAGGCAACCCTGCTACTTATCTTATTTGTTTAGGACATGGTGCCTGAGGGCAAAAGTCTGACTGTGGGAGAGAAGGTCAGACCTGCAGAGGGTTCAGCCACATCCCCAGAGATGAAGGAGCTCAGCATACATGCCCCAGTTAAGAGGGTGAGTAAGGGACAAAGATGGTGCAGGTGGAAATGGAGAAAGGTGTGCAAGGAAGGAATTGTTAAAGAAAAAATAATCACCTCCCTTGTTAAAGTAGACATTATTCAAGAAGCACCTTGGCCATGGGAGTCAGCTAGCTAGCATTTTGGGGGGACACTGGGCTCACTCCAAATAAAAAGAAGAGGGAATTTGTAGGCCAGGGCTGGTGTGGAGGTGAGTGGATAGGAAACTACCAAGAGAGACATTGAACTTAGTGGTGTACTGGCTAAAATGACCCGACAGGATTCTCACTGGAAGCTGACCATATCGGGGGACAGATGTTTGCCAAATGGACCCTGCCACTCTCTTGCTCAATCGAGACCAACTGGATCAAAGACAAACTAAAGAGCTTAGGTAAGAGGGAGAATCAGGTCGACACAGTTTTGCTCAGGGAGAGTCTTTGTCAAGGCCCGGTTGAACGCTACTCAATAAAGTTTCTTTTTGAATGAGACACTGACTTTTGCCTGCATTTAGAGGATTCATTCACTTGATAATGCTTTTCACTCACTTAATAACATGTTTCACTCATTTTACAGGCCTCCTAGGTGCCAGACATTGCCACAGGTATCACTAATCAATGAGTGATTATGAGCAAGTGACCCAGCCCTCACAGAACTCACAGTGTAATAGGGAGACTTCAAACTGAGATCCCAGGGAATTGGGGTGATGAACTAGAGAGGACCCTAGAGGACCAGCAGTGCGAGATAAGGTACTCAAGGAAGAGCTCCTCGAGAAGACAGCTTTGAAACTGAGAAATGATGAAAGAAGTGGTATTGGTCACCCAATGAGCCAGAGTAATAACGTCATACCTGCAGGGACCCAAACTGCCAGCGCCTGGGGCAGGATGGGGCTAAGTCACCCTGAGTCACCAGGTCAGTATGGGCTGGGAGAGCCAGGGGATGATCAGGCAGTGTTATATGGTCTCCATATAATATATCACTCTGGTCGTTGTACAGGAAATAGGGTAAACCATTAAAGTCACTGATACAAGATATGATTTGCTTTGGGGTGATTTGAGTAAGAAAGGAGGAAGCAACCTGGAGGAGGCTGGGAAGGTTCACAATGAGAGACAGGTAATCCCAGGGAGAATTCCACTCAGTCATGTAAGGGTTTTTGTCTTTCTTAGGGGTTGGGCTGATACCAAGGACTACTCTACCATGGGCAGAGTGGACACTGCAGCTCTCAAATAGCTCTCAGATCAACAATATGGAGTACTTAAAATGTATCACTGGAGCTGGAAATGGGTGTAGCAGCAAGGTCCATATCCTCCACGTTTCCCTTTCAATGCATGTATCTTGAATACCTCTAAGCCAAGAGCTTCTGAGGAGAGGGCAGGCAGGACTCCTGCCCTTCTGGAATTCATACCATGGAGGAGGACATGAAGGATTAATTGGTGAGCAAATACATCTATAATTTCAAGTGGTGAGTTCTTTTATTAATCATGTTTTTCAGTTGTAATATGTTTGCAAAACAACATGATATGGGAGCACAACTTCACACCCAACACCAAAGCTCAGTTGCCAATGAGACACCTGTCCCCTCCATACCCACCTCCCTTTCCTCTCCTTCTCCCCTCTGAGGACCACCATATTTGCCACTAAGTCTGAGTTACTTTCATTGTGTTTTTCCAGTTCATTTGCTTTGGTTATTTATATCCCATATATAAATGGAAACCACAATCTCATTATATTTCACTTTCTGATTTATTTTGCTTACCATCATCACCTCAAATTCCATTCACATCATTGTAAGTGGCACAATTTCATCTTTTCACAGCAGAGTAGTACTTCATTCAGTATATATTGCACAATTTCTTTGTCTAAACATCCATCAATGGGCATTTAATTTGGGTCTACATCTTGGCTACTTGTAAATAATGCTACACTGTGGTTTATAATAATGTACATGTTTTGTTGTAATACTGTAGAAGAGCTGAGATCTAAATGAACAGATCTAAATGAAATAGAAAACAGGCAGGCAATGGTATGAGGCAAGAGGATCCAGCTCTGGTGCAGCAGGTAGGGTGTTTATTGTGGATAAGGTGCCTCTGGTGAATGGGGTGTGGCAGTTTTGGTCCACTTCCACCTGAAAGTATAGGAAATCTTCCTTCTTTTTCCTAGCTCTTGATCTAATCAGTCTCAGCAACCCTAACTTCTCTACAGCAGCAATCATCTTCCAGGAGGCTGGGTGACTTTTGTTTTCTATAATCCCAAATGTCTCATCCAAACATGAATATGAATTACATATTCAAAATTCTGTGACAGTTCATTTAAGTATTTAAGTTTTCTATCCAAATGAGAATGCTTTCTAAGCTATCCCAACTTAGACAGAAAAAAAATGTGTTGCTTGGATATTTAGACTGTGTGTGTGTGTGTGTGTGTGTGTGTGTGTGTGTGTGTGTGTGTGTGTGTGTGTGTGTGTGTGTAAGGAGGAGGAGGGATGGAGAAAAGAGAAAGAAAAACTGGAAAAGAAGGGAAAGGGAGGGACATGAGAGAAAGAGATTATATAACTTCAGACCTCAGTGACTTTGTGTGTTACAGATGAAGTCACTTGTTTATAATGCTTCAGAAGAGTGTTTACCCAGGGAGCTGATAGCAATGTCAAGACGCCAGGGATAGGGTCGATGTGTCTGGTTAGACAAATGCCAAGGGCCAGTCCAGAAAAGGGTTGGGGAGTTCCTCCACATGACTCCATCTGCTCAGCCCTTCTGCACTGAGCACCAGCCTCACCCTACACCCTTCCCTTGCCTTGGCTGTCCCATGCCCTGGGGATCCTATGACCTGGGGGTCTTGTGTCCTGGCAGCACCCTGTGACTTCTCCACAGCACATCTTTAGCCAGAGTCATGTGATGAGAGAGAAGGACAATGCACTCTGTCAGATCTTTGAGTCTCCATTCACAAGGAAGTTTTTCACTTGAGAATGACTGCCCTCTGGAATTACATCCTCTTAAAATGTCCACTCATCTTTCATTAGAATTAAAATGATTTTAGATCCACCCCCTACTTTTTCTCTAAGAAATGTGTTTGCTTCAAAATTTCACTCTCCTATAACAATAAATATTTGTTCTTTCAGAAAACACACCTTGGAATTGCCTTAATGGACCTTCTCTGAGAGAGCAGAATGGTGAGGCCAGAGAAGGGACCAGGCCAGATAAAGTTTCAGCCACCCTGACAGCCCCCCATGTTGGTGAGTGAGTCTCGCCAGAGACTCGCCAGGTGATATCACACTAAACAGCAGGTTCACACTCCACCCACAACTTACCCAAACTTCAGGCTAGCTCCAGTTGTTGCTTCTTCAGGCTACATACACCAAAGGCATCGTTCTCCACACAGGCCCCTGCAGCAGCATCAGGCTGGTTTGTCTGTTCTCTGCACACCTCAGATTCTTCCAAAAGAGGACGGCCTCCTCTAGCTAGTACAAACTTCCCATTGGTGGCCTTCACTTCAACGAGAGAGGGAATTTCAAGTACCAGCAAATAAATAGCTGCCCAAAGGATCTAACTTTATTTTCTGAGTCAGGAACTATGCAGGCAGACCTTGCTTGGCTCCTATCTGTTTTCTAAGCCTGAGACCCAATTATCTGACTAGTTTAAGACCCCAGGACTGAAACAGTTCACTTTAGGAGGAAATGGCAGTGAGGTGACTGCTAATTGCCATAAAACCTCTGACATTGGCTGACGTGTTCTGACCTTTTTGCATCAATTTACTGAGAATAGACCTAGTCATGGGGATGTCTGGCCACTCTGAAGGGTAGGATTATTTTTAATCTCTTAATAGAAACATTACAAAACAGCAGACATTCTAGACAAAACGAATCTTCAAAGGGATTTTGCAGATATTATACACCTCTTACCTATTGTTGAAAAAATATATTTTATCTTCTAAGACAGAACACAGATTATTTCTGGAAAAAATACACAAATCTGTAATCTATAATATTTTTTTAATCTCCAATGAAAATAAATGTAATTAAGTGATATTGTTAAGAGATAACCCAAGGAGGGTGGAGAGCAAGTGTGGAAAGGGCATATAGGGTTGCGGTAGAGGAATATGGGTGCCTGGGTAGTGGGTGTGATGTGGTAACTTATATCTGAAGAACTGTGACCTTTACCCCTACATTATATATAGTGTTGTAAGCCAATGTTACCTTAACTACAAATAAACGAAATATAAATAAAAATACAACATACTCCCAAAGTAGATTATCCCTGAGTTACCTGAACCAGGTTCACCTGATGAGGCAAACTGCCTTGTCTCTCACAGGGAAGATCCCCAAGCCCTTGGTGCACTTCTAATGTGCTACTGTTCCACATGATGCATGATGATCATAGGCTGAAGGTCATAGAAGATGTCAGTGGGAACGTCATAGGACTAGAAAATGTTCCTATCTTGGAAGATCAATTAAAAGTCAACCTGTCCTTACCTGAATGATGTGGATTAGTCATTTAAATAAATAAATAAATAAATAAATAAACTAAGTTCTTATATTTACTGGGATCTCTTCTATAACGTTCTATTGCTCTTCTGGGTTTTCTAACAGCAGCTGACTATACTCATTATTGTAGTCTTGGTAGGCATCTTAAGGCAATATAAGAATCCAAAAAGTACTCACCTAGGGCAAAAGCAAAAACATGTTCCCATCTACCCTGTTCAAGTTGAATATGAATGTATTATGATAAAATATGTAATATGCTATAGTATGATTAATATAAAATGTTATGGTACTTCCTGGTGTGTTTTACTAAATTGATAAACAATCATATGGGTACATTTAAGCCCATTAACACAAGAATGTTTCCATATTAAGACTTAATCATCTTTGCTATGTGACTAGAACAAAGGGAAGAACCATGTAATCATTTCATTTGACATTGAAAATAAAGGTCATTTGATTCAATGCCACATCTATTTCAGATTGTTAAAAAAATTTCTCAGCACACCAACAGAATTAAGACATATACATTTCAAACCAAAAGTCAACAGCATGCTCATCAATATAACTAGATCATAGAGAACTACATAAAGTCATGTAGACTGAAAAGAGAGAATACTATTTTTGTACATGATCTTATTTTACTTCTGAGAAATACATGAAAAATGATAACAGAAAATACAATATTATTTAAGAATTCTATAGTTTTCCATCTTCTCACTTGTTAACTTTCTCAGTCTTTTATTCTGATTTTCTTCAAGTTTATTTTTTACCTTTTCTAGACTTCTTAAGTATATCATGTTACTGTCTTTCTTGTCATCTTAGGATGTCAATGTTTGAGCTATGAACTTTCCTATTAAAAAATCTCTGGATGCCTTTACCACATCTCATCAATTCTAACATGTTTATTCCTTCACATTTTAACATCTCTTAGCTGTTTATCTCATAATACCAATGGTATCTTACACCACAATGGCAGAAAGTATTTGTGATGTGACTGTCACTGTACACTTGACCACATGGTTACTATTTCATTCCTCACTTGAGATCATCATTGGTAATCACCATGTAAATGTCTTCTAAAGGTTTTCCTTATAATTTGGCATTGAAATAAGTTACTGTGGCTGTAGAAATACATGGAGATAGAGCATCAGGCGCAATAGTCTATTAGTTTCATTCATTCAGATATCAAAGAAATACAGCTCTACATTTTCTTATAAAACAGCTACCAAATACCATACTGGACTTAAGAAAGGAATGCAATCCCAAGTGTATGAAGCCATATTACATTTTGTTCTGAGCTACTTGAGTAAGGATGGCCTATCACACAAGAAGCATAACAGCTGGAAGGAGGAGAAATTGCAAAGCAATGAAAGCTGGTAGACTTCTTATATGCATAATACAGGACTATTGTGAAAACATCAAATACATTTGACAAAGTCCATTTGTTGTTTTTGAACAGAAACTGTTTAATTCAACAGAGAAAAAAAAATAAAGCCTGAATTTGAGCAAATAAGAAACACTAATGAAATATCAGTGTACTTTGTCATGCCTTTGAATTACACTGGAAATGTAAAAGGTGATGAAAGGATTAAGATCACAGCATAGGATACAAAAACAGCAATCACAGCACTATGATGCTCTGCAGGGCTGTTATTAGCCCAGAGTCACTAGGTTATTTAGTGACAAACCACAGAACAATAATGGAGAATTGAGGTGTTTCTCAAAAATGATATTAAGCATGCACAGAAAAATGACTGAACTGATGGAAAACTGTCTACATGTCTCTGGGAAAAGATGTATACAAAAGTCTTAAAGGATGAAAAGGTTTCCAGTAGAATAAAAAAAGGCAAGGAATGGCCCAGAGGTAGAGCATGACAAAGACACAGAGAATCTCAAGCTCAAAGCAGCTCCTACCTGTCAAGGCAGATGTCTGGCCACGCCCTTAAATAGAAGTAGGTGAGTCATTGCAGGTGGCCCCAAGTCTTGGCAAAGCCCAGATCACAGGAGAGCTGTCTTCCTCTGAATTTATTCTTCTTTTTGTCCCCTGTGCCTACATTAGAATGTAATGCTTCTAGGACATTGGAAACAATATTCTTGAGTTGAAAATATCATTATGTGATTTTTGTAGCATCGATATATGTGTTGAGTGGTGGCTTGATGTGCTAAAATCTTTTATGAACTTAATCGAAAAGCTTAATTAGTAAGATTTATTACCAAAGCCATAGATATTAATGTCTTTTTTCTTCACAGGACTTGCTTTTCCCATTATGCAGATGTGCTGCCCATGTCCAGCACAATGCTAGCTCCTTCTACTGATCCCACGACATCTTGCTTGCCCTTCTCTCTGTCATTTCACCCCAAATTATGTAATGCTAAGTAGTTAAAACAGGATTGCTGAAAATAGAATAACATTTTTCCCAGTAACAATTCTTTGGGTGTCAGCTCACTCAACTCAGTCTTGGGGCAAAATCCTGTAACTTGTCTATATAAAATGAAAAAAGACCATTTGTTGGTGGGATATTATTTTAGGTCTTTTTGTTTTTAGCCAAATCCAGGAGCTTCCATCTCCTCATTACTTCCAAATAATTCAAAAGACAAATGCATAAATCTCGGTCTTTGGCTCAGGGGTTAAATTAAAGTTCTTACATTCACAAGACATATATTTGAGATGTGCATTACAAATGTTCAAGATCTGACAATTTTTAGTCTAGTCAACACATGATTGAGGTCTCCTGGCCCGAAGTAGAAAAGGTAGAGCAGGGATACACATATTTAGTAATGAATATAGACCTCCCCTCAAAGTCTCCTTATATCTTCTCTAGATTTACATTTTCTTTATCTTAGTGGTGGTATCTTTGTTTTCAAGAGAATGTTCTGTTTCACAGAGCTAGGATTGATTACCAGCTTGTGCCAGCCAAGGAGAGACACTGAATACTGTAACCCCAATTTACCATGTCACTAATTTGGCAACAGGGGATTATTCTTAATGGAGTGAAAGAACGAGACCATTTTTCTTGCTTTTAAAGCCAAAATGTCATGTTTCTTGGAAGAGAAGCAATGTCACAAATTTCATTACTATAATATAGACTGCAAGAACTAGAGAGGATTTGCTCAGGTATCTAGTCCAAAGCTCCTTTTACAGATGAGGAAAAAATGAAGAAACGGACTTGTTCCAGATATTATAATAGGCTGGAAAGAAAGCCAGGACTGGAAACAAAGTTCTGACTTTATTGCTGGCTTACTCAGGACACTGCTGGACCAAGTATTCTCTAGTATTCTCTATCAGAGACACCTGAGTTGACCATTTCATTGAAATTAATTTCCCTTCTGGTAGATTCATTAACTTATGATCAGCATCTAAAAAATGTTGAGGTGAGTGTTGTGTGGAGGAATTCATAACCAAATTTGAAAGATTAAAACCTATAGCTCTGTGCTATGAACTCAAAACAGTTCTGAGGAAGAATAATGATGAGGGCTTGCATGATTCTTTGTATTTTCCAGAATAGGACATTGAGGAAAAAGGGAAATAAGCAAGCCACATGGCCAAAGAAGAAATAGCTGTAGAGCAAAGCCTCTCTTTCCTGACTGCATTCTGCATCCCAAAGCTTGTATAATTCTATAAAGCGCTCATGATTCAGCACGGACGCCAGCCCGATCAATAAATAATATGGAGAGTTGAGAGATTGAGGTTTCTCAGCAGCTTTACCAAGATCTATTAAAAGTAATTTCAGTTCCCTTTTGAATTGCAGTCCTTTTGCTCTTAGCTCTGCCAGCGGTTTTGTTTTATTTGTTCTTGCATTTTGGATGGTCTCCTTTGTTGGCTTGGGGATGGATTTGATTATCTCATTTCATTTGGTCCTTTCCAGCCTGTTTCTGTGATTGAAGTGGGTTGGAAATAGATTCCAGATTTGTTGCCCAAATGGGAGGGAGGTATACTTTCAAAACAGCCTCTTCCTCCCACCCGACCCACTTCCCAGTGAACCTGAATCCTGCATCTTCACTGGGAGAGTACCCATGATTCCAGGGCTCTCAAGTCCTCTTCCCATTCCAGCTCACTCCATTATTTCTGTGGACCACAGGGTGCCCCATACTTGGCAGGTATGCCTCAGACTTCCTTTGGGGGACAGGAGCACTTGCTGTTTATAAGATCCAGTTGGTTGGCTTTGTTTTAACTGCTGCAAAATCAATCAATATTTGTTGAGCAACTATTGAGCATCTGACATGCCAAAGACCCCGACCATAAGCCCAGCACAAACTGCAGCCCAAAGACATTGAACATTTGTTTCCCTTCTACTTTGCTGTGCATGCAGGGATTCACAGGACTCCTCCCTGTGGAGGAGACTAGGCAGAAGAGTTGACCAAGGTCCTGCTTCTGTTGTGACACGTTGAAATCAAAGCAGCTGTGTATACTATGCCACTATTCTCTAATAATCTTCCAGGACATTGCAGTGCTAATCTCCAGAACAGCATGCTCTAATTTTCACTGTCCTCTTAGTACCTAATTAAACCAGTCTCTGTCAGCTTCTCACAATAATCAAGATGGCCTCCACTTTACAAGAGAAAGTTGCCTGTGATGAGAAGAGAGGAGAAAGCCATCTCTCAGAAGCCCAGAATGGAAGCATGTACTTTGAGTTACATATTTGGGTACATGAGTTGGCAATGCATCAGCAATGCTGTCATTTCTTCCCACCATAAAGGAAATTGCAAGACTTTTTTTTTTTTTTTTTTTTTGACAGGACACATCCTTTTACAGTGAGAGACGACATTCTGGCCAATCAACCAGTGGAGGCTAATAAGGCCGGATTCTAAACTGTGGTTCTGAGAGGAGGGGCCACAGGGAACTGAGGCCAGAGGATATGCATAGTCTAGCTTCTACTTGGGGTTTCAAGTAGAGAATACCCCAGTGTGTTGGCTATACCTCTCCATCTTATTTTAGCTAATAAAAAAGGCACTGATTTCCTCAGACTTCCAGAACCTCACTCAGACAAGTCCTGATTTACTTCTGAATAGGCAGGAATTCAAGTCAAGTCAATAACCTGTGTTATTTGACTATTGTTTATTAACCACTTTCTTTAAGCTCAACGTGTTTGAAAGCTGCCACCCTTATGATTCTCTAAGTCTTAATGTAGAGTTAGGATTTATGACAGTACAATAATAAAAGGCAAAACATAACCCAATGTCAAATGGAATACTGCTAGCAATACATGTTTGAGTAATTTGGAAAAGTGAAACTCAATGTGGATTTTTTTTAGTATAGCTTTATTGGTACTGGAATAATAGAAACTTGAATCTAATATGAACTAGATACTGAGAGAAGAGACTGGAACGATTTCAGGCCTCAGGAGTGATTAACTGAAGAAGGTCAGGGCTGAACGTGAGCAGAGATTTTTGCAGGTCCCTGCCCTCCCCCACCAGGCTCTGGATTCTCTCCCCAAAATCCAGAGTCAAAAAAGACTGAGACCCACCTATGGAATAGCTACCACAGTCAGGAGTTATCTTCTTACAAAAGGTATTTAAAGGCAATTGAATTTTCATTTTGTCAATAATAAGGTCTTCCTGATGATGCTAAAAGAGCCAGTTTAATCAATTGAAAGAATTATACTACATGACAAATAAAGGGCTCTCTCCCATAGCAAGACATAAGGCAGTCATCCCTCCCTTGTATTAATCTTGTAATTATATCAAGAAGCAAAAAACAACTAACTTTCTGTGGCATTATTGCTGAATAAAATAATACAATTCATGAGTTGGTTATTTTCTAGTTAGTATTTTTTTTAATCTTTACAAAAATTCACAGAAAAGTGGTAAGCCTGAGTCAGAACTGTAAAGGGAAAAGTCATAGAATTTGATCCAAATTCAACTAATTAATCAACTGTAAGATCTTGAACAAGAAACTGACATTCTCTGAGCATTGTTTTCCTGGACATAGAATCCAATATTTGCCTCATAGTTGATGGAACATTAAGTAAGATGATATAAAAATGCATACCTGGCCCATGATATACGCTGAGTAAATGGAAACTGTTATTCTGTAAGAGTTTCCATTGATTATTGAGCATTCTATCAAAGTTATTAATTTTCTATCAACATTCTTTATTTTCTATGCTAATGAGTCAGTAAAAACTATTGAAATTAATCCATGGCACAACTTAAATGTTATCCAATAATCCCAACAGGTTGCAAAGAGACCACACCTAGATCAAACCAACATAGCATATGCAGGTTATATAAATCTAAGACATAAGAAATTCGAATTTAACATGGTTGGTAAAAAAAAAAAAAAAATCCCTAACTATCAATAGTTTCCCTGAAGAATAATGTCTTGGACTGACTGAATTTTTAACACATGGCAAGTTGAAATAATATCATATTATTTCCTTCTCACATGGGTTGAATAGACATCAGTATGTGGTCAAGTAATAAAGGTCGTGGGGGGGGGGCTGTGTTTTTTAATCTCTCTAAACTGTCTACCAGTTGGCCAGTCATCAGGCAGAGGAAAAAGAAAAAATGTGTTTTTATCATTTGTATGCACAACATAAGATTCTTTTAACTCATCTGAAAAAGAATCTGAGTATCAGTACCAAACAGAAAGATTCTATTATTATTAATATTAATATTTTAAAGATTTTATTTATTTATGAATACAGAATTGGGGTACAGGCCAGAGGTGCAGGGGCAGTAGAGGATTCACCAGAGAGAGAGTAGAGAGCACAACAGGCAGATGAACGAAGTACTGTTGAGAAAAGCAGTGGGCAGATCAGGAGAGGTCTCCTGTGCCATGTGGTCACCTTCAGGCCAAGGGATAGAACCCTCAATGAAGTGGCTGTGGCTCGCTTGCAGTACTGTGCTTTAACCTGCTGTGCCACCAGGAAGGGCCAACCAGGAAGATTCTAAAGAGCCATAGACTCTATATTTTGTACAATATGTTTTTTAATTCTTCACACAACATTGAGAATGTTTGCTCAGTCATACCACTGAACTGATAGGCTCCCTCACCTCCTCCCTATTAAGGTCACCAAGGTACACTGAAATGGTTGCCCAATAAATGAATGTTAGAGTGTCTAAAAATTTGGCCTCTGCAAGGAGGAATACAGTGATTCTGCTTTACTCTTATTTGACCAGACTGCCTCTTCTTCATTCTCTTTAAAAGGAACACTCATAAATTGGAAAGAAGAAAAAGACTCAAATTATTCTTATATGACAAATGATTTAAGAGACAAAGTTTTCTAGCAATGTGAAGAAGGGAGACTTAATTCTTATCTATCATTATTTGCTTCTTGCCCATACCTCTTCTAGAGTAGGATTAAGACTTGTGAAGATGACAATGACTGAATTACAATGACTGATTTACACTGAGCTCAAACTGCCATGCACCCTGTTCTAAACTACTAAGTGTTATGTCACTCAACTCATATAAAATATAGGAGGTATATAGTATTATTGCATTTACTTCATAGATGAGCAAACCAACACACAATGAGATTAAGTAATTTATCCATGGTCAAACTGTGAATTGCAGGCGGCACTTAAATCTAATTCCATAGTCTTCATAATTGTTTGATCTGACCCTGGTGAGTGTGGATGAGTTCCACTAAGTGAAAACAACCATTTGGTAATTAAAGCAAGTGGATATTGAGACAGATAGGAGAAGTCATCACTAAGGTAATTAGGTGAAACAAGTCTTTTCAGATTTACCCCACTAGTTTTTCCTGTCCAGATGATGATGTGCATTGTAAAGGATGTGGCCCAGATGAAATGCTAATTCTGTAGTTTCTTAGCTATGAGACCTTGGAAAAATACTCAACAACTTATGCCTCCTTTGTAAAATGAAGCTTAAAATAATAAACTTTAAGGAAGTAAATAATTTTGTGGGTATTACTAGGAGATGAATAATCATGATCTATTCTTACTGCTGATATTCTGACCCAGAAGACATGGGACTCAGGGAGAGAGACATTAGTAGAAACAACTCTTGGAAAATGGGATGGTTCCACTGTCACTTGGAGATGAAATCTTCTCTCTGGATCATTATCCTTCACCCATAAAAAAGCTAATGACTGTAGGGATGTACACATGGCATACTGATGGAACAATGGAGAAATGGCAATAGTTTTCAGTGTTGCATTTCCCAAATCACATTCTGAGACATGGTAACAGGCTATGCATAAGAAAATGTCACTAAAACCAAATTCTTTTGGAAAATATTTCTACTGAATGCCCTTCTTCCATCAAAGAGTAATTAGCCTATGGAAGAATCTGAGAATCCCTGTTAAAGATATCTATTTAGCCATGTAACTAAGGTATATCATGGTTATGGAGGGATTTAGTCTGGGCTTTAAGGAGGGGTTCAATACCAAGAACTCTGTCCATGTAAACCACTCACCAATATATTATAGTGGGAAAATAAGGACTACTGATACTGCAAAGGAATTTGAAAAGTACAAGCCATTTTTATTAAAACATTGTATAAGATAGGAATGAAAAGTAAAAATTAAATATAACCAATGTTATATACTTGAATAACAACATGTTATGCCCAATAGCAAAATGATAAGATGATTTCAATTACAGAGCACATGGACACAGATGGCTGCTATCATTGTTGTCTGTATAATTCCTTGGATGTTTTAGCACAGGCAATAAGGAAACAACATGAACATGTGATATCAACATACAGAAAAAAAGAAATTTGTTTTCATTTTACTAATAAAACCCCAAGATACTCTCATAAAAAGTACAGAATAGTTTTGGAAAACTGATTGAGTGCAAGATGACATGAAAACATCAAGAAATTTTCTTTTAAAAACAGTAGTGCCTAGAAATGGAAATGGGAAATTCAGTTCACTTAAAATGCCAGCAAAATCTATACAGTGCCTAAGAATAAATTTAGCAAGAAAGCACAGGATCCATATTTAAGGAGCTATAAGATGTTATTAAAATACAAAAAGAAGATTTAAATGAAAAGGACAAGGAGCTATAAGATGTTATTACAATACAAAAAGAAGATTTGAATGAAAAGGAAAAACATAGAACATGGCGAGAACATGGGTTGTTAATGGGAAAGACTCACCCTGCCTCTTAAAATTAAAATTTCAACTTTATTCAATTCAAATTAGAAATTCTGCTTTTTAAAAACTAGATCAGATTCTCATAAAGTTGATAGGAATTAATAAATATCTAAGAAAAGTAAGAAATTGGAAAAGAAAACCAAAGGAAGGCCTAACTTGTTAGCTATCAACACACCTCCCAAAGTATACAAGCAGATTAACATGGTATTGGTATAAGAACAGATTGGTAAATAGAATAAATAACTCCGGAATAGAATATATAGACCATGCTAAATATTCATTTCAGTTTAGTAACAAGAGGATGTGATGGCAGCATGTTTTGTTCTTCATGTAGAAGAGAAACACAGACCCTCACATAACTCCATATTCTAAAACCAATTTCAGATAGATTAGAGATTTATGTGACAAATTAAATGACAAAATACTTGACAGAGAGATTTCAGAAACTACCAGTAAAATGCAATCTAACCAAGTCATTTCATTAAAAAGTTAGAAAATGATGGAAATCACTAGCTATCTAAAACTTTAATCATCTAGCAAAAGATGTAAACATCAAGTCAAAAGATACCATCGAGTTCAGTGAAAAGGACTTGTAACCCAGAAAAATAGTAATTTCTGTAGTAAAGAATGATCAAACACTAAAGAGCAGACAAAAAAAAAAAAAGAAAGAAAGAAAACACACACACACAAAAAATATTACCCTTAGAAATGCACAAGTATGAAATTTATAAGTGATAAGATGATGCTCTGCTGGTTGAGATGATGCAAATCAAAGGGAAAAAATGAGCTGTTGCTTTCTATCTCTCAGAAGATAAAAATATTCTTAAACTATGAATACATTAGCAGATTGCAATTGCAGATCTTTCCAAGAGAATGAAGACTCCAGTGGGACTGATGTTTTTGTTATTTTTATTCACTGCTATATCCTTGGAATCTAAAATAGTTCCCCCAAACAGTAGTAGACACTTCTTTAGCATTTGTGAAAGCAACAATGGGTATCACTAACAATTCTGCTGACTTGACATGTGCGACCTCTAACTGTGCCACAGTCATAACTCTAGGTAATGTTCCCAACACCCTTAAAGAATAAGAATTATCATTTCTGTTTTACAGAGGTGAAATCTAAGATACAGTGTGGTCCAACACTCAGTGTGGACCCTGGTATGTGCCCCAAAGAAAGTAGCTTCAGATCAGTACTGATCAGAGATTAGAAACTGCACATTCAAATAATTTCAGTAGCTCTTTTTAAATTACTGCTTCCTGGGCCCACCTCAGGCCTATACTGCATCTAAATGTTTAATGGTTCAACTAATAGTTTTCATCAGCTGCCTGGACCCTTCAGATGTGCAATGGGATTGGAAATCTTCATTTCAGAGAAACAGGATATGTCATTTGACACCGACACCTTTGAAAAGACTTCTACCTTGTAACATGAAACCACTTTTAAAAAAGCAAGAAACACACAGCCTGCATTAAGATGACAAAGGTAAATATTTTTTTTAAAGATTTATTTGTACATACAGAACTGGGGTACAGACCAGAGGCTCAGGGGTGGCGAGAGGCTCCACCAGAGACAGAGTGGGGAGCAGAACAGGCAGATCAACGAAGTACACTGCTGAGAGGAGCAGCGGGCGGGTCAGGAGAGGTCTGCCTCACCATGTGGTCACCTCCGGGGCAGGCGGGAATCGAACTCATGCGGAAGTGGCTTTAGCTTTTCAGTGCAGTGCTTTAACCCGCTGTGCCACCAGGGAGGGCCGACAAAGGTAAATATTTTTAATGTTGAGTTAAAGAAATAAATACATAACCTCAAAATATTTCTCTAAGATTGTTAGATCAGCATCTATGATGAGCTCACAACCAACAGTGAACCAGGGAGCTCAGTTGGCGAATGACCCTCTGAGAATGAAGGACACCAGGGCCTCAGCCAGTCTCCTAGATCTGCTGAGTGACTCCAGCTCTCTGGTTTCACAAGTTTTTGTCTTCCTAGAAAGGTATGCATTTTATCTAAGTTATTTAATTTGTTGGCCTATAAATGTTCATGGTGATTCCTTATAAATCCTTTTTATGTCTCTAACAGACACCACATTGTAAGTATCTTTACATCTCTGATGTTATCATTATACGTTGAAAATGCATGTTGCTAAACTGAGTAAGCATGATCAAAAAGTCAGAGTCCAAAGGAGCTAATACTACTGAGTCTCTCATATGAACCAGCATCTTGTCTAAATTATTTGTAACCGAGGATTAGATAGGTGAGCATAATCAGCCCCACTAATTGGCAGCAGAACTGGGACTCCAAGGGGTGATGTCATATGACCCCTCACTGCAAGGGGGCTGAACAGGGGCAGCTAGATTATCTGATCATCAGCTCCCAAGTCATCCTCCAATCCTATTCCATTCTAATAACAGCCCCAATTAAAGTATTTACATAAATGCCATTCATCATCTAAAGAGAAAGGTGTTCAGAGAGAATATGAATCAGATGAGACCTAAAATGTAAACAGATTTAGGCAAATTTGGCAATATTAATACTGGTTAGCAATATTGAATGATATTGTAGGGAAAAGAAAACATAAAATTTGATTAGAATGGATAAAAATAATGCTAATTATAGCCATTTACACAAATTGTCATCATTCAGCCTAACTATCATGCATTAACAATACTTTTTAGGTAATGGTTTCAATCTGACTATGATTAACGTGTGTGAGTCTATGTGCCTCTGGGTGCTGCTCAATCTTGTTGGTTTGGCCATGGGGTGCAGGTGAGAAGTGGAGCTCGAGAGCTCACTTCAGGGTGAAAGTTATCCAAAGAAAATACAGGAGGACTGAGCCTCCCTGGTGGCCTAGGGGTTAAGGCTCAGTGCTATCACCTCTGAGGCTTGGGCTGATCCTGGCCAGCTAGCTAACCCACACAACACAGCAGACCCCTCTTGTCTAGCCCAATACTCCTTTTAGTAGTGCATTTCAGTAATCCAGCCTATTCTGCCCCCCATTCTGTCCCTGAGGAATCCCCTTACCTCCACCACAACTCTGGCCTACACTCCAGATCTTCTCCACAAAAGTAAGTTTAAAACATTTAAAAATAGACTCAGGAATACTAGACATCTCCTCAATCTCTGTTTCCTTTTACCTTTCTCATCCTAATATTCAATATTTTGATTTTAAAGTAAAATGAAAATTCAAACTACAAAACCTATAGTCAGATGATAAAATTTTCCTATAACTTAAAGGAATGTTCTTTCTCTCTGTTTCTATTCATTGGATCTAGTAGTTTCTTCTTTAAAAGTCCAACTGATTTCACCTGATTTCAGAGATATGTTTTCAACTATATGCTGACATTTTTAGAAATTACTTTTTTAGTACACAAAAAGGCTTCAATGAAAGGAGAAAACACCCAGAGGAAAATCTTATTTCAAGAATTAATGTACCATCTCAGCATCTTAGGAGCAAGAAATGTATGTTGAATTACAGGTTCTTAGATAAAGAGCCAGTTGAAACACCCACTGTATTCTCCTTATAGAGATATTATATTTGTAAATTTCCATAGTACATTGCCTCATTGCTGTAAGTACCTAACGGGTAGTTATTGGTGAAGTAACCAACTAAAAAAGTTCACTGTGGCATAAAAATAAGGATATCATGCTAGGCTAGGAGCATATTAGCAACTGGTACACAATGTGGAATAGAACTGGTGTTTGTCATTCACTAAATAAGAAAATTATAATTTCCTTTATCATAGAATTTTTTTTTAAAGACAGAATGGGGAGCAGAACAGGCAGATCGACGAAGTACACTGCTGAGGGAAGCAGCAGTCGGGTCAGGAGATGTCTGCTATTCCATGTGGTCACCTCCAGGGCAGGTGAGAATCGAACTCATGCGGAAGTGGCTTTAGCTTCTCAGTGCTGTGCTTTAGCCCGCTGCACCACCAGGGAGGGCCCTATCATAGAATTTTTAAAAATTCAGTTAATGCTTTCCTCCTTTCTTGTGCCTGCTCTTCCTCCTTCCATAAGAATGTATTAATCCTTAGTAGTACCCAGCCTCTAAAATAACAAGCAAACACGTTATGCATGTTCACCAAACGTCATGAGTGTTGCTTTATTAATGGGAGCTGAGGGGTCAGGCACACAATTCATTCAAGGGGCATTAGTCACATGAAGACTAGGTGGTGGGAAAAAAGCAGGAGACTTGGGAGAGCAGAGAAGAATGAGAAACTTACAAGGGAGCAGGAGGAGCAGACTTGGAGATCATTAGACATTTCTTTTAGTTATTTGTTGTCTCTATAGAACACATTCATGTTGTGAAAAACAGAATCACAATAAGAACATACCGTATTTTAGTCAACACAGCATATATTCATAAGTGGTGTCTTTTGCAATTATTAAAAATGATCAGTGATAAAAAGTAATTCGAGAAATATCTTTGTTATTGTTAAGCAATGAGTAAGTACAAACCTGTATATACAGTATGACAATTATATAAAAGTCGTCTATAAAAATGTGCTAGGAAATAAACCAACATATTTTCATTGGGAATGAGTTAATATTTTCAATTTTTCTGTTTTTAAAAATCATGTTTTAAAAGCATGTATGATTTTTATAATTAAAACTATGGGTTGAAATTAAAAAATGTACAAAATGATGTAAAAATAAACCATTATATTATTAAAAAAAAAAACAACTATGGGTAAGCACAGCCAACTCAAGACAGGCAGGACCTCACATATCTGCTTTAACATGTGTTATTTAGTTAACATTGGTTCACATCACTGGATTTTAGAAGTATAGGTCCCCCTTCAGGGTGCTGTCGCCACACCACACCCACCATCAGAGTACCCACAGGTAGTCCAGCACCACAGTCCATGAGTCCTTCATCACCCCACTTTATTCTTACACCACCACCACTACCCCTCTGTTGTTACTTCTGTTCAGTAGATGGTTTCTTCTGTTCCTTGTTTGTTTGTTGTGAGTGTGCTGTCTTCTAATGCAAGCAGCCCCCCACCACTGGCACCCTGTGAGACTGTGTGGCTCTGAGGCAGTCAGTCCTGCTCACAGCTAACTTTGCAGCAGCCTAGGGTACGTGAGCCCTGGCCTGCCGCTGTTGCCACAGCCCTGCCTGGGCAGTACGGAACTGAGAGTGTCCTATAGTGTCCCGTAGTGTCTGCCAGTGGAAGGTGGCTGCCAATCTGCTCGTGGCTCTGACCTGGGTCTTGCTATCCACTTCCTGGTCCCAAGGCCTTGAGGCTAGCAGAGCCCTGCTCCCCAAGCCCAGTGAACCTGGCAGCTATTTTATGTTTGTTGGTAGCCTGAAGGGAGTCAGGGACTCAGGGTTTCCAGAGAGTGACTGGAAGGGGTGCAGATTCTGGGGAGACTACAGTTTCAGAGCACTGGCCTCTATTCTATTGGATTCAGAGAAGAAGGAGGAAAGCTGCCACCTCCTGTCTTGTCCTCCTCTCCAATGTGCCCTATCTCAGTGCAGCTGATACTGACCTTGCTGCAGTCATGTTCCTAGGTCTAAGAGATAAATGCATTTCCTAGGTCACTGGAGTCATTTCTTAAAAGATCTCCACCGTTACCTCTCTGGGTCTCATTCTTTCCATTTGGGAAATATGACACTGGTAACAACTCACTGAGTGCCTGTCAGCATAAGTCGAGATGAGTCAAGCGGTATGAATGACAGTCTCTTCTTTACTCCAATAATTGAGGCTTTGCTTCCAGACACTTGCCAGACCTGGTGGATTACGTTTCAGTCTTCTGTTAGTGCATGAGACACACTAACTTTGAACATACTCTCAGAGTCTAAAGTTGAATCATCAGTAAAAGCAAGTATAAAGCATCTAATTCTTCATCAACCTCTACTTCCTATAGTAAAGGTTTAACTATTAATAACGGTCACCCACAAAGTCTACATTGAGTAAACAAAGAACCCACTGGCACAGCTTGACATGGAAGCCTGTGAGCCCTGTATGGACATGAGGTCTGTTTCTCAGACATCAGATGTTGAAATTCTTTGGGAAGACAAACAATATTTTTAAGCCGCTTTCTAATAGAGATTCATTAAGGTACAAGTAACAAGAACCACTTGGGCCAAGTTGAAGCAATAAAAAGGGAAAATAGAAGGCTATAGGACTCAATAACAGCTCAAAGAAGACAAGAAGAGATTAACCTGCCCAAGGAAAGGGATGGGAGTGGGGAACTGAAAGTTGTAAGGACATTCAGGCCAGCTTCACTCTTCCTCTCTCATCTCTGTCCATTTGAAATAGTTGTTTCATCTTCTGTCTCCCATGTGGCCTAATATCAGCATTTCTCAGACTCACATAGGTCCTGTCAGACTATCCAGAAAGAGACTGCCCTTTCTCCTCTTGCCCAATTCTCAATTCCTGGAGCTAGGACTCAAAATAGCTCATTTTGCTCAAGTCTCCTTTTCCCATCCAGTGACCCAAAGTAGAGTTATGAGCTTCAAACAGCTACTGGGCTCAGTGCTGCTATCATGTGATCCAGGAAACAAGGCAGTCACCAGAAATACGTGTGAGTGCATTGAAGCAGAGAACAGGATGAACCAAACAATCCAGTAAGAGACCACAACTGCTTCAGTGTATGACTTTACTACTTGTGTGGAAGCACAAAGCACTGCTCATTGTAATGCACACCTATCAAAATGGCGCTGAACCAGATGGTCACTTATCTGTCTGCCCTTTCTGGGTGTTGCAATCTGGACTTCTGTTGTCCGTAAAATCCACAAGGGTCGATTATCTATCAATGCCAATCCTTCCCCCACCCCAAGTGGTGGGGGATTTACACAGGCCACAGAAGGAAATGTGGAAATTACTGAAATACATGCTTCTGATTTGAATATAATGGAAATCAAAACCTGGGGGGATCTTAGAGGCAAAGGTTGATGATGACTAAGAAAATGCAGATTGCTAACTCTAAGCCTCTCCAACATTTAAGTTCTGTAGCTATTGATACTCTGTGTACAGGACTCTATTGTATTTATAGTCACCCAGAATCCTACAAATATTACTTTCAGATTAATTTTTGGTTGCACCTTTCAGATTAATTTCTGGTTGCATGTTGCTAAGGAGCATGAGAAAATCTTCACCCAGTTCAGTAGAACTCTGCCCTGCATGCCTACATGCTGCAACACTGAGGTTTCCTCTGTCCTCCTGGTGGCCAACCCTGCTATCCTTTCTCTGTGCAATTCCATCCAGAATATTTGCTTAGCTGTATCTGGTCCTCAAGTGTAAGCTCTGAACTCTGAGTCAAACTTTGAGTAAGCATATAAAGAAAATCTCCATCAAAAGTATGGCTGAGAGAGCAGGCATTTGCTTTGACTACCTTACAAAATTAGGGGTTGGTGGTTCATTATTATGAGAGAAAGTTACGTCTTCCTTGTTTAGCTGATTCTGTAGCTCTCATTCTCTCTCTTGGAGGAATATGCTATTATTTGTGACATCAGTTGTCTGGTGTCAGTGAAGATGTTTCACTGCACTTTCTATACTGAGAAACTCAGATTAGTAAAATCTACGGGTCCCTTCATTGTGCAGAAACATGAATGCCTGCAATTGTTGACGAGCCTCCTGTTACACATGCCCTTTGGACTATGACAGCCTGGTACTTGATCCTGTTTCATTTTATGCCCTTTCCTGTGTTACCTATACTAAGATTTTCAAGTGCACATTCCTTTTCTCATTAAGCCAAGAGCGCACAAAACATTAAAGCCCTAGGTGAAGGCGGAGCCAGTATAGCACTTTGGATAGTCACTGGCCAGAAAACAAGGGAGCAGATCATCCACATCTAGTTAATCTGTTTCATCCTGCCTAAACAAACACCGAACAGTTCAATCAAAAGTGAAAAGAAAAATGGGGCAGATTCCCTTTGGAATGCAAACAGCTTTTGTCATCCCTCCCACAAAATGTCCCTTTGGCAAAAAGAGTTTTGTATTGAGAACTTGAGCATGGAGGTTTCCTTATCTGGGATCCCAACAATTGAGTCATGCTGGTGTATTCTTCCTCATTTCCTCTTGGGGACAGCTGTGTCCTGCTGTTTACTAAAATGCTGGTGCATTTCTGCAGCTATCATCCCATGAGGAAATCACTCATGTTCCAAAGCTGGAGACAATGAACAGTATATGTAGACACGTGAAGGAGCTGGCTTTTCTTCCTAGGAAAAGCTACTTTGCTTATTTTTTTTTTAAGATTTATTTATTTATTCATATAAAACGGGTACAGGCCAGAGATGCGGAGGGTGAAAGGATTCACCAGAGACAGAGCGGGGAGCAGAACAGGCAGATGGACGAAGTACACTGCTGAGGGGAGCAGCAGGCGGGTCAGGAGAGGTCTGCCGTGCCATGTGGATCTCCTCCGGGGGCAGGCGGGGATCGAACTCATGGGGAAGTGGCTTAAGCTTCTTAGTGCTGTGCTTTAACCCTCTGTGCCACAAGGGAGGGCCGCTTATGTTATTCTTAAGTGTTGTTCAAAGGCTGAGTGTTGACTCCCAGATGATAACTGACAGCAGACTTTCAACATAATTCATATTTTGAGTGTTATCAGTCTCCCAGCATTGATGCACACTTGGTAGAGGGAAGGGGAAAGGACTGGCAGATGGTGGGAGGACAGAGTGACAGTGACATTGCCTTCTTTTCCCTTTTCAGAAAATAAGCAAAACTACCAGGCTGTAGTAGACTTGGTGGTGGGGTAGTGTGGTGACATTAATCTGTGATGCAGGAACCTGTCACCCTAGTTCATATACAATGAAAAAAATATATATAATACTACTTAAATTAAAAAAAAACGTATAAACTTTTAGAATTACAATTCCACATACACACATACAAAAGTCAAGAAAAGTCAAGCCAGGCTCTGGTGTGATGCTTCAAATAATTCCACAGATTTCTTCCCAGAGACACAGGAAATTTTGTCGATTTTGTGTGTGTTTTGTCCCAACTTCTGTGACCAGCTGCAAGAAGGTGGGAGGCAGAAGGCTGAGCAAGCAGAGTTTATTGCTCCGGGACAGCAGCTGAGACGGAGCCCCTAGAGTGGGGTCTACAGCTACTGCCAACCCAATAAGGGGGAAGGGTCTCTTATATAGGTCCTAAACTCAGATTTCAAAGGGGTGACTCATCGCTGTGTCCTTGATGTAAGGCCCAGTTCGTTATCACCTTCATCTAGTCCCATCCCAACACAAGAACCCGTTAATTAGATGCAAGGCCCAATTTATTACCACCTTATCACCATTTGATGCAAGGCCTGATTTATTATTGCCCTTATCCAGTCCCTCAGTAAATCTCCGCATTTGGTCACTCCCAACAGTGTGTGTGATGGATTTATTAACTCCACTTTGGCCTGTAAATGTCATTGATGGTTTGACTCACATGGCAACTCCAGCTTGAATGAGTCTTCTTTCAGATGGGGCAGTTACCTTCAAGAGACATGTTGATCAAATCATGTGTTCCATGTAAGTGATCTGTACTTTCATGTTTTCCTTGTAGCAGAACGTGGAGGGGGGAGGGGGTGTCGGGACTGAAGGGGGAAAGGAACTGAAAGCAAGAAAATGAAAAATTTTGGTTAAATCTATCATAAACAAACATTGTAATACACTCTGATTACTTCATCACCCTAGAGGGTGCCTGGCACACAGTAACCCCTAAATAAATGTTTATTGACTGAATGAATGTGATTTCCAAACAATCGATAATTAGGGAGGTCAGTTTAATGTTGTTTGGCATCCAGTGAAATCATGAAAAATGAGCTAGGATGTAAAAATCTCACATTCTAAGAAAGAGAAAATTCTTTAATCTTAAATGTTATTCATTATTCTAAAAAGATAGAGAAAAATAGAAGCTGTCCTTTGAAATTCAACACTCTTTCAATAATTATTCAACTAAAAAGCTTGCTAATTTAAAATAGTAAGAGAAAAATGCCCAATCACTGTCCCTTTCATTTTGATCACAGGAATACTAAGTTGTGATCTAATGCCACTGCCTCATTCATCTTTTATTCAGGTTTCTAGGCAGACTCACCTGCCCTTTCTCCTGATCCAAAACCTCAGGTTAATCCAAAGAAAACCAGGAAAAAGTTGGTAAAATTACATGAAGAATGAAGTCCTCCAGGGTCACTGGGGAACCCAGATGGCCCTTCTTTGTTCCCTTCTGAGAGTCTCAGATTATCTTGAGTTGTTATGTGAACGTATTATTTAAAATCCATGTGCAAAAGTCCTTTTATCTAGAACCTCTTTTTCAACTTTCTGCGATTGTCATTTTACAGCGCATGTTGTTTCTGCTAATTTATACAGGGTTAAATATGGTCATGCACACAATTACAGAGGCAACTGCAAGCACTGATGATATTAATTTTATTGACTGTACTAATGCTGTAGCACTCTTAATACCAACTCACCTTAATCCAATAAAAAGCTGAAATGCTGCAATGCTGAATTACAGCCTGTGTGGGGTTGCTGTATTCATTATATATCCTTCTTCCAAGCTATGATCCCTTGAGAGCATCAATCCAAAACTTGGATGATATACCAGCGTCCTTCCCTCCTGAAGGAACTCTGAATTACAATTTTTCCATCAGCCTTCTCAGACTGCCAAAAGCTTTGCTCACTTTGAGTCTTGAGTCTCTTTTTCTATACTTAAAAGCTGCATTCGGTTTAAAGTATCCCTAAATGCTTAGCTTATATCTCTGGGTTTCCTTCTTCTCCTGGGTTTTGCTTCCTTAATTTCAAATAATTTCAGCAATTCCCTGATAGTTTCAAACACTTCTTTATATCTACAAATTATTTACAGATTGACTAACTATTGTCATTATAAAAATTGTTTCAGCAGCAGAGTGGCACAGCGGAAGCGTGCTGGGTCCATAAAATTTGTTTCAAATTACTAATTCCCCTTTACTGGAAAGCAAAACTTTTTTTTTTTTTTTTACAATAGCTTTTAAGGTTTTTTTAACTATCCTTGATGTATCAAGTATCAAAGTTTTTAAATTCCCACCTGGTACTAATTGTTCTTTTTCTATCTGCATCTGATGTTTCATTTCTTTCTTTTTTTTTTTTTCTTTTTTAAAGATTTATTTAATTGCACATACAGAACTGGGGTACAGGCCAGAGGCTCAGGGGCGATGAGAGGCTTCACCAGAGACAGAGTTGGGAGCAGAACAGGCAGATCAACGAAGTACACTGCTAAGGGGAGCAGTGGGCAGGTCAGGAGAGGTCTGTCACGCCATGTGGTCACCTCCGGGGCAGGTGGGAATCGAACTCATGCGGAAGTGGCTTTAGTTTCTCAGTGCTGTGCTTTAACCCCCTGTGCCACCAGGGAGGGCCTGATGTTTCATTTCTAATCCTGAAGTGTCTATCACATCTTTTTCAATATCGCCTAGCCCCATTGTCTCTATTTTATTTGGGACAGCTATTAGACATTTGTTGGAACTTCTCTTGTCCTCTGTAGCTTTCAACTTTTCCTTCCAGCTCCCTATTTATTTACCTTCATCTCACATAGTTTCAGTGGTTTCCTCAAATTGCTTCCCAACCTATGCATCATTCTTCTGGTGAAGCTAGTGTACTGTCAAACAAGTGCAACTATACTATTTTACCTGTATTATATTTTGATATTTTCATCCATAAAACCTATAATTATTCTCTGTGTTATATTTTTATGATTATATTTGAACATCTTTAACATGCTCATTTAAAGACCTCTTTGGGTTGAGAAGAATTTCTGTTCATCACATCTGTTTTCTGAACAGCCCCACAGTTTCCCATAGAGGGGGCTGTGTCCCCAAGGCCCTGACAGCATTGTCTCTGTTGACTCTTCTTAAGTTCACTTGTTCTAAGCCAGTAATAACTGTATAATATAAGAGCTTATCCCATAACAAAACATGATAGAGGTTAGGGGTTCTGATTTGTATGGCTGAGTCCATTTCCAGAATGAACACTCTCTGATGAGTTCATGACCTTCCATCCAATGCAGTAATCACAAAAAAAGATGATTGATTAGGCCATTTTCCAACATGATGGCCATTTCTAATTAGTGGTTGTTATTAAAAATGTAAATACATCTCCTTGTTTATGCATTGTGAATCTCCAAAATCATCAGCTGATTTTCACATACTTTTTAACAGCACAAAACCCAGGGCTTATATGAATACCAGACTATTTTTGCAGAGTACACCATCTTTTAAAACCCATTTTTGTATTACCTTAAGACATGTCTTCAATCAGCAATAAAGTTTAACTACTTCAGCAAGGAAAAATCACCTGTACTCAAGCGTGAATCTGCTTTGCCAAATAGGCAGTGTAAAATAAATCTGCTCCACTGAGGAGATGGATTCCTAACACAGAAAACCAGGCAATGGAAAGCCATTGATGAGGAAGAGAGTCTTCAATACCTGCTTCCCCCTGGCCTTCCAGCTCTGTGGACTTGGATGGGATTTTTCCAAAGTTTCCCTAATGTTGGTAATGCTGTAGGATCAACTGCAGACACATTTAAAGGGATAATTCTGTTCAGGTTAAATTAAGTTTGGCTAAATCAAAATTCCTAGAGATGAACCCTATATGTCATCCTGGTTCCAATCACAGATCAGTGGGGATAGTGGAAATGCATATAATCCAGATTTGAGGAAATCAGGAAAGTCTTCCTGGAGGAAGAGACAACTAAATGGAAACCTGAAAGGCTTATATAATTTTTCAGAACCATTTCAAAGGTCATAGTTCTTTACCCCTAAATACATACATACATATATATTTCCTTGGAACAATCAAACATAATCACAATACAATTGTTTGAAAATTTAAAAAATATCATTGTTAAGCAATTTTTTTAGTTCATATTCAAGTGTTCCTAACTATCCTCACCCCAAAATACCTTTTATTGCTGTTTTTTTCTAGTAAAGTATCTACTCCAGAATGGTCCATTGTGTTGAAAATTCATATTTCTTTAAAGCATTTTACTCAAAAAAGCTTCACAGTCCAGCCATTCTGTGTCTTTGGTGACTTCATACATTCAAAGTACAAGATAACTGTTTTGTAGAATGTTTTTCAATTTGGGTTTGTTTGATATTTTTACATGTCATGATTTGGGATAAACCTTTCTGGTAACTAAGACACAGAAGATGGGTTGTCTTTTTCATGCCTTCTATCAGGAGGCACAGGGGTTAACATTAATTTGTCCCATTACTGATGAGCATAAGACCTTTTAGAACAGAAAGTACTCTTCTATATTACTATCAGATTGGGAAGCCCACATCTATAGGGTCTCTATAGGGACACAACAGTCAAAGTCTTGTCCCTCTGCCATCTCACATTTTACCCTACTCAAGCTACATTATATATGCTGTGTTCATATTCAGAGCAATTCAGAGCAACTCTTTAAAGTATCACCCCTAATTTGGCACTTAAGGGTGTCAGAAAGGCCAATCACTTGATAGAAGTCAAATAAATAAGTGTATCTTATCTTAGGTTATAACTCATACTCACTGTATTAAACAGATTAATTTAGACTCTGAGGTGATCAAATTGAGACAGGCAATTTTCTTCTGCTTAATCATTTGGAACAGCATCTTTTCATTCCCTGTTTTGCCTTGTTGTCTACTCAGTGCCTATAACTTGGCACCAGCTGATGACTTCTCATCCATATCTCCAATCTTCAGAGAAATCTGCCTAAAGACTACCTAATCTTCATCAGTGTTCACTAGTTTTCATTCTTTCTAGACCTTTGGAAATTTAGGTTGTGATTTCCCAAACTGTAAACTGTTGATCCTTGTAAATAATTCTGGGATTAAAATCCTTTGGAGGAGCTGGGTGGCTGTGTCTCTCCAAAAGTTGGTGACCTCACCCCACCAGACACCAGGCACTAATCCTTGGAAACTGTGAAGGTTACTTTATATGGTGAAGTGTGCTTTATGGTGTGGTTAAATTAAGGCGATTGTTTTGGATTGTTCAGGTGAGTCTAAATACCATCATAAATGCTTTTACAAGAGTGAGGCTGTAGGAAGTCAGGTGCACACAGAGGAGAAGGCAGCGAGCAGGCAATGGAGGAGTGACAGTGTCACAGGCCAAGGAATGCCTATGAGGATTGCAGCCACCAGAAGCAGAAAGAAACAAGGGACCCTGAGGGACTTCTAGACCCCACTGTCACCTTGACTTTGGACCTCCAGTCCTATGAAGAAATATATTTCTGTTGCTTTAAGCCAGCGGAGTTACTAATTGGTTACAACAGCCACAGGAAACTAATGCAATCCTTGAACAAGAGTGGAGATGAAATGATACTAATGAACAAAAAATTAATTAAAAAACAAATTCTTCCCAGGGGCATTTGTACTTTAATAGGCCCTGATGAAAGAATGTCCTAATGATAAAATCTTTGGTATCATGGAGAGCCATAGGTGGGGTCATCGTGGGGGTTGGGAGAGTCTGCTCTCCATTGTCTGCCTAAAGAGCCTCAGAAGGCCAAGACCACCTAGCACTGATGGAATTAGGGGTGTTACGCAGAAAATATGAGACTTGGAGGTAGTAAATTCCTACATCTTCATTCTCTTCTTTCGCTGAAGCTCCGAACTGTCTGAGCTACAAAGGAAGTCAAGCCTCTATTGACATCGCATGACTGAATAAAGAGCAAGAGCTTCCGATGATGCAGACTGGATTCGGGTCCTGACCCCACCTTCTCTCACAGACCCTGGTAGGGTTAGGTATTAGCCTTTTCATTCTCTATTAACAAAATATGGGGGGGGGGCGGACAGGAAGTTGCTAAATCCTACTTTCAGGGGGTTTGAGGACTAGATAAGTAGATAAACAAGGCACCTCTACCCTCAGAGGAGTTCACAGAGAACCATCGGACGCTGGAAATTGTTAAGTGAGGGCCACATAGGCTCAGGATAGATAGGGCCACATAGGCTCAGGATAGATAGGGAGAGGACTTCAAGGCGACAGTGATTCTGAGATGGGCCTGGAAGGCTGTGAAGAAGGCGCTTGGGGAAGCAAAAACACACATGCATTTTGAGGGTGTGACTCAAGTGGCGAGGCCACTTTCATTTCTATGGATGTTGATGTTCTCAGGCAAATCTATTATTTTGGCTTTCCATTTTGATGCTTCCCCTCCTGACACTGGATGACAAGTTTTATCTTATTGATAAGAGAACACCTCTCTTCTTTGTATAGTTACGTACCCTTTCTGAATTTTTCCTCTGTAATGTGAAGAATAGCTCATAGTTTGTTTTTTCTTTTTTTTCCCCAAACAACATGACATTTTATGCATATACCCCATGCACATATAAGTAGATTAATAGTGTATGTGCATATATACATAGACACATGCATACTCAGTAACAGTGCCTAAACCCTGTGATTTTAATCCTCTTTTCCTGTTTGGCCTCTCCTCTGCCTCCATGTTGTAAAGACAGTTTGTTATAATGGATATTGACTAGGTCTAATAAGTCTAGAATTTGAGGCACCTCAATAACTTCTCAAAAACTGCTTTTCCCACAGAGCCTAACATAGGAATAGCTGAGGTGGGACAGGAGGGAGAGGAAGGAGAGACAGAGAAGAAGGAAGATGACTGGCCCACATCTCACTTTGCGGCCCTGCACCCTGAAGGCTTATCTACTCCCCAGAGGAAAGTACAGTCAAGCTCAGTCTTATGTAAGTAAGGATCTTTCCTTTCTCCTTGTACTCTATTCTCCAGAACTTCTCAATGTGCATCTTTTATTTTTAATCTTCACAAAGCATCCGAAGTCACAGGGGTTGACATCTCAACCTGATCCAGTCTCCTTCCATGGCATCATCTTAGCCATCATTAATGTTATAGTTTTCTAACAAGAAACTGAGTCTCTCCCAGAACTATCAGCAAAAAGAGATCAGAACTTACCTGTTATTTGCTAATTGTATGATCTTAGGGTGCTTACACACCTTGGCTTGCTGGGCTTGCCTTTCCTAGTGTTTATAATGAGGGCATGGCCTGCCATTGCTGTGAGGGCCTACAGGAATGGTACATAGAGGAAAATGACCTTCATAAACTGCAAAGTTATAAACATGTGGAAACCCACTAGTGGCACATTCATACTGAGTTATCCATGACTGATATCAAATCCTACACTGAAGAAACAGGCCAGAGCAAGGAGAAGTGAACAGAACAAAACATTCACACAGAGAGATAACAGGGCTCAAGAACACACTGGGAACATTTGAAGGACATATTTCAGCTGCTTCATAGTTTTTGTGTCCAGACATGCTGCAGTCTTCTTGACTCTTCTATAGGTTGGTCTTCTAAGTGAACCTCAGATTCCAAAATCCATAGATTGCTCCTTACCCCCAAATACATTCACCCATTCCTGGGGAAGAGAGCCTTCCCTCTCCAAATATGTACAAAACCACCAGCCCCAAAGCTGGCTGTGGGCTGGCTGAGATCAGGGCTATTCTGGGGCAGCCAGTTTGCACGCTGATAGGGGAGGATTAATGAGACAGTGTGCTCATCCATGGCAATTAGAAACAACACTGGAACTATTCTGGGGCTATTTCTATGCAGGGAACTTGAACTGCTCATCAGCCCTCCTCACTCAGAGACCTGTGGGTAATTAGGGCCATGTTAAATATAGGAGAATCAGCCCAGAGTAGCCCCATCTGTGCCCATGCCTTTGGCACCAAGGATGTGCTGTGCCCTCGGCTAGCACTCCAAATGCAATAAAACAGGGATTTAGCTTGGATCTGGAGGATTTGGGGGTTGCTTAACTAAAGCTGAAAATTCCCTGGCCTTTTAGCCCTACAGGGGCTCTTAGGAATGAAAAACCAGATCAGACCCAGTGAGGCATCCTGACACTCCAGGCCCTGATTGACCAAGCCATAGGTCTGCCACTGGCCCATTAAAAAGGACAGTTCAGTTCAGGTCTGGAAAGTGGAGGGAGTGTGGGGTTTGCAGACTGTAGGCTTGAACAAAAACACTTAAGGCACACAAACAACAACAGATTGAGGTAGGAGCTGTCGGAGACTTTGTCTCCGATCATGGATTATTGGGGGGCAGAACAGGCAGGGTCTCAAGGTGGGAATGGCGTCGACGAGAGGAGATTCCTTGAAAAGGGGGAAAAGGAAAAATGAGAGCAGGTGCGAGGAAGACACGGAAGTCGGAGTTGGGTGCAAGTCTTTCACCTCTGCCTTTAGCAGAGGTTTATTTTATACACTTCAGGCAGGCAGAGGGATGACATTAGTATATGAAATGGGCTGAGATCAGAATCACCTTTTTGCTAAGAATAGTCTGGGGTCGTTTTGACCTTTAGTTGAGATTATAACATTTTTAAAATCAATCTATCAAGGTTAAAACAAGTACATAGATTCACGAAGTTTAAGACTAATACTACTATATTTACCACAGTGAAGACTGACCAAAATAAAGTCCCTGAAACCTGATTAGCTCTGCTTAGGCTTGGGTTAATTTCCATATCCAAAGACTAGATAGTAGAAAGCTTGAGTGGTTATTTAGAAACTAAATAGAAGGCTAGGTGAGATAGAGTGGTAAGATTTGAGTTTTCCTAGGTCTGGCAGTGAGAGACTTTGCAGTAACAGCCATTAGTCTTTATTATAATCAGCCAGTTGTTTAATGACTTATGATTTCAAGAGGAATTTCTCACCCTGGTGCAGTACTTGCTTGTCAGGGCCAGGTAGCACCTCCTGAGGCTGAGGCAATCCAATTGTAAGCTGAAGGTTGTTCAGAATATTTTGATATTACTATTATACAAAAAAGGGAGGTCATAACATAAGTTAGCATGGAAAGTCTGATTTTTCAGAGCAGCTCCCCTCCATCCATACCATGTCTGTCAATAGAGGTTGCATAGCTTGTGTCAAGGAGCCAGACCTATCATTATTACATTGCAAAATCCTCTGACACCAAACAGTCACTTGGGCCCTAGATTCTTAAGAAGTATTTTTCTGTCTTTGTGAATAGTTACAGTTAAGCAAGGAGATAATGGCACTCTGGATTTGACAATATTTGGCAGTTATTAAGTTATTTGCTCATGATATTCCTAGGGGACTGAAAAAGTAAAGGCATTATTATCTCCATTTCACAGATTTTTATTATTATCTCTATTTTCTAGAAATCAGAATGTGGAGAGGAAAAACAGACTCACAGACAGAGCCCACAAGAAGTTGCAGAGAACCCATTCTGAGGGCCCGAGAGTCCCCTCTTCAGGGATAGGGTACAGCGTAAGCGCTGAGCAACTCAAAATGTAGTTCTTGGATGATGTACTCAAAACATGACAGAAATGCAGATTCTCAGGCTTCATCTCACTTTGACTGAATCAGAACCTGCTGGACACCCAGATGAACATTAAAGCTTGTGACACACTCTCTGGGTCTGGCAGCAGAGAGATAAGAGCAGGCTTCCCAAATAAACATAGCCAGACTGAGCAGGCATGGTGTCTGGACTGTCTTGAGAGTTGTTTGTTTGTTTGCTTGCTTGGGTCCTGATCCCTATTGACCAGAGAATCTTACAACTGTTCAGCCTCCCAGGATGGTGTCTGGGTAAACTTACTCATCGGTGTCTGGCCTAGAAGTCCTTAATTGTCTTCTTCTTGACTTCAGGCATTGCCCTGAGGGGTGGGCATTTGAGGATCCAAAGGTGAGTTTCTGGGCCTGCTAAGGGCTGAGGTTCCAAGGTTATAGACTAGGAGAACCACTCCTCTAATGCCTTTGGGGTATTCAATTTTGTCAGCAGTGAATATCAGAGAGGCTCCTTCTCCACTTGATCACAGCTCCTCAGTTCTGTCCTCCAGAGGTGTGTCTGGCATGGTCCTGAGTGCCTAGTCCCATTGACCCTGCCTTCATACATGCTTAGTCTACCTGCCTCGGGAAACCTCTGCGAGACAGTAAATGGGGAGCTCTATTCCAAGTCAACTTTGGGTGGAAATTGGCCTCATCAGAGGTTGCCTGCCTCAGATAGCAAAGGAAATGGCTGATTTTCAGGTGCTTTGGGAGACTTGGCAGCCACAAAGTTCACTCAGACCCTCACAGCTTAGCTGTTGAAACACTCCATAGTTACCTACTCTAACAAGCCACATGGACTCTTTTTTGAATTGTTTACATTTTCCCAATTCATAGAATTCCAGCATTGAAAGATACCTGTGGTGGGACAATGTAACTCCCTTTGAAAGGAGTGTTTCTAGTTTCCCACGTACTGTGGAGCTGAGTGTCGAGAACTTGGGAGAGGACATGAGAAGAAGGAAAAGAAAATCTGGAGTAGGCAAGTGCAGCAGAGAGCCATATGAAGAAGTTGTGTTCACATCTTGGCCTTGTATTATATCAGGGACTTGGCGGACTTGAAAAGAGATACATGAAAGAGACATCGATGTGTGTGAGAGAGTCACAGGAGGGTGATGGCAACAGTCTTTGTCTTGGCTTGTAGTTTGATTTTGTTCTTTGCCTTCCAGACTTGCCTATCTGCTTCTGCCCTTGCCTATGGGTTCCTAACAGAAGGTACCTTTGACTTGTGTCAAGCTTTGTAGCCTCAGGGGCCCTTCTTTGGGCCAACCCCTTTTGGGCATCCCACAAGGGGGTGGGAAACTTTTGGTGTTTCATGGGGAAACTATTTTAACTATAGTCTTTCTTTTCTCTATATTGTACACTGGTTGAATTAAAGTTCTTTCCTACTGAAGGTTCTTAGACACTAAAAGTATGTTACCTTTGGTTCTGTGGCAGATGGCAAAGTGAGGTCCTGGAGCGTCCCTCACTTTGCCCACTAACAATGGGGCACCTCTCTCGGCAGCAAAGCACCATTTGGGCCATTGCATGATATATTTGTTGTATGAAGAAATAAATGAATAGCCACTAGGACATAGGCTGCCTGGCATCAGGAAGGTCATCTTAAGAACTCTAGCTGCCCACTTGTAGGTTGGGGGAAGGACATGCCCCTGAGATGACCTTTTTGAATAGGCCATGTAGATGGAGCAAGGATTCAGGCAAATATGTGTGTCCTTTGCTCCTTGCCATTGCTTCTACTAGCTAGTAGATCCCCTGGTGATTTAATAGATCTGAGAAAATTGAAACTATTTTCTTAGAAAAACTCTCATCTAGAAGTGATGTTTGTTGATCTCCTAGTTCTGTGTTAATCACTTTGCTACAATGTCCTCCTTATCTATAGGAGGTATAATCCAAGACCACCAGTGTAGCCCTAAAATTGCAGATAGCACTTAACCCTAGGTAGGTTGTGCTTTTCTCATCCCTCTGATAGAGCTTATGTTGTAAATTAGGTAGTAAGAGATGAACAATAATAACTACATTAAACTAAATAGGATAAGTATAAAAATATACTATAATAAAAATTATGAGAATGTGGTGTCTCACACTTCCTGTCTCTCAAATTATCTTCTTGTACATGACATTTTTGACTGTGAGCAACTGAAACAGCAAAAAGCAAAGCCACAGATAAGGGGAGACCATCACACATATCTTGTCTGTTTTTGCTAATTTAATCCTCACAACCATGTGAAATAGGAAACTGACACCCAGAAATGTTAAAACTTGTAAGTCCTAGACCTAAGTTGGCTTTTTGTTTGTTTATTTGTTATTACTATACAAGCAGAATCTTAAAGAATCTATTGTTTGAGGTTGAAAGACATTTCAGTTAACATTTGTCCTAATAAGGAAAAAAAATAAATCCTCTAGGATAAAAACAATGATAAGGGGAAAAAAAGATGACTTAGGGGCTCACTTCCCTTCTGAACATCAGATGTGTCCACTCATGAAAAGATTTAGAATGATTATAATCAAAACCTCTTAATGGGGTATGTCAGGCTTGTTGGTGGAAGACTCAGGAGCCTCATAATGAAATTTCAACCTTATCTTACCACCAAAGACAGCTGGCTTCTAGGGAATCCTCTTCAACATCTCCCCACCCCTTTCCTCAACAGTATGCTCCACCATGAAGAGGAAAGACAAAGAGGAGCAAACAAACCTTGGATTCCCAGGTGCTAGGTGGCTCTTCTGTTGACTAAATTCAAGGCCTGAAGCAAGGAGAAAAACAGGCTCCAGAACAGGGGCGCTGAATATGTGTGACATCAATTAACAGAGAGTAAATATCCTTTGAAAGTAAAGTGTGACCAGGGGGATTACAATTGAGATTGAAAAAAAAAATCTACAAAATGATGTAAAAATAAGCTATTATGTTATATATTAAAAAAAAAAAAAGAAAGTGAAGTGTGAATTAGCAAGGTTAATGTCCCCAGTTAAGACAAAAAAAAAAAAAGATAAGAAAGAAAAGTAGAAGAAAGTAAAAGTAATGTGGATGATTGGAACAAGACAAAAATTATGTAGAGTTTCTGGATTTCTGATCAAAGATAGGAAGGAGTCTCATTCTTCTCTTAATATATCTATTTTCACCAGGACTGAGGTGATCAGGAGGGCAACAATCCCAAGAAGCCATTGATCTGCTCCACCAGCTGTGGGGTCTAGGCAGGAGGGTCAGTGCCTGCCTTGTGCCTGGAGCTTGCCTCTTTGTGGGCATGCCAGTTTGAACTCTAAATGCCAACAGCAGTGATTCTTTGCATGAGGATGTTCTCTGGTTGTGTAGCCTGTCCTCTGGGACTAGTGAGCCAAGGACTTGACACCTCTCCCTCACTCAAGCGGCCTTCACCTAACAACCAAGGGAAAGGACAAACATTCTCCAGCTCCCTGTCTCTGGCAGGGTGATTCTGAGTTTCATGGTCTCCATTGGAATTAAGCGCCAGTGAATCAGAAGTCACCTAGCAGACTATTCTGGAATCCCTGCATCAAGGTTGCTTCTGAGCAAACCAAAGATAAGCAACTCCTATTTCCAGGATCCCTTCGTTGACAGTAAGAAATCAAGCATCCTCTATAGTCTGAAAGCTTAAGCTCTGAGCCTCCAGGTGGGACACCCATTCTCTTCCCCCAGGGCAAGAGTTACTTCCAAGTAACCTTTAACAGTAGTTCCAAAAAAAAAAAAAAAAAAAAAAAAAAAAAAAAAAGGATAGCATTTGACTGGTTCTTTAGACATCACATTATAGCACGTAGAAATATGACAGATCTGTGGAATTTTTTTCCACAAGAAGCATTTAAGTTTGTCTTTGGAATATATCAAACAAAATGGAGGAAAGGAGATTCCAAGAATTAGCCATGAGTTGTGGAGTATAAAATGTCTCTCAAACCAGTTACTTAAAAACCTATTACACTATAGACCCAGCAATCCACTTTTGGGCATCTATCCAAAGAACATGAAATCATCAAAAAAAAATTATATGTTCTACAATGTTTATTGCAGTACTATTTAGAATAACTAGGACATGGAAACAACCTAAGTGCCTACTGATTGAGAATTGAATCAAGAAAATGTGGTGTATCTTCCCAAGGGAATATTAATATGAGCAGAAGGAAAGATGTTGCCATTTACAGCAAAATAGAAGGATTTCAGGGGGATTATGTATAGTAAAGCAAGTCAGAACAGCAAAGACAAATAACAGATGTTTACACAGCAGATGTTATGATAAAGCAAAGTACTTTAAAAAACTAGCAGATACTAGTAAGTGAAGTGGAACTCCTGGAGTTAAGAGAAAAAGGTGTAGGAAATATGAGAAAAAGATCTGTCACCTTAGAAGTATGATCTGGGTGAATTGAGAAGCTGGGTGGTTTGGTTCTCATAAAACCTACTCAACTGTCAGAACAGGAGATCAAACAATCAGTGGCCATAACTTCCAGCAGGGCACCAACCTGTTCATTTTGTCTACAAGAAGTAGCCAGAGGTATGCAACTACCCTGCTTCCTAGGCAGTGACGCATAGTTTAGAAGGATCATCATGGACCTAGCGGACATGAATGAAAAACTGGTGATAGGAAACATCAGGGGAAGAAGGAAATAAATAGAACTCCCCCAGTGGGCATAAAATGTCCCAGATGAATTTTCAGCAAAACCCAACCTCAGCAGAGATAATGGTCAAGATGAGACAAACTGTAGCTCTTTGTCAGTTCTAGTTCCCTTGCCTCTTGTCCTTGCCCAATGAACTCATGAACAGAGTAGTTGTGATGGCAGAAATGTAAGTACTCATGAGCTCAGTGACGTGAACTTCCACATACCAAAGGCAGTGTTGCAGCCTGAACTAGCACCTTCCTCAGAGGACTAAGCCAACTTTCCGATGACAAATTAATGACATTGGATCATTTCTATCATTGGTTTTGTTCTCACTCTATAGACTTCATATGCATTTTCTTTTCCCAACTGCAATGATTTTATTAAAATCAGTATCTTAGCCCTAGAAAATTGTTCTTTATGTCGTATTTCACCCCCTGGTGTTCTACAATACTTTGCTTCAGACCCAGGAACTTATTTTGGAGGAAATGAAGTATGGCAACAAACAGGCTCATGCTCCCGGAATTCACTGGCCTCACCGTGTTATCCATCATCCTGAATCAATGGGAGTGTTCTCTTGACAACTCTGTTACCTGCTAGATGAATGGAAGTAGTTTGCAGGGCCAGGATCACGTCCTCAATGATGCTGTAATTCTCTAAATCATTAACCAATATATGCTGCTGTTTTTCTTTGTCCAGAATGCACCAGTCCATGGCACCAGTAAGGGCATCCATGGGTAAAACTTCTCTCACTGTTATCCCTAGTGATCCATTTGCAAAACATGTTCTCTGTACCCTGCAACTGGGTTGCAACCTGTTGATCAGGTCCCCAAGAGGTATGTCTGACAGATACAGCAGTGCCCCACTGAACTAGAATCTTACTCTGCTGGCTGCTGTGTATTCCTTATAGTAAAGAACCAACAGACATTGAAGTTTCTGTAGTGAATGGGATGACTATGATTGTGGAAGGGAAATTACATTATCACTAGACCAAAGGAGTAAGAAAAGTGTGTATGAACAAAGGGCACCTCAGACTCTCCAGTCCCAAGTGAAGGGAACATCACCCAATGCAGACAGAGCTGCCAAAGATTCAGAGTCTTCAGAAGTGAGGATTTAGGCCATCCCAAAAGGCAAGCCCAAAGGAGGGGCTTGCTGAGGACAATGAGTCTATGGAATGGACTCATTCCATAGAAGGAATGTTATAAATATCAACTATGACCACACAGCAACTTGTAGAAATTAACATAGAGTCATAAATATTTCTTTGGTTATCTATTAATCAATTCATTTTTTCTCTTCCTTTGCCACCTAGCATAAAATATAGTAGCGGCTGTTACCCTTGGCGTTTATTTCCCAGGGCTACCATAACAAAGTTTCACAAAGTAGGTATTTTAAACCAACAGAAATTCATTCTCTTACAGTCTAGAGGCCAGGAGTTCAAAATCAAGGGTTAGTTCCTTTTGGAGACTCGCAGGGAGGATATGCGCCTGTCTCTCCCCAGCCTCTGGTGACACCCACTATGATCTTGGATGCATCATTTCAATTCCTGCCTCTGTTATCAGATGACATTCACTCCACTGCATGTGTCCAAATGCCCCTTTTTTTATAAGCATATTGGTAATTGGACTAGAGTCCACCCTAACCCAATATCTTTTAAAAATTTCATTTGCATCTGAAAAGGTCCTATTTCCAAATAAGATCACATATATAAAGATTTAAAATTTAAAAACCTGTCTTTTGGGCAAAAGCAATTCAATCCTTATCTTAGTATTTGAACTACAGGATATAAAAAGGAGACTTGATGTAAATTAGAAGAGAAATGCACACACACACACCCATGAATAAAGTCACACATGGATTGTGGGTTAGTATATTTTCAATTATAGAAATGATAACTGCATCTTACTAGACAGAGGCACCATTTTGTGAACATCTTTCCTTGTTCAAGTCTCATGCAGTTGAAAGAAGCCTACTAGACATCACAACATCAAGACATAAATTGTGGTGGTTTTGCCCACAACATGGGTAAATCAGGAATTACTTGCCCAGAATTTCCTGAAATTGAATGTTTGAATTTTTGAAGTATGTCGTGACTTTTTTAAAACAAAAGCCCACTCATAAGCAAGGCAGTGGCCATTATTTGATTGCTTTCACGTGGCTTGCCAGATTTATTAACTTCAGGGAGATCTGGAGTAATTTACACCAGGTAGTGGAGTAATTTAGTCCAGGCAAAGTAATTTTCTAGTATTTGACCTTGGTCAATTCTGAAATGTGATTCATGTACTAGTTCCTCACTTCTTTTTGTTTTACTTTCATCTCCCTTTTTCTCTGGTTCCTCTATTTTATTACTCTTCCAGAAGTTCATCTTTCCTCATTTACAGTTAACATGATTTTTGGGTTGTGTACACTTCTTCTTTCACATCTCAACTTGTATGTATTCTCCATATGTTGGCTTCTCTGCCCCACCCCAACCCTGTCTTGTCCAAACTGGCCCAAATGTGGCCACTCATAAACCTTTCACAAATGTGAACTCTATACACTAGCTAATATGTATGAAATGGAAATGGTAATTATCAAAATAAATGTAGGTAGACAATTTAAGAATGCCTACTGTATCTGTTTATTATTATCAGATGTGTTACAGATACATTGTCCTACATCATTGCATTCATTCAACCTAAAACACCTCTTGCTGGATTCTCAGAGTAATGCACACCTTGGGCAGCCAGAGATTGCTTTCTCAGGAGAGCAACGCCCAATTCCTTAGCAAATGACTTGATTAATTTATATTACATTCATGAAGTAGTTAACATTCCTCATGAAGTAGTGGAGGCTAAATGACTCAAAACAGATTAACACAAAAAACCTGAATCTCTCTCAGAATTTTTGGTATGCTGGTTGGCTGGATTCCTGACTGCCCCAGAATAGCCCCTCTCAGTATCACAAAGTTCAAAAAACATAAATCATAAAGGTCTCTGAAGGAGAGAAACTCTACTAGTTCCCCCTTCTTTTTGTTTTTTTTAAAAAAAAAGTGGAACCGATAAACCTTATATGCTATAGAAATCCCTGCCTTCTATCAGAAATTTAATATTTGGACCTTTTTTTTTTTTTAACAACAAGAAATGCTTAGTAAATCCTATGTATTTTCAATCACTAACTATAGATCAACCTGATTCCTTACATATGTTCTAGGAGCAAGAAAATTGTTAGACTGAAGAGTAGAAAACACTGTAAGATTTACTTTTCACCTAAAGAATACTTTGTAGTAAACTAAAATAATTCAAAGTAGCACTGTTAATTCCTCCTCTTCAATGTCTCTACTTTCCAAATAAAAGAAAAAGCTAAATACCTTCTAGTAGAAAATCTATTCAAAAATATATGTTAAAAGTAGTTCTGATAAATCTTATAAGCAGATATTCATAAAAATACTTTTATTCACTCCAGGCAAATTTCAGTTCACTATAAATCTTCCTTATTGTCAAGTTCCTCTAGACATCTATTTTTCATCAGATGCCTAATATATTTGGATTCTGTTCTTCCCTTACCTCTACAGTTAGCCAACAGTGCTGGGGAAGCCATACTTCTGAAGCTGAGTTCCATTGTCTGGTAAAGAGAAGGAAAGAGCAATTTGCCGTGGTACACAAGATGTGACTATGGCACGGATGATGCCTGGTAAGAAGAGGCAATGGAGGGGAGAGGGACACATCAGGACCCCTCTGTCTGGATTGTCACAGATATTTATCATATGGCCACTCATGAGGAAGACGACAGAATTTAAAGAATCTGGCTAAGACATGATCAGCAAGGCTCAAAGACTGCTATGGAAAAAAAAAACCCTATTCTCTTAGGGTGATTTTACTAAGGCTCCCCCACTTACATTTACAGGAAAGGACAATGGGTGTTGACATTAGAGGGGATGATGACGGGTAGATCCTACTGGAACTCTTGCGTCCCTGTTGGTTCTCTCTGCTTCATAATGAGCACAGAAAATATTTCCCCTTCCTCATCTTCCCCCCACACACACAAACACGTGTTTTTTCCAACTATGTTATATGTACTCATTACCCGAGGTAGGAGATGCTTGAACCTGAGCTGAGAAAAAGAGGAGGAAAAAAGACACATCCCAAAATGAGTTTCATTTATATAATGAAAATAAATTTTTACACAATCAACAGAAACACACCAAGATTTTTTTGCGAAAAATATTTTTAAATAAATTTTTGTCATTTTTTTTTACAGTCTGATATACATATGTAACAAGGTTTATGGCATTGTAACCAGAATCAAATCCCCCCTCCCAAAAAAAAATAAAATAAAATAAAGGAAAGGAAAAAGGTGGGAAGGAAAGTAATTGGTTTTGTTTAATTCCTTTCTCCCTCCAAGCTGGCCTTCTATTTGTCTATTATTAAGCTGCCAGCTCTAACTTGTTTGCACACTCAATACAGCATATTATTGCACAAGAAGCCAGTGAAGGCAGAAGGTAGGATGGTCAGTTCCGTGCTACTTCAAAAAATCTCTTAAACCCAGAGGGGAGGGGAGTCATTCAGAGAATGAACACACAAAATCAACAGTTCCCTTTGTCTCCTTAGAGTATGTGAAGGGTTCTTAGACCACTTAATCTGCCCTGATCTTCTCCTTGCCCCAGTGAACACACAGGCTGGCTGGCATTAGGTTTCTGTGTTCTATGTAGATGTTGAGGCAGCCCCCACCGCTTCAAGATCTGACATCATTCCTACTTACTTCTGGTTCTTTTGAAGGGAAGGGGTTTAAGGTGTAGTATCTTCGGTCTATGAACCTGCACAGACTATTCAATCATAAACTCTACAAATAGCTTAAAAGGAAAATGGGAAAGAAACAAGTTTTATTATATTTTTTATTGTTGGCTTAAAAAAAATTACTTCTTTAGCCTCCCTGCTTTATCAGTTCATGGGAAGTAGATCTCAATGGCATCAAAAGTTAAATTCTTCACACACATGTTAAAAATAAAGTTTTTGAACAAATTTGTTTCCATTCATAAACTTTGTCCATCTAAAATAAAAAAGAAAAGAAAAGAATCCATCCTCCTTCTTCCTTGTCTCCTAAGGAGAACGGTGATCCTTTCCATCCGAGGCATCAGACAACAGTCTCCACGCCCATGAGCTTTGGTGTAAGGATTCGTGGGGTTACCCCATTATTTAGGTCTTCCTCAAACTCCAGCAACTGCCCCATGAAGTTAAGGTTTGGGGAAATAATTGGTCGCTTGCCTTTGACAAATTTATAAGCATCAGTCATGGTCATTCTCGTGTGCTTCATTAAGTAGGCGATGACAATGGTGGCTGAGCGGGACACCCCAGCCTGACAGTGGATGAGAAGCCCCTTCCCACACTGGTGAGCTTCCTCTGGAAAAAAGGGAGAAAGGACAAGAGGTGAGGGAAGAAAAATTCGATGGAAGAAGAGAGACTAATTGTTGCCTAGACCTGGCAATGCCATATTGTAGAGGGAAAGAATGAGCTATCTAATTCACAAAGTAATTTGAAAACTAGCTAAAAAAAGTAAGTAGGAATAAGAAACTACTTTTCTACATTTACAGGGTGAAGGAATGATTCCTTCAGAGGGGACGTCAGCCACTGTAGTTATTTCAACATTGATTTACATGTCAAGCAAACTACTGATTCAATAGACCTTTCTAATTAAGGATGGGCCAGGTTGTATAGCTTTATCAAAGCTGGTGTTGTTAACATTGTGTCTCCCACCTGTGATGGTGGTGGCGTGGAGGGAATGTCTTTCTTTATACTGTACAATCACTCTGTACAGGAACTGGTATTACATGGATAAGAGTTTCAGTCTTACTAGACCCTGCCCTGAGGTTAAAGGGACAAAACTCAAATAGGAAGTTACTGGCTTCAACTTCTCATCAGAAACCTCTACTGTTGCAAAGTGAGCTAAAGCCTTGCAGTAGCTAGGACAACCCCCTCGGCTGTAGTGTTCTGTAGACAAGGATGCCAATGATGGAAAAATCCCAGCAATGGCTCAGATTCCAAAGCAACTGAAGGAGAAAAAATTGTATGCTTCCAGATTTATTAAAGACTCAGGAAACTAGTTTGTGAGCCATGTCTGAATGGTTTCTTCTTAATGACACTTCTAGATTAAAAGGCATCCCGAAGAAAGCAAACCTGAGGGAATACCTGTACACCAAAAGTAGGAATGTAGCAAGAATAAGGAGAGCAATAATTTAACTTAAACTACCTCTGAGAGCTACCCACCAGTGGACCAATGTGTAAAAGATTTTCATCTTAAAAATCTGTAGATTAAGCTTACTTCTTACAGCTAACAGCATTTTAAGAAACAGTGTGTATAATGCTGTACTAGTTAGCAACTGGCCGTCTCAATGCATAGGCACGGGCTTATTTTCATTCTTATAACACAACTAGATTGAAATCTTAGCATCTTGCTTTGGGGAAAATGCAGAGATATAAACTAAGCAGAGGCAGGTCTTCCAGTTTGATTATGCCAGTTCTCTTACTGCTGAGTCTCTGTACATTGTCTTCTCTTCAGCACACATTATTTATCAACCTCTTCACCAACACAGAGAAGTACAGTGCTTAAGAGGATGAGCTGCGCAGAGCTAGTTTTGGCTGTTGACTGCACTACACACAAGATGAGTGGTCTTGTGCGAGCCCCGTGACATCCCAGATCCTCCATCCCTCTATGTGAATGATGGGAGGAATACTCAGGAAAATGTTCAGGGGCTATTTGCACAAGTTCACAGTCAGAATAAACAGAGAAGGGTAAACACTATTCTGGAGAAGTATAGCAAGACCTCTGGCCTGGAAGTCAAGAGTCCTGTGTTTTGTTTCCTTCTCCAACATGAAAATCCCTCCGACCTTAGAGGAGTCACTTTACTCTTCTGAGTTCAATAGCCACTTTGAAAGGCCATTTCCTCCCAAATGGAATATTCCATGATTTTGCATTAAAGACACAATTATGAAGCAAAACGCACACACAGCTGGGCAGAGTGACTGGTGCTGCCAATTTCACAGCAAATCCACCACCAGTCCCAATGGCTACTAGATTCAAGGCTTTTTGTTTGTTTGTTTGTTTGTTTGTCCTGACAAAGGAACACCAAACATGAATATATTCTCTCTGGCACAGAGGCCAGTCACCACCTGTTGTAATATTGAGGAAAAGTACTGGGTCAACAGTCTTTGGTGATAAAGGTTGGAGTGACTTGAAAAAAACCTATAAGTATCTTCTAGGTGCCAGGTTTCCCAGGATCATTTGAATCTTACACTAGTTCAAGGTTATTGAGGCAGTAAAAGTGAAAGTTAGGATTGAGTTATGCTGCCTGTTGCTTCCTTTTGGAGACTAAAATTGGTTGCTGCTATGAGTTTCCTCTTTGGGAACAATTTGGGCTGCATACCTTGACCTTTCCTATTTGTGTGAGTGGAGAGCAAACTGACTAAGGGAACCTTAGTAGTAGTAGCTGTGTCACTCACACTCACCCTATTGCTACCAAAGCATCAGACTAGAGGGAAAAAAGGTAGAGGGAACAGTTAACCCTTCAACTCTTCTCTCTCCCGTCAATTGGTGTGCAATTCAAGAGTTCAAAACATCATTACATTTTACTGGAAGTTTCTCTAGAAGCACCTCTTTAGCAAATGCTACCTTTGCCTCGGGTTTATGTAGAGGGAGATACCAATTTCAAACTTATTTAAGTCTAAATAAGGAAAGGAAATCACCTCCTTTGCTAGAGGTATGGCTCATGGGGGCTAAGGGAGGTGTGGGGAAGTTTGGAGGTGGCATCAGATTCACTATCTTTGCTTCTTTCTAGTCAAGAAGAGCTAATAGACCAGATAACCCCATCTGCCTTCTGGCTTCTTACTCTCCATCAATTGTTCTGAGCTTCTGTTACAACACATGTGAACCTCTACCACTTGTCCTTGAGAAATAAAGGGATGAGGATTTCTCACTGAACAGATCCTAAGCAAGTAAAATCTCTGTTTTCTGCCTATCCCAAATGGAGTCCATGACCTTGACAAGGAAATTTGACCTGCACTCAGTGGCTGAGCCCGAAAACACCTCAGAGCAGTTCTTATGCAACACTGGAATAAACCTGGGTCTTGATATTAAAGCAAAAGCTGGATGGGAGAGGAAGGCAGGAGAAAAGGAGAGTCCCCAGGGAGATAGTTACCGATGAACTCAAAGGCCTCTTCAAAGTACTGCCGCAAGTTCTGCTTGTTGCTGTCAGTGGCGGGCAGCCGCTTGTAGCTGAACAGGCCTTTCTCATAGTGGTAGAGGGGCAGGTGAGTGGTGACGTTGATGATGTAGCTGATGTTCAATCGCTGCATGGTGTCCAGGTCCTGAGCATCCTGCTCATTGCCGAGGAACAGGAAGGGCAAAATGGGGGTGAGCTCTGCATTCTCGATGTCAGGTGTGGTGGGGATGGACTGAGGTAGCAGGCTTGAGGCTGCAGATGCGCCCCCCACCTCCCTGCACTCCTGCAGCTGTAGGGAGTTGTCACAGAGGTTTTCATGGTTCTGTTTAAAACTGCTAAGTCCACCTAGAATGAAAACATAGGAAGCAAGAATGACTATCCCTGGAAGTGGCAGCTAAAGCCATTTTCCTTTCCCCCAGCAACAAATGTGCAAGGTCACCCACATACATTTGATAAGTATTTAACTTAAAAACAAAAAGGCAAGTCCATTGGGAGGCTCAGGACAAGCTTGGGAAGGTAGAGTTCTCCGTGCCCTTGGGAAATATGCTCTTTACTCAAACTGGGTCAGGATCCCCAAGAAAGAGTGCCACACCCATTCTGACAATTTCTGAAGCAGCAAATTTCATCTGCCTCAAAGAGCCACATATGCTCAGTGACCTATATAGGTCCTTGCACTTGGAGAGTCAGGAGAGGCTTGCATGGCCTCCTTGGAGGGGGAACTTTGGTCGCATCTCAGCCTGCAGGTGTCTGTCTCATACCCCTATGGATTCACCTGCCCAGAATGAAGAGTGGGCTCCCAAGATAGCAGAGCAGGTCTGAGTAGGGGCCTGGCCAGGTCACCTGGGCTATCACCCCAACATCTGCTCCCTACTCTGTGACTGGGGCATGGTCATTTCTCTCTGTGTGTGGCTCAGTCTCCCCATCTGTAAAAGGAGGAAAAATAAAGGCATCTACCTTTTAGCAGATGAGCTTTTTATATGAATAGTATGTATATGAATGCCCACATGTAGAAGCAGCAGAGAAATGCTTGAAAAAGACAAAACTCCAGGGAAGGAAGCCATTCTTATGACCTCTTTTATAATATTCTCCACAGAGGTGCCTGATATTTACCATCCCTCATGGCCAGTAGAACAAATTCCAAGAGGATCCCAGCTCCCCAAACCCTCCTTTCTGAGACTTGTGTGGACATAAAACCAAGCAGACCCACAAATATACATGTTTTGGCTCAAGACTTTGCTGTGCCACCTAGAAATTATGGGTCTAGCATAAAAACCTTAAAAGGGTGCCAGTTTCCTGATTTTAAAATGCAAATTTCCCCCTCTCTCTGGGGGAGATATCTTAAGGAAATCATGAAACTAAGATGTCAGCTAGAGCTATATTCACTATAGCATTATCTATTTTATAGAAAAGACCAAGTAAAAAACGAACACTGATTTTTAAACAGGTTCAGTTATTATCCCATTTGACTGACTACAATGCCATTAAAAGTTCTGAAAACAAGCCCTCCCTGGTGGCACAGTGGGTTAAAGAGCATCACTGCAAGCCAGTCACAGCTGCTTCAGTGCGAGTTCATCCCCCCCCCTTCCACTCCCGCAAGGTGATCCACATGGCACAGCAGACCTCTCCTGTCTTGTCCACTGCTCACCTCAGCAGTATACTTCGATTTACCTACTCTGCTCCCCTCACCACCCTGCACCTCTGGCCTGTACCCCAGTTCTATATGTATAAATGAATAAATCTTTAAAGAATAAAAGTTTTAAAACAAAGAACATGATCTTTTTACTACTGAATGGAGAAAGCCATTTCCAAAGCATTTACCCCATACTTGATCAATCCAGTGCTAACGGGTCAAATAAAAAAGTCAGGAAATGCATGGATCCTAGTTTATTGCTTAAGTGCTTTTCTTTCACATTTTCTCACTGCATCACCCCTGAGTTGACATTACCACCAAAGGAGTCACAATCAAATGACGAGGTCCACGTTGGCCTCCCCTTGGAAAGAGAGAGTGGGACATTGGAAATCTCCCATAAGCTGAGAGCCCCCAGGACACGTGCTGACCACATAGACAGCAGTGTGGCATCCATCTTTACTGTTTCAGGAGGGAAGACAGGAAGCAGTGTGAACAGGATATGGCTGTGTTGAAATAAGGACAGGGTATCTAACTGTTTTGTCCACCAGTTTCTGAAACTACTTTATGTCCTTCTCCATTCCAGGTCTCTTCTATGGCTACCACAGTAGGAAATCTCCAGACTGTAACCAACATCCAGGGAAGATCACCACTGATGGGCACCAAGCTAGTGCCCTAAAAACCAGGCAAGCTAAATGTTCAGTAAGTCCCACGAGTGACCCAAAGAACATTCAAGGAGCCTTATTATTATCACTCCTTGCTAAGCAACAGAATGTATCTTTTGGCTTTTTAATAAAGAAAAACAAGGCTGCCCAATCCTTTCCAGGGGTTTCAAATCTTCAGTTCTGCTCTAAAATTGTGATGAATATAGTTGGGGCCCAAAGAGATAACTTTGAAAGGAGGCAAAAGAAATAGAAAACTAGCAAAAGCTTCTATAGTGCATACATTTTAAAAATATTTTTTAAATTGTCCACAGTTGTGCCAAACACCGCAGAAGAGACACACAAGAGTTATTTTAAAATCTGCTCAGCTTTGCCCCCATAAATTCCAAGTAAACAGTGCCACACTGATTCTATGATGGGAACCGAATTCACTTTTTTTTTTCCTTAAGAAAAAGGCAGTTGTCACACTTTTCCATATAAGACAAGAGGAGAGGAAAGAACAACAAAATAAACTCAAAAGAAGTGGGGGGTGGGTAGGGAAGGAACTTCTTTCTGTTCTTATTTAGGGTACTCTAGCTGTAATTTGTCTTAAAAGCAGCTAGTTAAAAACATGCATGCCAGAAAACCCCCCACACAGAAAAAAACAGCGTACAGCTTTTTAAAATTCTGTCTCTACACCTCCTTTCCAATGACATCAGCTGGAGTCTCCCCACCTGCCCAGTTGCCATAGCAGTTACACAAAGACATACAATGACATCAGTTGGCATGATATCAGCTCTTTGAGTGCAAACAATACAAGAAGAACGACTTTGTTTAAGGCCTTTGGTGGGACTGTGTTCTGGGGAGCCAATGATGTAATGCTGACAGGTGGCATGGGCCTTCCATTTGCCTAATGGGGGCAAAAACCCAATGGGGGAGGGAACTGGAGACACAGACACAGAATGCTCTGATCGCAGGGGGTGCTCACATGTAAAATTCAGTGTCTGTGGTGTGTGAGTGCCATGTGGGAACTGCTCTTGCAGAGTATCTGGAGACAGAGCAGGCAGAAAAGGACATAAAATTCAAACACATTAGCCAGACAAGAACATTCTCAGGGAGGAGGAGAGACAGGGTACCCCGCTCACTCGCCAGCCTATTGATCCATTCAGGCCTGGGTACAAAGCCTCTCTGGGTTGTCTGGGGCTTATACCAGAGGAACTCCCTTAAGAAGCCATGTCTGTAGTTGGAACTGGGAGCTGGGGTGGGGAGGAAAGAAAGAGCAGGAGTCACAGGATTTTCTCTTTCCCCCATTTTCCTGACTCTACCCATCATCTCCCACTAATGGCCAGAGGGCATAGTTCACCTCACAAGGAGCTTGGAATCTTGCACATCACAACCGAGAAACATTGCAGAATGATAATTAGCAAACAAATGAACCTGGGGAAGAGCAGCATGGTGGTTAGAGCTGATGGTGGCAGGCAGACCCATCTGTGAAGGTCATCACAGGAGCCATCAGGTCTGGTACAAACCACGTTCCCTTAGTGGAACCTCTGTTGACACATCTGGAAAGTGGGACTAATGGCGCCTACCCTGGAACAGTGCCACCAGAGACTACATGAGCATTCTGACATGTGTCTGCATATAAATAAGGTCTGATACCCCAGTATTATCCCCTCCAGGGTCCTTACCTCCAGCTGACGCATGCATACTACAGTCCAGGAGAACCCCAAGTGAGCACAGGGACCCCGACACCACACTGTTGGGTCTGGATGCCAGCACTGTGGACAGTAGCCCTGGGAACTGAGGGAAGAGTCTTCCCACCTCTTCCCTCAGTTTCCCCATCTACAACACAGCCATAATAATGGCAACTGCCTCAGATGCCTGCTTTGGATGATTAAGTACTGAAATACTATCACACACCTATTAAGCATTGTTTTTTCATTAATTTGGGAAACTGCCATTTTAATGAGCTCAAAAATCATCCATTTCATAGATTTTAATTGTGAAGCAACCTAATGTTTCAGAATTTTTACATGTAAAATTTAACTTAAAAAATGAAGCTATGAAGCTACCACAGCCACTGCAGCATGAACTTGATCCCTGCCCTGGAGGTGACCCACATGGTGCAGCAGACCTCTCCTGGCCCATCAGCTGCTCCCCTCAGCAAAGTACTTTGTCAATCTGCCTGTGCTGCTCCCCACTCTCTCTGGTGAATCCTCTCACCACCGCCCCCCCCCACATCTCTGGCCTATACCCCAGTTCTGTATGCATAAATAAATAAATCTTTAAAAAGAACAAGGAGCCAAGGTATCTGAATCATTTTAAATAATATACTTTTATCATGAAGAAAGCAACAGCTCCCTAGTCTTCTAAACCAATAAGTCTGGTTTCATTTTGTCTGTCCTGCTTTCCCAGTCAAGATAGCCTGTATGACAATTCCTCTGTTTTCCAGAGGAGAAGTGAGTGTTTTAAACAATACAGCTCTCCCCACTCCCATACTCTTCAGACCCCCACTCCAGGCTAGATGAATTCTTGGGGACACAAACTGATTCTAGATCTGGGTGCAAGTATTTTCCAGGCAGGAACAACTTTTTCCAACCTTGCCCCAAATGCTGCTTTTCTGTCCAAATGAGTCTGATCAGCATGATGGTGTTAAATGACATCAGCAAAAAACCCCAGTACCCAGTACCCAGTACCCAAATGAAACGAAAGCAGCTCATCAGTGCCTTCCAATAGGAAGTTAGTCAGGTCACGGACCCCATAGAGCAATGGATTCTAGTTTTAGTGGTAAACTTCTTTTTGTGGGTGCCTATGGCTCTTGCTGGAGTTTTAGTTATTGCTGTCCTAGAAATAGGAATGCCCTCTGTAATAGGCTTCAGAAGAGCACTCTGGATGGCAAATTAAAGAAACCACATCCAAATGTGGAGTCTACAACTGAGCGATTTCCATATTCTAAAGATGGACAGTACTTTGCATGCAAGCTTTTGGGTTTTGTTCTGGCCACATAAAGTTTAGGGATAACTCTCATCAAAGGACAGCAAATGAAAGTCACACCCACAGAAAGGGGGAGCAGATGAAGCTTGGACTCTGCTGTCAGCTTGCTACATGTACACTGATCACCCCCTCTTGTTGCCCAGTTTATCTTCCCAACTTTTAGAGCAAAATGGAGCTGTGAGGATTGTGGTTGAGATAATAGGCATGGGTGTCAGGCTGCTCAAGTTTAAAATTCTGACTCCCCAGCTACCCCCTTTAGCTGGGCGGGCTCCCTAAGACAGGTTACTAACACCTCTGCACCTCGGTCTCCACATCTGGAACATGAGTTAACAGCTGTATCTCACAAGGCTCTGAATGTGCACATATGAAGCAATGGTGACCCCTAAACCTCTAAATGGGGAAGCTATTGGTATAAAATGGAGCCTTAATTATATTATTTTCTGGGTCCTCCAGGATAATTGGAGTACATCAAAGCAGATACTCAAGATTTTATGTGCACAAGAGCTGGGTAGGTAGGAACTGATGCCAGACCTCCAAAGTTTCAGAGAGGTCAGAGTCACTTCATACTTCTCAGGGCATAAAATCGCTCGCCTCAGCAAGACAGCCTTTTGGTACCAGCTAGATCCACAAAGATTGCTCTGTCTCTTGTCTTTCCATGAGACTGTCCCTATAGGTAGGATGGAGTGCTTTATAGTAAAAATGATGTCAAGTTCAGTGCCAAGTGCTATCACCTAAATTGTCCTATGATCTTATCCCCAGGTCTAAGATCTCTCTAAGGACAGTGAAGGGAAGCTGGATTAAAGTGAATAATCGAGTGAGACTGCTGTGTCACTAGGGTGAGGTCAGAAGCACGAGGATAAAGAAATATTTTTGTTCCATGGAAGAGAGAGACTTGGAGACTGAGACCCACAGCTTTGCTGGTAGCATCATGACTCAGAAGAGACTATGATAAACATGTAAGCATTGCTTACATGTGAGATGAGTGAAAAGACATAATTGAGTAGGCACCATAAAGCTTAAAACTGTATGTGACACCCATACATGTATATATACCTATGCATGCATGCATACATACCTACATATATGACATGTGTTTATATACATAGAAATCAACAAATAACTCAGTATCTTTAAGCCAATGACATGCATATTGATTATTTGGGTGCATATTGTCAAGTGTTACAAAAAGAAATATTTACAAATTTCTTAGTTCCTCACCTCATGAGTTTTGGCTGTCTAGTGTCTGCTGGAATATACTTACATCTGCAGATATATGCTGAAAACCAACTCTGGGAAGGCAGGAACTGATCATCAGGCAACAGGACAGAAGGTCCCCTTGGGTATAGAAGAGCGACTGCCACGTGCCAGCCATGTGATATGTGAATGTTTGGGGAGTCTTTCTAGGCTAGCTTTCCTGCTCTAGAAAATGGGACCACTGCACTCAGGACTGTCATAGAGAATTAGGAGCATCTCTAAGGCTCTGATGCAGCTATCTGGGTAATAACTATTTCCAGAGCAGCAAAGATGGCAAGCACTGCAGAGGAGATACAGGGGGATATTGTGGGCCAGGATGATCCCAGGAACTGTTGCTAGAGGGGGGACCTTGATGGATGGTACAATAGGCTCAGAGACACAAGGTAGGGAGACCGTCGCCAGAGTCAGTTCCAAGTAAGTCAAAAGGCGCAGAGGCAGAGGTCCAGCCCTTGCCAATGTGGTGTTCAGTGCTGCTGGGTCCTCAACTCTATAAATCCAGGAGGATGTGGCATCCAGAGCAGGACTGGGCCAGTGTCCTCCACTGGAAACCTCTTGGCATTTATTTATAATTTTAGAGAGACATTTTTTAAAACAAATATAAAAATTTAAAAAGATACCTAAGCATATCAAATAGTCATGAATGAATGAACTGCAAATTTTCTGGGGAAAAAAAAAGTATATGTAAAAATGTGTATTTTTATTTGCCTGCTGGATACAATTTATGTATACATTTTAGAACTGGAGGTATTGAGTAAGGAGACATTAAAAATTAGATATGGATTAGAGATACAAGTTATACTTAACTTGAAGCATACATATACATATACATATATAGAAATACATAGATATAACTTTTCATACCTCTAGCTCTTCAATTAGTTGAAGTATTCAAAATTTCTAGGCCACTATATAAATCTTAGTTTCAATACTTATTAAAAAGCATGTATAAAGCCTCACTCCAAACTTAAAACCACAGAATTATTATTTATGCAATAATTTTGTCCTTTCCAGGAATATCCAAATTAATTTCTGTGGGCCCTTGGCAGGAAGAGTTTTACGAAACTCCTTTTATCCACAGAATTTAGTCAAATTGTTGGAGGAACAGTAAAGAGTAAACTCTAAGCCTGTGAATGATGTCCCAGCCCCTCAAGTTTTATGGACTTCACCCCCAACTCCATGCTGAAGAGATGGCAAGCTCTGTGGATGCCAATTCACAGGATGCCATGAACCTGGCTTCCTGAAAGAGCAGGTAGGTCACTGGGAACTAGGGATGAAGCTAAGCAGCCATGCTTGGTGTGTAATTGAACATACCTGGGCTCCCTCCTCTCCCTTCTTTCAGCTCCACCTTGGGGGTCTCAGTTCAGGTGCCATTGCTGTAGAACATGTCACCCATTAGGTGACATGTACCTCCCCCCCACCCCCCTTTCTCATTCCCTTTGTAAATAAAGGTTTTTAAATTTTTTCTCTGTGTGCTTGCTTTTGGGTATTATCCTGAGTTCTTAAGCACAGGGGTGAGAACACATACCCAGATCACCCAGCTTCCCTCTGGGGCTGTCCTATACCATCCTGGGTCCCAATGTGGGGCTCAAATCCACAGCACTAAGATTAAAAGTCTCAGGTTCTCCATATACCACAGGAAGATGGGGATTTATTGATATTTCTGATACAAACAGGAGTTTAAGGAAGAGGTAAGAGAACCAATCAATCTCTTTTAGAAAGATATTCATAAAAATTGACAGACAAGTAAAATGATTTCCCCAGTGTCTACCTTTATCAAGAATGCCCCTCACAAAACTGCCTTCGCAAGCAGACTAATAATTCCTACTCATGTTCTTATTTACTATTATTTAATCTAAGCAAGTTATATTTAGTAATATTTTGAGAGAAAAATTCCTAAAATATTTACATCAGAACTTTCTTGAATTTTGAGTTTAATACAGTTTTTTTCATTGTATTTTCTGTAAGACAAAAAATCATAATTAAGACAATTTATTTCTACCCAAAATAGTCATTGCTGGAATAGTTATTTTAAGTTAGGAATTTTACTTACTTTTGTTTCCTTCAGTTTATATGCTATCCCACCTACATATACAAGTGGCAGCTTATAAAATATAACACTCTGGAGATAAGATAATACTTGCATTTTATGGTAGTCCAACAACTAAGAACAGTAACTTTTATTCTTCCTCATCTTTGTATAAATTTATAATGTACTTTCAGCTAAATGGTTGACTGTATATCCTTCTACAACTATTTTTAAGCATTAACTGGTTTAGAAGCTCTGATTTTCTGTTTTAAACTCTATGGCTTCCTGAGAAGATAAAATCTCTGTAATATCCTGAATAGAAGTTTGCAAATTCCCATCTAAAACCTTACCTCATAAAAAAATATAATAATAATAATAATAAATTAGCTAAATTGCAAAGGTCTAATGATTTAGGAATTATCATTTATAAAAATTGGAAATGAAGTTGTGATAATAAGTCTTCCAAGAAATGCTCATGAGGGCAAACTTTTGACCAAGTTTAAGAGATTATCACTTTGCCCCCTGCCCCCATCAAGTTCAGAAGTTGACATGGGGTAGATACAAAAGTCCCCTCCCCACAAAATTGGTGCATAAAAGGCCTGGGTATTAATTTCAGTCACTACTGCACACACAGGAAGGTAGATTCTAGTTAACCATCCCAGAAAGAAAGGTGCATTTCTGACCCCCTTCCTTTCCACCTAGCATTTCTACTTGACGGCTTTAATGAATAACCAGAGTTTATGGCACTACAAGTTTGATTTGTGTATATTTGAATAACATGGGCAGATTGTTGGAAAGGCTACCTCACAAGTATGTAAATACAGCCTGTTTCTTTAAATCTGTTACCTCATTTATTTACATCAGAACAGAAAGCACTGCCAGAAGCAACAGCTGATGATAGTCATGTAATTTTCCACAAAGACAACAATTAAACAGCTTTGTGTTACTTTAATGAACAGATGACTTTTCTGTGAGCAGGATTCAAACTGTAAGATTAAGTTCCCTTATCAGGAAACAGCCCCCCCCCAATACACACACACACACACACACACCAGCCCCACCCAGAGTCACTGTGACTTTAAGGAAGAGCACCCTGTTCCTCCCCACCCCCAGCTCCTGTTTGCTCCCTTCCACCCTCTTCCTCCTAAACCCTTCAGAAGAAAACAAACAGGGAACTTACACCTGAAATACTTCTGAGGTTTTAATTTACAATGAATCCACGCAATACTTTTTAAATCTATTTTTTAAATCTATTTTTAAGAGTCAAGTGTGGGGGTGTGAAGAGTAGTCAGCCCCCCCCCCCCACACACACACAGAGTGTGAGCTAAACACCCAGATCCATATCTTTATATTAAACCCTGCCCCCTCTATCTCAAAGTATCAGTAAGAAGCACCTGGAAGGTAGAGCAGTGGGTATCCTTGATTTCTCCATGTCACTAGTCTGCCTGAGGGACAGGAAGAGAACTCCCCCTCTCCCTAAGGCCTTCCCTGGGCTTGCCAGAGGCACTGAAGGGTCGGTCCAGTTGTACCTTTCATCCACCCACACTTCCCAGCAAAGTCCCCCTGAGAAGTCTCACTTTTCATGGAAGTTCTAGATTAAGCTTCATTTCCACTAAGAAAAATGCCAACTCAAGAGAATGAAAGACAGAGGGTTTCTCTACAAAAGAGGGTTTTGAGATTCACTCTAAGGGACAGCTTTCGGAGAAGCATGCCTAGCACAATGCAGGCTGGGTATGTGTGCAAGTTCAGCCTTCTCCTGACGTCTCTAAGTTTCCACATGTGTGGAAATGCCAGCTAATTACATTAGCACAACCAAACGATTCCCAGGAAGAAAGGCATATCGTGAATGCTCAGCTTACATCTCTGGAATTTTTTCACAAGCCATCAGTTTTAGTAACTTAGTTTTTACTTGCATAATCTTGGTTCTCTAAGAGCAAGGCCTCCCAAACATCTTGGGCCTAAAATGACATGCTGAAGATGTCGCTTCTCTCTCTGCTCCTCACTCCCTGGCCACAGGTCAGGGATCAGTGGGAGGGGAGAGAGGAAGCACCCATAAATGCACCAATAAAAAGGTAATGATTAATTATGGTCAGGCCAGGAGGGCCCTACAGTTGCTGAGGGTAATGTGAGAGGGATAATCAGAGGTAGTTCAGGGAACTCAGGGATGAAAAGAGATTGATTAGTGGGGAAAGGATGGCAGGGAGGGATCCAGGATAACAGTGATGGCAAAGAGATCCACTCTCTGGGCACATTGCCTTGCTTATAGCAAGGGCCTGATGTGGGGTGTGGCCAAGCCCAGTGAGTGGGCAGGTGGTAACCAGTGGCTGGACAAGGTCAAAGAAGTCTTCAGAGGCCTCCTGGGTACATTAAACTGCTGAGATAGTATTCTAAGTTCAATGGGTAGATTCTGAATTCCTAGAAGTCCATAGGAGGTGAGAAATACATGCTTGAAAGGAACATGGAGAAGGAAAGGGAAATTGAAATATTATTTGACAAATGGTAAAATTTACCTAAATTATAAAATCATACCTTATTTTAACCTAAGCTTTTTATACCTGCTACAAATTGTGACGTCCCAGCCTCCCCCCCTCAATTTATGTGTTGAAGTTCTAACCCCCAATGGGGCCTTTGAGAGACATTTAGGTTTACATGAAGTTATGGGGGGGTGGCATAATGGGATTAGTCCCTTTATAAGAAGAGACACCAGAGAGCTATCTCTTGCACATAGATCTAGAAAGAAGCTACCTGCAAGCCAGGAAGAGCACCTTCACCCAGGATCTAAACACCCTGGTACCCTGACCTCAGTCTTCCCGTATTCAGAACTGTGAGAAATAATTAGTTTAAGCCACCCAGTCTATGATATTTTGCTACAGCATCACACATAGACTAATACAGTATTGCTTTTAATTTTGATTTTTAGTATTGTTTACTTTTGAAAAATACAAATTATAATTCTTACTTTTGAAGAACCACCCCAAATCCTATGTGCTGCCTAAAAACCTGGCTGCTTAGAGCCAATCAAATTGGTACCATGCCATAAAGTAAGTCAGGAATGGTCCAAGATCAGGATGGGGATGCATGATCCTAAAGACAAACTCATGGAGTGTTTCAGAACCTTGGTTCCACTTACAAACACCAACCAGAGACCCTTACCCCTTTCCCACCAGCAGACAGTTCCATGTCTGCTAGTGAGTAAGTCCCTCTGGGAGTCAGGGAGGCCCATGCCCTCCCTGAAGCATCTAGCTGAGGCTTTCTCTGAGGTTTTCTGTGCATTTGAGAGGCTACGCTATACCATGTCAGGGCACTAGCTTTTCTGTTTGCTAAGAAAGCTCAATACTGGTTAATCCATCAAGACGGATTAAAGGAGGGAAAACAATCCATGAGATCATACTGGAAGCTGCAGGGAAGAATGTTACAGGAGAGTGCTATGAAACACAGAGCCAGATTTTTCCCCAGAGCCAACCAGATACTCCATTACTATTTGATTCTCTGAAGAGAGGAAACCGTTCTTTGCTTTTCAGTGCAGAAGAAGTTTAAATAATGAAGCCTTGCTACACAAACAAACAGAGGAAAGCCTAGTAAAGCTAGTCATTAAACAGACCCACTTACAAAAAGAAAACTATTGCTTCACAATCCACCTCCCCTGAGGACCAACATTTATCTTAGACCCCAAATTAAACACATCACAACTTCACTGCAGAAGTATGTTTCCCAATGGGATTTAAGTAGAGGCCAATTAAATAAATCTCTAGAAATACCCTGAGCAAGCCTCAGGGGACAGCATATTTCTACTGTGAAACATTCCCATTGGAAATTACATTCACAAAAGGTCATCTAGAAACATCCATGACAAGAAGGGGGAGAAAGTCAGGAAGAAAGCGAGTTCCCCTGGCAGGGTCCATTATGACAGTGGCGTGTGGGACGCCCGGCAAAACAGTGTGTGCATCTCAGCTTGCTTTCAATGACAGCTGTTAGGAAGATGTGCTTTAATGTGATCTGGAGGTTAAAGTGCTGTGGCTTAGGGAATTCAGGAAGTGGTAGGGGAGAGGAGCAAGTGTTAACATCAAAATTTGAATTGTTTGAACCAAAGTCTTCAGTTCACAAAAAGCACAGCAACACTTCCTCAAGTCACTGAGCTGAATTCTGCATTCAGCAGGAGCACGAAATGAGACTGAGCATTAACATCAACTGCTAGGAGGTGTAGGCATGAGCTCTCCCGGTACATGAATTCACCCAGCCAGCCATGCCCAAGAGCCAGACCACTGCAGCAAGTTCAACTTGCAGAGGTCAGCTGGGAGCCTCTGTGCCTGAGTGATGCAAAGGCTGGGGTGTTTGCACCTAATAAAACAAGCCCTCCAACTAAAGGGAAAAGAGAACCAAGGAGCCAGATGTTTCAGATGATCAGGCTGGAATCATAGATGATAAATATGAACTTGAGGCTCAGGAAATGGTGAGGCAAGTCCTGGAACATGTGAAATGGAGAGCCAAACTGCAGTCACCCACACCTCAGGCTTCCCAGCCACAGCCAGTTGAGGTCATGCCTGAGAGTGCCCAGGCTAATGGAAGCCCACCAGCAGGGACAGGGAGCACAGCCCTCTTCCAGACTCATGTGACACTGGGTATGGCTCTATGACCTCCATGACCACTTCTGTGAAATCAGGAGTTTCCAATAAGTAGTAGGTTTTTCCCAGTCCTAGAATTACTGTAACTTCAACACAGCTCTGATGAGCTGGATGCTATGGATGACCAACCGGAAGAAACAAGAGAGCAGCCAGAGGATGTGTGAGCCTGTCTGAACCACTCTCTACCTCAGGACCTTTGCACTGCTGTTCCCTCTTCCTGGAACTCTTTTCCCCTCGTTCCACATATGGGTGATTCGGAGCTCAAATCTAATACATGTGATCTTGTAACTGTCTTCCCTGTCCTTCCATTTACAACTATGCCCCCTCCCCATGTCTCCACCTTTGGACATTCTGTGTGAATGACGAATGGTGGAAATGGAGGGAAATCAGTCCAGAAACAGAAAGGAGGCCTAATAAAGAGCACTCAGCCTGAGGGGTGTCAGGGAACAGTGGACACATATTTAAACAGGAGAAATGGCTGGAGCATAGTATATGGTGTATCAAATTCAACAGGGCTGGTGTGCCCGTCCCCAGCCAGCTGACACACCCACTTAGACATGGCAAGCAGCGACAGAGGATTCAGATGGAAACTTCACTACCACCAAGGGTGATTTCTTTTGTGCCCTGTTGAAGGGAAGCAATGTAGGCTCTAAAATCGAGGACCTTACTTAAACTAAGGTCATTGAAAAACATATGATCATATCATAACAACATTTTTTCTCAAATGCAGGAGTATTCTCTACTCCACAAAAGGGCTGTCAGGGCCCCCTTCTCTCATACACAGGGCTCAGCCCATCGAAGGGGCTCTTGAAAATAAACAACGGATCTCAAAGACTCCAGGACTGTGGAAGATGAGATGCTGAGGGAAACAGCATGAGAAAAAAACACCTAATTTTCTGTATCTTTTTAGTTAGTTCTGATGAACCTGCCTTACCCCATTTAGAGACTTGGTGAAACAGCCCCACAGCTTTTAAAAGTATCAGGAAGAACTGTCCAAGACTCCATTGTCCTGGACCTTCCTGAGCACCTCTGAAGAGCAACCGTGGCAAGTTGACCATACTAGAAAGAAATCAAGTCATCCCTGGCATTCCCAGAGGCCTCTTTTACTGTTCCAAAACTTTGTATATTTCATTTCTGGTTTTCATTGCTGAAGGAATCTCTCCCAGCAATAATGACAAAGTTTAAGTTTGTCTTTTCTTAAAAAAATTCCTTCCAGGGCAGCTCCAAGACACACTCATAAAAGTCCACTTTCTAGGATCTAGGACCTCAGAGGGCCTCACAGGCACAAGGGAAATGGCTAGCAAGACCACAGATAAGAGAGCCTGATTTCAGCAGGGTAGGAGAGTCCAAACTAAAAAAGAGAAAGAGAGAGAAATAAAACACATGGTGTCTGGGGGTGGGGGGTGGGGGGGAGGGGAGTGTCATAGTTTTAAAATGCAAAGGAAAAGAGCCAAAGAAAAGACAATCGACCTGAACACCATGTTGGTGAGGTGTAGCCGAATGCATATTGCAGAAGTAGGATTCTGGGTGGTGCAAACTGATTTTTAAAAATTACCACAAAATACTCCTGACCTATATGACGACATCAATTCAGTTAGCAAGAAGAACTGAGTCAAACAGGTGCCAGTACACACATAAGACACTATCCACATGGAGCAGTCTGGGAGATGAAGTAAACGGAACCCCGAGAGGTACACGCTTAAGGGTCCTAGGCAGCTGTGGCAGAGACCTGCCTGTCTCCAGGCTGAGACTTCTGGTGAAAAAAATGATTAAGACTTTTCCCAAGTTCAAAATGAAATGACCTTGTCACTCAGGAAATGCAGTTAGAGAGATAAGTACATTAAGCTGGAGTACTTAGATTCTCCAGTCACTGTGCCCCTAAAACATATATGCAAGATGGTCTATTTTTATAAAACTGCAATGTAATTCTGATATGATGACACAGTCAGCACAGACTCCTCAAGTTAAGGGCACCATTTCCAACAAGGTTGTCTTCACTTCAGATGCCAAGACAACCACATTTCTCTCACCAGTAGGCTCAAAATTGCAGGCACATTATGTGTATAGTGCCACTCAGATGAGAACCATATCAGGTGCTCATTAGCCACACGAGTCCTGTGACTGCCTTGCTGGGCATTGTAGTGAGGTAACAACTGTCACTATCCACTAAATGTATCAATTCATCATCCCCCTTCACAAATGTTAACTTACATATGTGTCCAGCGACTCAGCTCCAAGATGCCAGAAGCCATCAAATAGCCTCTCTTGTCTCAGGAAAGAAAGACTTGAACTTGTTTCCAGCAGGGGAGGTTTCAGGTCCACTGTCCACAGTGCGCTCTTTTATCCCTACACCCCACACACTTGAACACCAGCAAAATCCAGTGACCATGGGTAAAAGCTTTCAATGGGCCAAGACACCCTGAAAGCACTTAGCAGCCAGATGGGGAGTCTTAAGGGATATGAGTGGCTGGGGAGAGGGAAAGACAATGATTAGGGGCAAGGCTTTGGCTCACTGAGTTGCTGTGCATTGCCTCCCACCTGGCAGGGGATCTCCCAGAATGACTGTCCAGCCACAAGCTGAGTCCCTATCCATGTCTCACTCTGGGAGAAGCTCTGCATTGTGCAGCCACAGGAAATTCCCCAACAGGAGATTGATTCACCAGTAGTTATTTAGGTAGCTTTGAGGCATCCATGCCCAGGCTCCAGAGCAGAGCATTCTCAAAGTTGTTTTGTAAAAATGCAGGTATTGGATGTGAAACATCTGTGTCTGTGAATGACAACATCCCAAGTAAGCTACCTTGGGAAGACAGCGCTTTTCCCACACTTGCCCTGGAGTTCATGCAACTCATTCCATTGCTGTTGGCCTGGAATAGGGTTTCCATACCTTCCAGGTAGGAATGAAGAAATTCACCTAATAAGGGCCTGTGAATGCATTTTTACATAATAGGGAAGATTAATATAATAAATGCAATTCAATTCACATACTTTATCAAGGAAGACAAGCTCGTTATCTGTCAGAGAATTAGCTCCTATTTAAAGGGCATTTTACCTCAACTTGGCAAAAAGAACTAGTGGGGGTTGTCTTGCCGGTTCTGATAGATTCTCTGAGCTCATTGGCTTAAACACTGGGCATATTTCAGGACTGCACTAAAAGCCCATATTTAAAACAAGGAGTGAAATTTGAAAGCAAACACATGTTTTTCAGAGTCTCACATTAGGTCTTTCTGCTGCTGTGGCAATGATGGCCCTTCCAAACAGTCTTCTCTACAGTGTAAAACTGGGGATGACTCATATTTGTGAAACAGGGCCTGCTGCTGGCCCTGCCTGATCACTCAGTGCCACAGCAGTTCTTTTTTCCAGTGGTACTGAGTTGGGGAATCACCCTCGCTCTCTCTGCCACTGAAGTAAAAGCCTAAGACTTACAACACATGCTTCCAATTGCAGGTGGGAATGGTGTGAAAACCTGTGACCTGAGATACAGGTTTCCCTAAAACCTGTACCTGGTGCTTGTATTCTGAAGAGAAAATCAAGAATGAAAAAGCAAAGGGGAGTGAGGAATGGGGAAATATCAACGCTAATGACTAGTCCCAGACTTCCATTCTTCCCCAAGGGGTGGAAGGGATCCAAACAAAGCTTGGAAACAAGCTTCACTTCATTAATAGGCGAATTATGAAATGAAACAAAGAGGACACACCCATAAAGGCAGCTGTTACAACATTAATGAAAAAGTCTGTGATGACTACACAGGAAGCCAACTTAGGTGCATGATAAAGTGAAATTGAATTTCAGTTTCCATATGATCAACCCTGCAAAATGCACACTGTCTTTGAGCACAAAAATATCTACAAAGAATCAGAGTTTTTACTTACATTGCGTCTGTAGCCATGCCAATTTGCTTTAATGAATTATAGCACTCATATCTCTTGTATATAAGTAAGTGATGATAAATTATTATAGTAGCTATTCAATATTATGATTATAGAAAATTATGAATAAATGTTAGCTATGATGTGCCAGACACATTCAAAGTACTTGTACATTTGTTATTGGATTTCATAGCCAATTAAGCCCATGAGAAAAGTGTCACTACCCTCCCAACTTGGTGGGTGAAGAAACCAAGGCACACTGAAGCTAATTTGCTCAAGCTATGGAAAACCAGATTCCAAGCTCAGTGCTCTGGCTCTAGACACCATTGCTATTAACCTCCCTACTCTATTCCCTCTATTAAAAAAAGCTATAAATTCCTAATAGGAAGGCCACCTACAACCCAAATCAGCAAAAATGATTCACTGAGGAGTCACTTCATAAGCTCATTAAAAAAGGAAAGGAAAAGAAAGCATGAGTGACCTGGTCAAACATTTAGACCTTAAACTTCTACTTATTAATAACAACTCAGATGCAAGCCAAAAGCGTGTACTCCCACTGGAAATATAAGAAATATGTGGAATTGGCCCTCCCTGGTGGTGCAACGGGTTAGCACTCCGCAGCACTACAAGCTGGCCGCAGCCACTTCAGTGCGAGTTTGATCCCCACCCTGAGTTGATCCACATAGTGCAGCAGACCTCTTCTGACCTGCCCACTGCTCCCCTCAGCAGTGTACTTATTCGATCAGCCTGCTCTGCTCCCCACTCTTTCTCTGGTGAATCTTCTCACCGCCCCTGTACCTCTGGCCTGCACCCCAGTTCTGTATGCATAAATAAATAAAGCATTACCAAAAAATAAATACACAGAATTACATTATAAAACATGGAACCAATGACAGTTCTGCCACCAACTACTTATATAAGTTCTTAAATAAGTTATCAGTTTCTATATGTGTCAAATGGGGCCATTGGAACAATGCTTAATATTTCCCTCCCTCCCCTGCACCAGTGCTATTTTTGCCTAAATGAATGCTGCTTCAGGCACAGGGCCCTTCTGGGCCCATTCTGCCACCCTTCCTGGGTGTCATATATGTCTTTTCCCAGGTCTGCCCCTGCGACACTCCCAGTTACCATACTTTATTTGTAGCCTTAGGAAAAAAATAAGAAGAGGAAAGCAGAAGAGAAATACAATAAGTGGTAAATGGTTCGACAGAACCTGTTTATTTTTCTGGCAGAACTAGCTTTTCCAAAGGATAATGATAAACTACTAGAGTATTTGTTCACTTACTTGAGGGCAGAAATCCATAGTTAACAATTTTACCCACACTAATAGGATGGTTGATGAATTTAAAACATGTCAATCAATCACCTGTTGGGTATGTGTCTTCAGGATGTAACTGTATAGTCATCCAGACCTATCAGCCATTTTCTCTTACTCATTATAGCTAACTCTACTTTTCACTTATCTTCTTCCCACTCTAGACAGTGAGTGTGCTAATATGTACAGAAGGAAACATCCCTCTCCAATCCAAAACCTGCCAGGAGAACACATCCTAAGGCTGCCCACATTGGAAACCACACCGAGCAGAAACTTCACAGTGCTATGCCCAAGTTCTGGTTGAGTAACCTTGGACAAGAGTCTCAACTTTCCTTCTGAGTCTCACATGTAAACTGGAATGTTACCATGAGACATAAAGCTCTTTGCACAGAGTCTAAGCATTTGCTAAATGCTAGAGATCTTGTTGCAGTGTTCAAAAGCATCTTTAATTGATTGGTTACTCCTTAACACTCTCTGACATGATGAAATGTGAAATTTCCAAAGCTGTGTCACAGACAAGGTGGCTGGGAAAACAGCTCTTCTCTAAGGACACAGCGGGTACCACTCATCTCTGCACTGGGTCTCTGTTGAATACACAAGAAACTGGAGGGGGAAGGAACATATGCAAACAGGGTACCCCAGAACTAAAACACAGTTAAAGCAACCTTAAGGAATGAGATCTACAGCTCACTTCTGGTTAAACAAGTGACCACCTGGAACGAACTGGGTTCCAATTCTTGTTCCCCAACTCACAGGTTAAGGGCATTTAAGAACTAGATCTGACATATAGGTCAGAAACCAATGCCCAGAACATAGAAAGCACACAATAGATATTAAAATTTTCCTCAAACTATGCATAAAATAATTTTCTAATTTTAGGAACAATATGTTGGTCAGACACTGCATATGGTTAAATGATGCTCTACCATCAGACTATCACTACATGTGGATCATGAGGCTATTCTTAGAAAGTCTTATCGTACAAAATGTGCTAAGTTAAGACTAGAAATATATTACCCAAGAAAATGCCCCTGTCTCTTTAGTGAAGCCCCTCTTAGAAGTCCATATCTAGTCTCATTATGTTGAGAGGATCAGATGCTCCAGAATGACCAGTGACCACAGCCTACTGGAACCCCAGTGGGACGTACTATCCTGCCACCCCAGAGAATCCTCTGCCCCAACACTGTTGTATTCTTCCTCCCTTCTTTCCCCTCCTCCCATTTTTCCAATTTGTTTTCAGTCCCCTTTGCCAGTGGCAACAGCTGGTAACATTTAGCACAATAGTAGTGGACTTCAGCCGTGATTCAAAGAATGTGGAATATTCCTTCCTTACAATAAATATAAGTATTAAAGGATTGGATGGGCTGATGTCTCAAGTGGCGACTCCCTCACATTATAACACGAGAGGTCCCAGTGCCGAGCCCCACACAAGCCCATTGGGCAGCCCCCTCTCTTTGTCTGACTGGGGAATGGGCAGCAGATGCTGACAGAGGCAGCTTTGGGGATGGGAAGACAAAGAAAAGGCAGTCCTTTGTTGAGGCTCTCAGGAAGAGTTTGGCTTTGTTTTGTTTTCCCCTGGAAATGCAAGTCTGAAGAGGTAAGTAAAAGATGAGTAGGACTTCACCACAAATAATACATTAAGGGACAATACAGATAATTTGATGAATCTGCACTCTTTTCTTCCTGTGAGTGATCTTCTATTTTGCCTGAGGCAGAGCATGGAGTAATAAGCCTTTATGTTATATGAAAGAACTGCTTAGTTCATTTCCCTACCCAAGGCCCAGGGTTCCTTTTCCTATAAGTAACATAAAATGTGGATCTTGCTAGAGGGAGAAGTAGAGTAAATAAATATACACACATGAATATATATATATATGTGTGTGTGTATACACATATATACACACATAAATATATAGATGTATATATATGTATATACACACACACACATACTTTTTTTTAACTAATGAAATATACAGAAATAGTTGGGGCAGGGGGAGAGGCTAAGATCTTCCTCTGGGCTTTGGATGAAACATCTAAAGAGTTAAAGACTTCATAATTAGGAAGGAGAATCCCTCCACTAGAATAGGAAATGCATGATTTTTAATGTTCTACAATAACATTCAGTGGAGGTTTCATAATCAGCCTTTTCTCTTCTGAATTAGTAAAGTTACATGCTAGTAATGCAGAATATACACTACATGGAGATTTGAACAGCAAAACATTTGCCCAAGAGGGGCCCACCTGGCTCAGGAGAAATTGGGCAGGCTCTGAAATCAGAGACTTGCCTTTCCCCAGCTCTGTCCTTTAGTGTGGGTTTTAATTGTTTTTTGTTTGTTTGTTTGTTTTCCTTTCTTGGCTAATCCAAACAAGGCTCACAATGCTCCTTGGTCTGGCAGGTCCTCCTGCACCATAGCATGCAAGAAACAATAAACACCACAGGCCCCGTTCCCATCAGCAACATGTCCAAAACTCACGGGAGCCAAATCACCAAGTTCCACTCTAATGCACCAAGGAAGCTGGTCGACCCCAAGCTTCTGAGGCAGAGAGAACATATATTTCTTTTTCCATTAAACACCTCCCCACGCTGCCCCCACCCTTAAAAACAAACAAACAAACAAAAACAATGAATCATTTCTTTCTAAGTCAAGAATTGGGAAAGAAATTCTGTTGGCCCATGAAGATGCACTTAGAAAAGGCTAAACTGTATCTTGAAAGGAAAACAGAATGGAAAAAAAATGCCAAATGCCACACAAACATAGACTTCCCTGGAGAATGACATTTCTGGAAGATGAACACTTCCTAAACAAGACTGTGACAGAAGAGGGTGAAGAATACAAACAGGTACAAACTCGTCACAGAGAAAGGGATGGACACAGGCCTGGTGCAGACAGGGGCCTCCTTGTAGCATTTTAAGGGTCGAGGTAGAGGCACAGCCTGAAGGCTCTGGAAGACATTCAATAACTCTTAACTATCATTGACCAAATGCAACAATCTTCTCTGCCTACCAGGTTGCACTTCCGTGGAGACCAACATACCAAAATGTCTAAAAACCTGAGACAAATAGAGTCAGAAGTGCATTTTGATATATTTGTTAGCTTTCTTAAACCATTTGCTTCTCTAAAAGAGGGGATTCAATCAACATAACATGCGTCCACTGTCTCTAAAATCCATGTAAATACCAGGGCCATGAACTGCTGGTTTCAAAGATCTTAGACTTAGATCTTTATGAACTGCTGGTTTCAAAGATCTTAGACTTAGATCTTTATAATCTTGGATTGCAATCTCAGAATTCAAGAATAAAAAATGGCATAAGTACCCAAAATGATCGAATAAGCTATTTCATATATGTATGCTATATATTAGATACCACTGTCATTAGATAATACACACACACACACACACACACACACACACACACCAACCTATCAAAGGCAAATCCTATTTTAGCCAAAGGACCAAGGCTCTAAAATTAATCATGCATGTGACCTTGGACAAGTAATAAACCTTTCTTGGCCCTATTTCTGTTACTGCATAATGAAAAGACTGGACTAGATCAATGGTTCTCAAATTTTGCTAAGTGCTAGAATCATCTGGGGAGGTTTTAAAGCTCTTGACGTTGCAGGTGGTGCCCAGAACAATTAAATCAGAATCGCTGGAGGCGGGGAACTGAGCTTCTGAGGTTTTTGTTCACTCTAGGTGACTCTAATGGGCAAAGTGCAGTGAAAACCACTGTACTAGGGGGCTTCAAGGGCTCTTTCCAGGTCAAAAGTGGGGATTGTGTTGTTACAAAAAGCTGTGATGCCCTCTCCTGGGGTTAGCATATCTACCCTTCATGTAGAGTGCATACCTACCCCTCATGTAGAGTGCGTATATATCTACCTGCTTGGATTAAATTGTTTGGGCCTTGCCACACATTTTATGCCCAATCTGTCCCCTGGAAATGCAGGGGCAGGGTGAGTCTGTGATGTTGACTGAAGATGTCACTGGCTCACACTGGGTCTGGGGAGGCAGGGCAGCTCTGGGCAGACTCCCTTCTCACTCCTAAGGGTGTGTGGAGTCTGTAGCAGAGAGTCCTTCTGCATCTGTAATGGCACTAAGCCTCAAAGTTCCAGCTGGGTTGGCCCAATGCACCAAGTAGGAAGTTGTGCCTGCTCACCACCCACCACCCACCCATCCCCTTTCTCCTACATGTGCACATTCAAAAATAACATTCTCCTAACTGCTTTACTTAATCAGTTGCCTACCCCTGCCTACTTTTTCTCAATACAAATCACTCTCTGCCACTGCCAGGAGAGGGGCACCTACAACCTGCCATTCACAAGCCAGATGGTTAATGAAACTGATCTGAATGGATCAGCTTCCTAGTTCACATAGCCCCTACTATAATGCTTAGAACAACCTGCCAGCCCCTGTTCTCACCCCATGTCTGATGTCAGAGCTTCTGAAAGGATCGGGAAGTGGGGATACAAGGCACAGGGGCCTGATTTATTGGGAGTGCTCTGAGTTTAGGTAATTTGTTTACATGTTTTCAGGTCATCCTGTGATGATGTTGGAATCACCTGCTTTTTACAGTGGAGAAGAGGCTGGGTACTGAGTAGTCACCCCAGGTGCCTTAGGGTTGGCCAGTGGAAAAGCCTGGATTTGAACCCAGGCATCAATGCACGAAACTCCACTCTGCTGAGCACAGACAGGTGAGGAGCAGATGGAACCACAGGGGAAGGGGAGGGGAGAACACACAGTTTTCACTTACATTTTAATTAGGAAGCAGGTAGCTCAAAGTGGTTCCCTGTGAAGCAGTCAGGGAAAAGTTTCCAGACTCTCTTCAAGTGTGCACCTTTCAGTGAATTCCCTTCCCTTTCCCTTCTCACTCCATCTCATCACCACCCAAAGCTTCCAGGACTTTTCAAAATGAAACACATTCTCCCCTCCTTCCACCCACCCTTTTATAGTCAGGATGCAAACCTTATTCCAAAAATAAATCAGCCTGACGAGAGGCCAGGAAAAGCAAAACTTAATAGTTTTATACGTTCATTATTTAGTTATGGGACATTTGTTGGACAGATTTATTGTCACATTTTTACAAATTCCCCTACAAATAAATAAATCTAAGATATGCCCAAATTACTCTGGCCTCTTGACCCAGCATGTTTTTGTAATTACTTGGCACTCCCACTCTATGCTACTTAAATTAGGGAACAGTCACCAAGTTATTTTTAGGCCATAGCAACACACACAAACACACAGACACACAGACACACACACACACACACAGCTAGACCTAGCTTGTTATTTGTACTCTATTGGAAGAGGAGGCAAATTTGTCTTTTACTGATATTACCATGTCTGTTCAACAAGAGGAATAATACTGTTGAACTCCATTTATCGAGTGCTTACCACTTATAAGGGAAAGTCTACACATGCTGCAAGCATTAATTTATTTAATTTCTAAAGTTGTGCTGTGAGCTAGTGGCTATAGGCCCTTTTTCATAAATGAAGAAATGAAGGAAGATGTTAAGCAATTTTCCCTACCGCACATGGGTAGTAACACTTCTACCCATGGGCCCTCCCTGGTGGCACAGAGGGTTAAAGCGCAGCACTGCACAGATGCTTCAGTGTGAGTTTGATTCCCCCGCCCTGGAGGTGATGGACACAGGTGGCAGACCTCTCCTGTGGGCCCATTGCTCCCCTCAGCAATGTACTGTCTGCCTGTTCTGCTCCCCACTCTGTCTGATGAATCCTCTCACCATCCTTGCACCTCTGGCCTGGACCCCGTTCTGTATGCATAAATAAATAATTTTAAGAAGAAGTCCACCCAGATAGACCTCAGAAGTACAGGACCCCACAGCCCCACCTGAATGTCTTCATTTCCTGTAAGGCTGATGGCTCAGTTGCGAGTTAAACACAGACTCAGAATAACAACAGTAAGTCTGTGAATACAGAAACAGCTTCATTTCACACACCTTGCAGAAATCCTCATAACATCTCTGGGAAATGAGAGGAACTTCTGTCCACCACTCCCTTCCCCACAAACAAAGCAGAAACAGAAATAATCTGTTTCTGAACTTAGCCATTACCTTGTCATAAATCTGTGCTGCCTACAAGTATCTACTTTAGAATTTTTTTTACCTGGAAAAACATGCAATCTCAGTGGTTCATGTCCCATTTATAGTGTAGAAATCCAATTCCCCTTTTTATGTTCTTCTTGAGGAGAGCCTCTCTTTCTCCCCAAATCCTCCCCCAGTGCAGAGCAGGCCTGTGGGGCAAACTGAGGCAATATCCCCTTATTGTGTAGCACAGAGCAAGTACAGGAGGCTCAGGCCTGACCTGTGTCAAAGGGAAGCAACAGGGCCCCTCAAGGAGGCACACCCCCCCCCAATCTAAGCTACAGATGTCTTTCCACACCTGCCAGGCAGTTAGTCATGAAGAGACTATGTTTGGAAAAACTCTCAAAAATGGGTACATGACTTGTTGAGAAGTCATATTAAAACATTCAGTTTAAACATGAACTATATTTCAATACATTATAATGTTGCCTATACCATAAAATATTTGAACAGCCAAAAAGGAAGAGAAAGGAAATAGAGGAAATATTAATAATTACTTAATCTCTGTGATAGGTCTGTTGGGGCTCAATAGGCTTTTATCTACTTGTCCATATTTCAGAAAAATTTTACAATAAAAGTCTTACAGGTCTGGAGGAAGTTGTAGTAGATGATCTTACTTACATAGGTAAAAAAGAAAATATTTTCCCAAACCCAGCCTTACTGGAAAGGGAGAAAGGATGCTTTCCACTGATACAGCATAAGAATAAAGATGGTTGCTGCCATGGAGGGCCAGGGCTGCCTAGCCAGCTCACGCGATTTGTTGAGAAGTCATATTAAAGATCAACTTGGGGTAAAATGAAGGGCAATTCTTTCAAAGACTTTGAACTCCATAAATATTCATTTATGTGGGTCATTTGAGTAGAAGTACCAGTCTGATGCCACTTATCCTTGGGAAGATGAGAATGAAGCATGGTTCCAGACATAGGTCACAACAAGGAGGGGATGTAAATTAGAAAAGAAACTTAATCCCAGGGACTTCTGGGCCTCTCATCAGTGTCATCTCAATCTGACACAGGGTTACTAAAATGGCAACCATGGAGCCTCTCTGCTTGACAGCGGCACCAAAAATGGAGAACAGGGCATTGAAACCAGGGGACATAAAACTTGGACAGGGAGGGTAGCAACCAATGTTTACAAACATAAACTAGAGAATCCAATGGGCCAACTGTAAATTACCCAAGATTCTACTAAACACTCTGAAAATAAATCAATGAGGCCACAGAATTTTCTATCTCATGTTCTTACTAAACTACCCCTCATCTACCCCACCCCCTGCCACCTCTTCCCTGCAAAAATCACTCATTCCAAAATGGTACCAATACTACTCTTGCTGAAATAAGATCTCAGCTTACCAGGGGAAGGATTACTAAAATAAGCCTCAGCAGAAAAGCCAGAGCGAATGACCTGCTTGACCCATTCAACCTGGGAGAAGTTACTGGCCATGCCTCGTGAGATGCCCACCCCATTCTTCACTTCAGTGGTGCCATGGAATTAACCTTTGGTTTTATCCAAAGGAGAGGATAAATAGGGGTATGCTAATGTTGCTCTCTTTCCCTTCCTTCCCATCTTGGTCCCCATTCTAGGCCACCCCCCCCCAAAGAGAGCACAATAAGAATAAATAAAGTAGATTACAGACTCTTTTGCTCATAAACTACAAATTGTAAGCCAAATTCCCAGATAAGTGAAGAAAATGCCCAAAAGACTACAAACAATCCAACCTCTACTACCAGCGCGTCTTCCAGGTCGACTGCCGCTGTGTCTCACCAACCCGAAAATGACGAGCCCTCCCAGCGGCCTCCCAGGGCGCCCAGTGGTGAGGTCAGCAGTGTGTCCAGCCCCGCCCCATTGAGGCAATCTTACTGACACTGAGGGACAAGCCCAGGCTGCCCTGCTCTCAGCTGTGTCCACAGGAGGTGGAGAGGAACCCCACTTTCCTCAGCAGCACCCAAGAGATTCATTTCTCAGTGATTGGCAGGCAACCCTGTATACAGCAAGGCCCATAGCAAAGCAGGAGGTAAGGGCTACAATTCATCCTAGTCACCTCCATGTTCAAGTCCAGGATCATCTTCGGATCACATGGACTTGAAAGCCCTTCTTATCAAAATGTACTCTGCATGAGAATGGAGATTATCAACCCATTGGCCAGCTCTTTCTTTGCTCTTTAAGATAAATTATTACAAGTGGGAAATTTGTAGACTAAATTTTCTCATTGGGAAAAGATGAGGCAAGTCATGACTCAGGTGAGAGAACCCAGGCAGGTAAGTCTACTGGAAATCACCCACTGTCAAACAAACAAGAATATGAAGCAACAGAAGGCAGAATTACACAGAGGAAATCTGAACATATCTGTTACCCCACAAAGAACCATCAACAACAAACAATGGACAACATTCTAACTCACTGGACATGTCCTCCAAGATGTTCTCCTTCCCCAGCATCCACTAGCCCTAAGAAAAGTAGCTTTGTGATCCTCAAGTTCAGTGAGGATGAGGTTGAGAGCAGTGGAGAGTGGGAAAAGGGGATTATACCCAATGCATTCTGAGCCACATTTCCAAGGATATTACCTAACAAAAGGCAGAACGCATCATAGGGAAGACAAGGAAAATGCAGAGTGGTCCCACTAAGACAAAGTAAGTAACCTTGTTCATCCCAAAGGCCTATTACAATTTCAATATGCAAGGTGTTCTAAAGGATACAGCAATATCCTCCATCAACACATTTCGGGACATGGACTAGGCTTGTGGCCTAGTACATGTACATGAAACACAAGAGAAGGAAGGAGAGTTCTCTGAACCTCATTACCATCCCAGGTAGAAGACACCAAAACATTAGGGAGGTGGGCAGGTGCCCTAATGTCAGTTTCTGAGAACAAAGAGCCACAACCGTGATGGACACAAGATGAGGGACACTGCTTGTTTAGATAACACTGCATGGAAGTTCAGACAATGGTGGCAATTAATTCCCCTAAGGCTCAGCAACACCGACTCAGTTATTCTGCACTCAGTGCACTCACCACTCCATCTTCTGGGAAACCAAGATGGCAACAGTTGTCACTTGAGGTCAGAAAGAGAATGGGTTAGGAAGTTGTTCAGAAACAGTCCCCCTTGGAGCTCTGGCAGAGAAATGGATGTTTTGGTGAACTTACACTTTCTGTGGGGCCTTAAATTAAGGATCTCTGCCTTTGAAGTTTACTTTCTAAAAATCTCCCAGCAGATCAGGGAGATGAAAAAGGGGAGAATTCTTACAGAAAGAACAGGTATCTGTAGGTTTACATGTAGTTCCCCAGAACTGCTGCTTCATGTGTTCCAGTTCCACAAACACTGGTTGAGAGAGACAATATCTTCCCAATTAGCAATTCATTGGAATAAACCTACCAGGTCAGAAATGGAGACCAGCTAGTGGTACAAACCCCCTGCAGCTGTATAAATCCCCTTTTAGAAAGATGAGCAGTCTTGGGGAGGTGAATTGACTTGCACAATGCAAAGGAGCAGCTGAATCTAGACCAGAACCCAAATCTGCTGGCTTCCAACACAAAGTTGCTGGAACTTTCTCACAACACCAAAATAATTAAGAAAGAGCAGAGAAGGGAGGACAAGAAGAAAGTTGAATTTTGGTCATTTGCAGCCAGGTGCAGAAGGATGCTGGGGCTTCTAAGAGAAAACCCCAAGTGGCCCCACTCATCAAGTTGCGTGAACAGGGCCCAGGGGGATTACCTTTCAACACCAGAGGTTCCTTGCCTTCTCTCTTCAGGGACTCGAGGACTATGTGAAGTGGCTGGGAGGGCATCACTCGGCTGGGCTCATTGGTATTCTCATCATAAACTATAATTTCTTTGGAAAAGATCCTCTTGAAAGAGTCCTTGCCTTCCCTACAGGAAATCAAGTCTAGGACCGTGATCTTGCCCTGCTGCAGTCTCCGCCGGCTGATCTTGTCGGCGCAGTTAATGTGGACAGCTCCTTGGATATGACTCTTGTTGTATTCCATGAAGGGCCTGCAGTCGATGATGACAGGGCCCTGGCTTGGGAGGTGACTCTTGCTGCATTTGGTCATCTTCTTCGCCAAGTCATTGGGGTAGATTATTTTGATGCTAGCTAGCTGCTTGGGGGTCCCTGACACAGGGCTACCCACTCCAGCTGATGGACTTAAAGAGCCTGCATTCTCAGAGTTGTTGACCATCTGGTGGGCAGGGCAGGTGGTGGAGGTCCCGATGGCAGTGGAGGCAGTGCCAGTGGCTATGGCTTGGGTTTGGGCCTGATTGTCCTTGTCGTAGGTTGCCACACTGCAGCAGCTGGCACTGCTGCACCCACAATTCAGGGAGCGGGCAGAGCCGCTGGATGAGGGCATATACGTCAGATTCGCAGTCTTAAGGGACACAACAGTGGTGGCAATGACCGGAGGAGTGCTGTTACTGCCTGGGGCAGCAGGACCAAGGTAGCTAGAGTCTAAACAGAGGCTGAGATCCTGAGGTCGGACAGGCCTAGACAATGCCACTACTACCCTGTGGTCTAAAGGAGACGGAGGCATGAGGAGGCTGAAAACCGGCAATTCAAGAAGAACTCAAGACAGTCTGTAAAGAAGGGGAAGGGGAAAGAAAGAATAAAGTCATATGACACAAAAGACAGTCTCACCCACCCCTAGGAACACCTTGGCAACCTAAGTGCCTTTTATTGTGTAGCCCTCCAAAAGTCCAACTCATTTTTACGGATTGAAAGAGAAGGGAAAATGGAGGGCCCCCATCCATTTGGTTGCTAAGTTCAAGGTGAAATGTACAGTCTGTGCAAGTGTTGATGCACTATCTTTCCTGGCTCTACAGCAAAGTTCAGTCTTACACAAGACAAAAGCACAAAGGATTAAAAACTGAAGCTGGAATTGGAAGCACCTATTCCTGACCGCCTCTCTTGGTCAGGAGTATATTGCAACCTTCTGAGAAAGACCAATTTGTCCTGCCTTGTGCTCTTTGCATTTAATGCCCTCATCCACTGCAAAGGCAAAGGAAGGCCCAAGAGCTCTGGCATGGCTCAAAGAAACATATAGTAGCTAAATATACAACAGAAGTGGATATCAATCAACTTTTCATCCTAGAATGAATTACACCCTCACCAATGAATCTCTTTAACTAGGACCTTTTCATTTCACCAGATCCTTTAAAAATAGTGTCAAGTTATAACCCCCTGTGTTTTCTGTTAGTCTCTTATAAATTAACCTGCAAGTCCCCTTTCATTAAAAATGGGTGTCATGAAATGAAGCCTCAGGTCAAGGAGTCAGGTCTGGAACTTCCAACCCTCGCAGATCCATCAAACTTAGCTCCCTTGCTTCCTACCCCCATGTCCTTCCCACCCACCCACCCCTTCAACTCTTTTCCCTCTTGCATTTCCCCACTGGCACCTAGAGCTTTTCTCCTTGGGAAGCAGCGAATGTGTACAATATTTCAGTCCCATACAGATACTACCCTCTTCAAGAGAATGGATTGGATAAAGAGTTCTTCCTAATTAGCCTGTCCCATTGAAAGGGACAATTAAGTGTTGCCTACCCAGTTGATCTACCTCCCCTTTTATGACTGGCACCTGGAAAGAGTTGGTGTTTAGGGAGGTATAGGGGCACTCTAGAACCCAGCCCCAGTGGCTCCCCCACAGAAAAGAAACTCAACCCCTTGCAAGAGCTGCCCACCTAAATGAACTTTGAATGATGACCGGGAAAATGTCATTTATCATCCATCTACACACGATCGTCACCATTCTCTGACACACAGCCAATGTGTCACAGGCAGAATCCACACATGCACACACAGGCACACATCCATCAAGTCCATAAATCCCCACGACTTGGGTTTCTCTCACCCACCTTTGGATGGTAGTAAAGGATCCAATCCCTTCCCTCCCTTGCAGTCCTGCCTCCCTCCCTTCTCCCTTGTATTTTAGTGAAGAGCAAGTACTATTCCAGAAGCTAAAACTGTTTCCAGTTGGACCAGGCAGTGAAAGTCTTTGCCATTGTTACCTGTTAGGGCTGGTCCAGGATCAACAGTGCCTTTCCTGAAAAGGACTCCTGTTTTCAACGGGACCCCACTTCACACCTTGGTGTGAGCCCCAACGGAGTGCGTGGCTCATACACAACAAGCACAGCGTATAAGGAGATCTGCATCTCTGCAGCAGAGGGTCCGGAAGAGAGATGGCCTGTGAAACCATCCAGACCGACTCAGCCCACCTCTCAGAGAAATACTGACCTATCCCTTCCCTCAGTAGTATTTCCACGTCTAGGTCGGGGGCCAGAAAGAAATTGAAGATCCAGAGAATGCCCCTTCCCCACTTCTGAGGCACTTAATATCCTCCCTTCCCAACACATCCTACTTACAAGCCTCAGGCATTTAAAACTGCCGCAAAGCACACCAACAACCCTCATTTTTTCTTCGCTTCAAATCCAAGTAGACTGCAGAGACAGTAAACGCACAGAGCAGCATGAGCCAACAGCATATAACCTCACCTGCTCCCGAGTAAGCATCGTTCATTCTCTCTCTCTCTCTCTCTCTCTCTCTCTCTCTCTCTCTCTCTCCTCTCTCTCTCTCTCTCTCTCTCACACACACACACACACACACACACACTCACTCACCTCACTCACTCACAGAACCCTGGACTCTCAGACCAGCCGCAGAGACTTCCACTTACTTCATAGATAGTATAGCCCTTTCCCATCTGGCGCTCTGCTTCAGCTATGGATTCGCGCATTCAACCCCCATTCACTTGGCTTCATTGATCTCCAGCAGCAACATAGTTACTTTCTCTTTTGCTACACTGTAAATGTAAGGTTTTGAGGGGGCGGGCCGGCTGCTGACCGACTGCACTTTGGGCCAATAATTTTGCGAAGAAAGATGACCGCTACATCGGAGCGGGCTGCAGCCAATGGGAATAGGAGAGGGAGGAGCCGAGGGCGTGGCCTCGCCCCTTTAAGGCGGGTTCAACCGACGCCGCTCTGGGCGCTGGGTGTTAAAACACTGGCGGTGATGTCATTGGCAACCAATCAAAAACTTAAAAGGGCCAGCGGGGGCCCGCGCGGAGCAGCTGCTCTCTATTTACATGTAAACCGAACCGCCAGGATGTAGTTAACCCCTTCCGGGGCTGAATTGTCAATGGACTGGACTTGCCACTCTGGTTGTAACTGGTTATACACCGTGAACTGGTTCCCGCTGGAACCCCTCATTCTGGGACAGACCACACTGTCTAATTTTTCCTTTTCACTCCGGACAATCAAAAGAGTCGGAGTAACTTTCTAAAGGCAAAAGACTGCGAGAACAATCACCGCCCACAGTGGGAAAACAGACTTTTCCAAGTCCTTCGAGGTGCCTGGACAAACCCTAAACCCGATTCTCCGGTGGCATAAAGCCGCCGGTTTGGAGTGGTCCCGCGTGTGCGCAGCCAGCGTTCCCCGCCCGGGGCATGGGCGGGTACCGAGATGAAAAGCTGGACCCCTGGCCAGTGCAGGGATGCTCGCGAAGTCGGGGCAGCTCCATTGAACCCCGCGCCGCCAGGAAGCGTTGTTCGCTCGCCCGCAGATGTCGCTACGATTTCGGCTGCCCAAGGCTACCCGAGCGGTTTTGGCGCTGAGCCCTCAGGCTCCCCTTCTTCTGAGCCCGGGTCACGCCCTCCGCCGGGTTCCCTGCGGGCCTGTGCCGGACAGATCCTGAGTTCCAAGGTGGTACCCGTAGGGCTGCTCAGAGGCAATGGCCTGGTCTCGCGCCAGAAGTTATAGGCAGCGCTCGCGAAGCGGCTGAACTGCGCCACCCCCGCCAGGCCTGGCTTGGCTGTGTTAGCCCGGAGCCCACCACGCCCCCTGAGCCCGGCCTCTCTGACTGTAAGCATCCCCTACCAGCCTCAGGCGAAGGACCCGGAACCTCAGCCCGCCGAGCCGGCGAGCCCTCAGCCTCGGGGCCTCAGGCAAGCTAAGACCGTTAGCTCTGCGCGTCTGCAACAGCCTTGCAAGATCCGGGAGTAAATAATCGTATCGGCCGCCGCTGGCGGAGCGTGTAGGAGCTGGCGCCGCCCCTCCCATTCTCCTGGCTGACACAGCGACGCTGGGGGCCGCAGACCCGCCTACCAGCGGGATGGTGGAGGGAGAGGCAGCCCCGCCAAGCCTCGTCGGGAAACTGCGAGAAAGTTGTCTTGGGCTGCGAAAAGCATTGAAGATGCCAAGATAAACTATGGGGAGTCTGCATAAAAGAACCCGAAAGAAATAGAGCTCCCTCTGTCTCCAAGAGGCAGAGGCAAAAGCAAAAGACTCCTCGCAAGGAGTAACACATGATGAGCACTGTAAAATATCCCGGTTATGGTTTTCCTCTTATACTTTTGAAGGTATTTGGAGACATATATCAAGACTCCAGGCCTAAAAAGCAAGCTGAGGGGTAGAGACATGTTCACATAATTGCTTTAACTGCTGATCTGAAATCAGAAGATGCCAAAATAAGGCCAACTGGCTACCCAAGTGCAAAGAGCTATTAAGAGAAATCCCCTTGGGTATCTTGTGGGGCAGGGGGCGAATATATATATATTTGCATAGATATTTGCAAATATGTATATACACACACAATTCAATTTTCACATCAGTGTTTCATTTTGCAGTAAGTGATATAATCATCTTAAACAGCAAAGGGTTGTGTGTAGCCCCTGCTCACATACCAACACACGTACACATTTAGCTCAAAATGAGAACTGTCTAGTTAGATGTACCGTTTGGGAATCAGAAGGAGCTGGCCTGGAAAGTTGAAACCAGATCAGAAAACCAGAGTGTCTGTCCTGAATCCATTTGGCGTCGGAATGTGTTTCTCTAATCATAAATAATTATTGAGAAAATGTTCACTAGTTCAGAGTTGGTGAGTTGTGGATATAATTCCTGATTCTGTGTCTCATTTGTTGTATGTGTTCATCCAAATTCACTGTGCTCATTTTTCTCTCTATGAAACAGTAAGAGTTTAGAAGAAAAAGAAAGGTAAGGATGCAAGTACTAGGAGGGAAAATGATTCTCTGCTGATTCAGATACAAAGCATTGCCCTTCTGATAGAAATGGGTGCCTCTAATTCAAAGATGCTTATGCTCTATAAGTTATTTATTTGCTAATGTTTCAATATCTAAACCAAACGAAGTCAACAGTTGAAGAGGAATTCTTAGCAGCTTTTCCTGGAGATTCAGAAGGGGAAATTAACTTCAAAAAAGAAATATAATTCATTTAATAAGGTGATTATTTGATTGTAGTTCTAAGCTAGTAGGATTATTATAATTTGGTTGACAAAGAACCTAAGATATCCAGGCTGAAAAATTGGGAAAGATGGCAGAAATTCCTCATCTTTTATCAAAACTGAAACACTGAATAAACATTAACACATACTAAGATGTAACAGTGTTTGAAATTGAGCATCTCTAAGCATACAGTTGTTGTTTCAATTATGGAAGAGTAGGGAAAAAATTAGATGCTTTCTCAGTCACTGCTCTTCCAATCTTCTCTTATAAAGAATAAGGTGATTTTATTCCTATTTTCTGAGTCACAAAGTAAAAATGCTATCAAAAATACTGCCCTTAGATTTAAATTTGTCATACCAGACAGCCAATGGCTATGAAACCTGGTCTGTATGCAAATCTGTGAAGTCTTAATGTTCACTTTAGTCCCAAAGAAGCAACAAAACATCTCCATTGTATTACAGTGCTGTAACATGACTGCACTGAGCCATATTTTTGTTCCTATAAGCAAACATCAAAAGAAAACTATTGCTGTTCACAGTATACAGTGCTATGTATCAAAGCTAAAAGGTGAAAAAAAGCTTAAGTAACCTGTGAGATAAAAGGTTGAGCAAATTTATTAAATGACTTCCAATTGTTTTTGTGCCTTCAAATAGTTAAGTGGGGATGATGACAGAAGTCAGGGACTAGGCAAGAGTCAGTTTTCAAAATAATCTCAAGGTCAATGTGGATTTCTGGAGTTACTAGAAAAGAAAACTTAGAAATAATATAGCGGCCCTTTCTGATGGCACAACAGGTTAGGATGCAGCACTGTAAGCTAGCAGCAGCTGCTTCACTGCTAATTCAATCGCTGGCCTGGAGGTGATCTACATAGTGCAGTAGACCTCTCCTGACCTCACCCAATGCTCTGCTCAGAAGTGTAACTCATCGATCTGTCTGTTTTGCTCCCCACTCTGTCTCTGGTGAATCCACTCACTGCCACTGCACCTCTGGCCTGGATCCCCATTCCCTATGCATAAATAATTAAATCTTTTAAAGATATATATATATATATATATATATATATATCCCAGGACAAGCATCAAATTAAATAATCCAGGAGAGGGGAACCAACGGAAGGATAGAAAAGTGAGGTTACCTGCTGTACAAGTCATTGAAACCAGTTGGTGAATCACATGGGCCACTTTCCAGGACAAGAGAAGAAGAGCAGTCACTGCATGTGTTGTGGCTGATAAAAACAGAAACAGGCCCTCAGCTTGCTTCACTACCCATGAGCCCATGGATCTCCCCCATTAAACTCATAGGTTGATGCCCTTGTGTTCTTAGAAAGACTCAGAACCACTTAGGTCCTGTGTATGCTACTTTCCAGTCCAGTATGGCAAACACCAGCCACCTGACTGCCAAGCACTTGCTATATGATGGTAAATCTGAATTGAGGTGTGTGGTGTTGGGGGGAAGGGGAGGGGCTTGGAGGGGTGGTTGGCAGGGAAGATAGATTTTTTTTTTAAAGATTGTATTTATTCATACAGAACTGGAGTACAGGACAGAGATGTGGAGGGTGAGAGGATTCACCAGAGACAGAGCAGGGAGCAGAGCAGGCAGATCTATGAAGTACACTGCTGAGGGAGCAGTGGGCGGGTCAGGAGAGGTCTGCCACGCCATGTGGATTTCCTCTGGGGCAGGCAGGGATCAAATTCATGCGGAAGTGGCTTTAGCTACTTAGTGCTATGCTTTAACCCGCTGCTTAGGGCTATGCTTTAACCCGCTGCGCCACCAGGGAGGGCCCAAAATGTCATAGATTTTTAAAAATATATTATCTCCCCGAACTGATGAAACTCAACAAAAATAAAGTAAACAACCCCATCAAAAAATGGGCAGAAGAGCTAAAAAGACACTTCTCCAAAGAGGAAATGCAGATGGCCAACAGGCATATGAAAAAATGTTCAACATCACTCGTAATAAGGGAGATGCAAATTAAAACCACAATGAGATACCACCTCACCCCAGTGAAAATGGCACATCTTCAAAAAACTAGCAACAACAAATGTTGGCGAGGATGTGGAGAAAAAGGAACTCTCCTGCACTGCTGGTGGGAATGCAAACTAGTACAACCACTATGGAAAGTTGTTTGGAGGTTCCTCAAACTGCTAAACATGGAGCTTCCTTATGACCCAGCAATCCCACTCCTAGGTATCTACCCAAAAGACACAAAAATACTGATTGAAAAAGATACTTGTACCCCCATGTTTATTGCTGCTTTATTTACGATTGGAAAAACATGGAAGCAGCCCAAATGCCCAAAAGTAGATGACTGGATAAAAAAGATGTGGTACATATATACAATGGAATATTACTCAGCAACCAAAAAAGAGAAACACATGTCTTTTGCAGCAACTTGGATGGAACTGGAAAAGATCATGCTTAGTGAGATAAGCCAGAAAGAGAAAGAAAAATACCGATGGTTTCACTCATAGCAGAAGTATAATGGACCAGGTGGAAAATAACAAAAATAGTGAACAACCATATACCAGAGACATTTTGTGGGGGTGGAGTGGGGAATGGGATCAAAAACGGGGTGGGGGGAGGGAAATGCACGGGATTATGGTGATGGCACATGGGTGACTTGGTGATGGGAAACCCGCGGGGATTACAATTGAGATGGAAAAAGAATGTACAAAATGATGTAAAAATAAACTTTTGTAATAAAAAATATATATATATATTATCTCCCCTATACTGATATCATTGACATGTTGAATTGTTGCTGTTTTGGACCCATTGGAATAAAATTTATTTAAATGAACTTTGCCTGTTTTATTTTACTTCCTATTCTATGACTATTAGAAAAGGTGAAATGCCTTGTACCATTCACATCTTCCTTTTAGACAAAGCTGTGCTAGGCTTGAAATGGCTTCTTTGATTTGAGGTCACTTTGGTGCCAAAGGCAATGGAACCACACAGAATGTTAGGCCTGGAAGGGCCTTTAGAGAATATCCAGGCCAGTAGTTTTCAAATTGTTAGGACATGCCAGAGGGAGAAGGGCCTTCTATGCAGGGAGTTGGGGGACACTGAATGAAATGAAAGAAACCACAGAATGAGTAATTTATATATATATATTTCTCAGACTCCAAAGTAAGTATCCATTCAATGAAAGGGTTCTAGCTGGAGTGTTTCGTTTGTTCCCTTGTTTATTGATTTGTTTGTCTGCATATTGTCCCATTATTTTGCTGTAAGGTAATTATAGCAAAAGGCCCAGAGAAAAGAGATTCCAAGGCCAAAGCTTAACCTCAGGGTGTGACCTTAAACCTCTTTTCAATGTCCGTCTGGGCTCTACCTTACAGGAGTGTGTAGGGTACAGGCCTGTACAGGACACCCCAGGAAAGCCCACTGTCTCCACAGAGGTGAGCAGATCTCCTTCCCAGGCAGTTAGCTTTCCTCCTCCACTACCCCCACCATTTGAAACCTGATCAACACCTGGTCAGGTCCAACTGTGAGATTACTGACAAAAACATGTTTTCTTGATGAAAATAATAAACAAGAGACTAACTCCTGACCTTGGTTCTCCAGCAAGGCCTCCTTCCTCTGTGATAGATGGTTTATTGTTACAAGGTGGTGCTGTACCAAAGATTGTTAACATTTTCCCCTAGGCCAGTCTGAGCCATCCAGTTAGCTTCCTTAGAAATGCTGTTAGACCCAGTGGCCCTCAGTCTGGGGCTGATGTGCTAGCAAGGTGTGTGTGCAAAAACAAAAGGTAAACTGCATTCTCAGCATTCCTAAATCCCGAGGACTCACTTCAGGCATAATGTAAAGGAATGAAGCTAACTACCTCTGCCTTTCCTAGAGGGTCCAGACTGTACTGCTTCTGAGTAAATAAATCTAACCAGTTCTTTTAGAGCACTAGGTGTGCCCTGATTTGCCTTATTTATCTTTACACTTGAAGATTGACCAAATCGATTCCAAAAAATCCAGAATTTGCAAAAAAAAAAAAGTCCTAATAGGTGACACTGAGTGTTTTGCTTGATGCCAAAGACAACTGTAAGTGGCCTCATTCTGAAATCATCACATCAATGCTCTAAATAGGCAATTTTATTGGTCCCCATTTAAAGATATGGAAATGAAAATACAGTCCGGTTAAATGATTTGCTCCAGGTCACACAGCAGCCAGCCCAGAGCCTGTGCCTCTGCTTCTCACCATTATGTGTCATTCAGTCCAAGTTCACTGCTATGTCAGAACTGCTATTATACCCTCCCCATCTCCAAACTGCCAGGATAGATACCAGTCTCACAGAGGAATTGTTGTTTTTAACCCTGTCTCCAAGAAGTCTTGCTGGGCTGCACTCTCACTACTGTGGGCTCCCTATTGGGGGCTGGATATCTCTCCCCTTCCAGCCAGGTGCGTCTCTGTGAGGGGCACAGCTCAGCTCTGACTTATAGACTCAGTGCCAGGCCAGGGGCCAGCCCCTGCCCTCTGGAAAAGCCGAGGGAGAGGACATTTAGAGGAATTTAACTGGGTGTCTGTAGCAGTTCTAGTCAAACTTAGGACAAGTACAGAGACAATTTTGTCTGGCCCTAGAGTTTGAGGAACAGATCCACCTCTCCTTGGGAGCAGTGCTTTTCCCTTTGTGTGTTTAAGAGACCATGATATTGCTTTGTGAAGGTTAACTTTATAGGTCAGCTTGCTTCAGTCAATGTACCCCTATAATTGCTCAAACATTCTGGATGCTTCTGCGAGACTGACCTTAAAACTGGTGACTTGAGTAGACCAGAGAGCTCTCTACAATGTGGGTGAGACTCAATCTGCTTGTTCTGCTTCACACTCTGTCTCTGGTGAATCCTCTTACCCCCCACACCTCTGGCCTGTACCCTGACTCTTGCATGCATGCATAAATAAATCTTTAAAAACACACACACACACACACAAAGGTGGATGGGACTCATCCAATCCGTTGAAGGCCTCAGTGGAACAATGGCTGATCTTGCACATGCAAGAAAGAATTCAACCAAGTAGACTTGAACTGTGGCATTGGTTCTTCCTGAGTCTCCAAGTTGTTGATCGATCTTGTGACTGAAGACACAGGGAATTGGGTGCATCTTCATCTTTGAGTTCCTTAATTTCTGAAAACTTAAAACTACTCTAAAGGGAAATGAGGATACACTTAAGTCTAAGATAGATCTTTTTTAATTAGAAGAAAACTAAGACAGGATTATTGTTGCAGAAGGATAAATCCCCCTATCCTACCCTCTACCCGCCCCCCAACAATTTGTTAGAAGAAAGTAGAAAATCCAAGTGAGAGTTCTGGCTTTGAGATTCTATAGCAATCTAGAGATTGAAGAGACAAAAATAATTCTGATATGTTTCTAAGCCTCTGATTTGTGTCCAGTCAGCCCAAAGGAAGAGAGAAGGGAATCCTTTTTGCCTTTCCCAAAATTCATATTCAATCTTTATCTAAACATCCTGAATCTTGAGCCTTTCAGGAGTGTCCATATCAAATAGAGATTGCTCTCCCAATTTTATATCCTTCATTAAGAAAACCATTTTAATCCCAAAATTAAGCCTGACATGTTGTTGAAGCTTTATTTCTTGTTACTTTTGCTTTCCCAAGTTAATCGACACATGGTAGAATTACAGCTTTCAGCTGAGGGTCTCAGGAACAGATTTCTCAAAATGAGGAGTTCATAGTTCACAAAAACCACATTGTAGACAAAGATGGATGTTTGCTGTTTTCAGTTTCCCTGGCTCCTTATCAAGAATGCAAGAAGTGCTTGAGTTATGAAGCTCCAATTCGGTTTCATCTTCCCTGGATGCTAATAGGCCAGATTCTCCCTGTACATTATGGAGACGAGAGCTCCTCTAACTCCAGGTCCACACTGATTCCTCTGGGCATATGGTTAACCTTGAAAGATGACCATAGATATATATCTATAAGTGTGGGGCACGGGAGGGGAGAAATGTAAGATGGGTCAGGGGAAATCACATTGGATTAGGGTGGGGGGCTACGAGAGTTTTGGTGGTGGGAGGGCTATGGTGACCACAACTGGGAGATATCCTATCCTGTCAAAAATTTAACAAGGATGTAAATACCTTTAAATAAAGGTATTTAATTAAAAAATTAAAAATGTGAATATTAAATTAAAAATAAATGATGATTCTGATTCAATAGACCAGTGGTGGAACTAAAATTTTTTTCTTTTTTTTTTAAAGATTTATTTATTTATACATACAAGAACTAGGGTACATGCCAGAGTTGCATGGGGTGAGAAGATTCACCAGAGACAGAGTGGGGAGCAGAACAGGCAGATGTACTGAAGTATACTGTTGAGGGAAGCAGCAGGCAAAACAGGAGAGGTCTGCCACACCATGTGGGTCAGCTCCCTGGCCAGGGATTGAATGGGTGCTGCAGTGGTTGTGTATAACTTCATAATGCTGCACTTCAACCTGCTGCTCCACTAAGGGAGGGACCATAGAGATTTTGTACTCCTTTACAGGCTTTCCAGCAATTTCCATGAGGCTGTTGTACATATCACACTGCATATCTAGACCCACAATCCACTATGACGGCTGCAAGCAATCTTTGGCTTCCTGGGCACTTGAATTGTGGCTAGTCTGAATGAACATCTATAAAATACATACCAGATTTTGAAGTTTCAGTAGGAAAATAGGTGAAGATACCTCATTGATAATGTCATATTGATTATATGATGAAATAACATTTAGAATAGAGGGTGAAATAAGACATTACAATTAATTTCACCTGTTTCTTATTACTTTTTTAAATGGCATTACTAAAAAATTTCAAACGGCATTTGTTGTTTGCAGTTATGGCTTGCATTCAACCTCAGTAGGATAGTGCTGTTCTAGAAGGATAGAAGTGGCCCAAGAGGAATTTCAGAGGGAGAATGAATCCCCTCCCTTTCTGGTAACTTTTTAACAGGGGCTGAATCTCTGAAACTCTCTCCTTGGCTCCTTAGGCCAGATGCTGCAACGCTTGACCTACAATCCCTTTAGCTCCTTCCACAGTTGCTCCCCATGATCTTTGGCCATCTTAGGTTCTGTCAGTCAGAGTATATACTTGCTAGCAAGACCAAGCTAAAAGTGACATGGCTGTCCTCTCAAAATTTCATTTATGGGATTCTCTTTTGTGTTCCCAAAGAAGTTTGTGACAAATTTGAAGCATTCATAAGGGACCAAGTCTCTGGTTTCTCTCTGCCACCCCGACTGTCACTGGTCTGCCAACCCCTGCTCATACTATTATTTCTTGGCATCTGCCCTTGACTGAGACCCTATTTACTTACCTTCTCTTTTTTGACTTGTAGTCCCATGAGACATAACTCACAGAATTTAGCCACAAATTTCTATTTAGATGCCTATGCTTATGTCTGTTATCAGCTTAGAGCCAGATAATAGATCACGGCTGGAAACTCCCGTCTTGATGTGGCTCAAGGGCCACAGATATATTTGGCTGGCCCCTGATTGACATAATTATTATTGCCAGGAAGTAATTTTAGAAAGAACTTAAAAGGAGGACATGGGTGATTAAAGTTCTAATAATAACATTTCTAAAACGTCTGGGTTAATGAATCTGTAACTCAGGTAAAAGAAAAGAGGCTTCAGGTGATCAGGGATTAGTACTGGAACTGAGCTTAAAAAAAAATTCTGTGAGGGAGTCAAGTAGGGCAGGGATAGGTCACATGTACCTGGAAATCTTGGTGAAATAGAAAGATTGCAGCTCAGTTTTTAATTGGGAATTCTTTTCAAAGTTTTCTGAACAAAGTTTCACAAAACTGGTGTGTTGAATGAATCACCAAGTACCCCTTCTCTGCACATGTCCTAGTCCTTTGGGAAATTACCCTCCATGTGAGCAGGGCCACTGTGAGTATGGACTCGTGTCAGGGTCTGTTTTGGTGAGGCCAGTGTCCAACCAGATAGGCCAGCATGCCACAGTCTCTAAGTACTCTGAATGTTGTCTGTAGCCCAAGGCAAACCTTCTATACTAAAAGAGCTTGCCAGTTAGAGGATAATACAGGCCCTCTAGTATCCTTGGTGCAACGCTCCATTACATCTGTGGGTTATGTCATTGTAGACTACCTCGTCCTTCATGAAATGTTTTCATATATTTGGTTTCATTTGAACTCATTTTACAGATAAAAAGGCTCTGAACTTCAAGGAAGGAAGTGGCCTTTCATGTCAGAGAACCAGTTTGTCCCGACCTGACAACTTCTGCTTTTCCCTTCCATGCCCACCACAGTCCTACAGCCTCACTATTTAAAGCAGGAAATTCCCTAAAGAAAAAAGGTGTTTTGTTGGTTAGTCCCTAGTTGCTAAATACAGATTTTCATCCTTGAGTGATCCTGTAGATCTGTCACGTAGCAATTTCATTCCATAGACATTGAATAAGCCTCATTGGGAGGAACAAAAAGGAAACACAGGCCATCACCTTCCATCCCTCAACCAGGCACTTATGTGCAAAACCAAGCAAAAATGCCAGGGTAACGAGAGAACAGAGTGCAAGGGAGAACAAAGCAAACAAGCCAGACTGCCAACAAAAAAACAAGTACCAGCTGTAAAGATAAAAATACCCAGATACCCAGTTATCTGGGGTTGGACGTACACTCTCCAACAACCCTCTTCAGAGCTCAGCACAGAATCAGGGCTGGCTCCTCAGACTGGCCCTGAGGAAGCCTATACAGATGGCTACAAAAATTGGCTTGGGGTTTCTGGGAGTCTGCTCTTGCTAAGTGCCTTCTTCAAGGGGCACCGCTGTAACTGCTGAAAAAGAACCTCAAGTTTTTATAAACAGGGTCACACACAGCATGCTGATTGACTGCACACAGAGAGGAAAACAAAGCATCCTGATTGGGCAGTGCCTGGAGTCACATGACTACCTGTCCACTGCTTCTTAGACACATTTTGGGGGGATTAGGCTCTGGGAAAGAGGACCCTGGTTGACTTCGTGCCTTTTCCATGCATTCCAGTCATCTTCCCTCTGGACTAAACCCCTGTGATGATTTCCCTCATGGAGCTTTGGAGGGAAGTTGTGATGGGATGAGAGAGGAACTTAGTGCTTATTTAATGCACTCTTGTTATTTTTTATTTTCTAGAAAAGGAACATGAAATTTACAAAAACAAAAGGACTTGTTCAAGGTCATGAGAAAGATGAGTTACAATATTATCTTGGAGTTACAATTATCTTGGAGACTATCATTTCTAGCTCTTGTTCCAAGACAGTTTTTAATGTCAATGTTTGGAATAACCTGATAGTAAACGACTTGTGTAACCAGTAACTCCAATAGGTATTATAGCATCATCGCAGAAATTAGGCCACCTTATTAGAAGCTGCTCACTGGAACATCCTGCTCTCTATATGAAGCGAATTTCTGAAAAGCTGGGCATACATACACTTGATTATTTAGGTTCCAATTGCACGGACTCGGGGATCTGTCTCTTGTGTGTCTTTGAAAGAACTCCAGAATAAACTTTTTTTTTCTGCAAAGCAAAGAAGCTCATTACCATGAATATCTGCTGCCTGATTAATTCTCTTGACAGCTCTCACTGTGCTTCTCTCCAAGGCTGCCACACCTACATCTTCATCGTCAACCAACCTGATTTGGCCACTGATTAGTTCACTGTCTCGAGAGGTCAAAAATTAAATCTCATGAAGGGCAATGGTGCTCATCTACTTCATTCAGTCCTGAAGGGTCAGTACTTAAACTCAACCTTGGAGTAAAGAAGTCACACATTAAGTATTTTGTGCTTAAATAAGAGAATTGATGTTCAAAAAGGAGCTGATCCTGGCTTGCCTCTCACAGAAGCAGAGCCGCTCACAGGAGCACAGAGCTGGCCCAGCTTCCCAGCACCCCTCTCACTGGCACTTCACCTACACTGGCCTAGGCTTTGCCATCTGCTTCTCCTGGATGCAGAAGAACCAGTCTGCCCTCCCAAGGGCCAAGTCCCTGCATCCAATATCCCATAGCTGCTCCTGGACGCTCTGCTAGGCCCCCTCAGCATGTGTCCTCTTCCTTCTTGGGCCTGCATAAGGGCTGAGGGAGTTTTCTGGATCCCTTGCAGAGGGACACCTCCAGCCAATGCCGAACAGTGTGAGCACAGGCAGGAGAACATCCATAACTTTCTCTTATTTTGTACATGTATCATTATCATTGAACACCCACCCTTGACACATGAGGTGTGAATAAATATATGTTGACTATGAAGGAATGAATGATCTTGTGCAGCTCACAGGAAGACTTGCCATGAAACCACTACATATAAGCTCTGGGACCCCTCATTTGGGAAGGATTCTAAGATTGAGTCCACATGGTCTCACCCTTTTTGAAACAAATTGCAAATGCAAGCTATTGAAACTGCAATTATTTCAAACCATGAGGTGTTCTGTGTGGTCCTTAACACTACACATCATAGTTCTGTCACTAAAAGCTACCCCAAAACAGGACAGGCTCAGCTGCTGCCTCCGTAGGAGCTCCCTACTTCAGGACAGGGCTATGGCATCATAAGTGTGTGACTAGGGGGCCCTCCCTGGTAGCAGAGCACTTTGTGGCACTCTGTAGCCACTGCAGCACAAGTTTGATCCCTGGCCAGGGAAGTGACCCATATGGTGCAGCAGATCTCTCCTGACCCGCTCACTCCTCCCCTCAGCAGTATATTTCAGTAGATCCTCCTGTTCTGCTCCCCACTCTGTCTCTGGTGAATCTCTCACCACCCCCACCCTGCATCTCCAGCTTGCACCCCAGCTCTTGTATACATAAATGGATAAGTCTGTAAAAAATAAAAAAAAAAATAAGTGTGTGGCTAGGCAGATAGTATAGAATCTCCTTTCTGGCCTCCCCATTTTCGTGTAAATCTAAGACTTTTCTAAAAATAAGTTTTATTGTTTAGAAATTTCAAATAGACATGTAAAAGAAAGACTGAATTATCTTTCTGCTCTAAAGGAAATGATAGCACAAAATTGTGATATGAAAGGACAATCAAAGTAGATGCAGCAGAAACACATTTATAAGGTCCTTAGAGATGGGTCAGCAATTGGGTTTTGCAGGTCATAGAGGTAAGTCAGGAAATTCAGTGTGAAGACATATTTTTTTCTGCATTCAGAGAATTTGTGCAATGCCAATTTTTCTAACCATGTCATAGCCTGTAGAATCTCATTCTAAATGACTGATGGCCTTTGCCATACCATTTTTCTTAAATTGGACCCCCAAATTGCATAAGCTTCATGACCTGGTAGAATTGCATCTGACTGTAGTCTTTCTCTGAACATGATTCCAAGAAAGTCCCAGCCCAGGTATTCTGGGACTTTCCAAAACCCTTGCCAACCGTCAAACAGCCTTCCAGAAGACAGGCCATCTCCACTCCTCTTTAATTTACTATCTTTTGACAATTCTTTACTCCTTTGATGGTATTTCTCATTCCCACAGTGACATGTTTTCTCAGACCCAACCATATCATTCATCATTTCTTTTCTAAGAAATCATTATGCTTGCTTTTGCTTTTATAAAATTCATTTTATTACAGAATGATTGACATATAAAGGCTATTCATGTCTAATGCATGTAACTTAATGAATCTGAGGATAAATATACATCCAGGAAACCATTACTATCCACAAGTTTCTCTATACATGCCCATTATCCCCCAAGGTCTCCCTGCCCCCTTTATTTTTCTTTTTATTTAAAGGTGTATTTATGCATACAAGAACTGGGGTACAGACCAGAGGTGCTGTGTGTGTGTGTGACAGAGGATTCGCCAGAGACAGCATGGGAAGCAGAACATGTAGATCTAATGAAATACACTGCTGAGGGGAGGAGCAAGTGGGTCAAGAGAGGTCTGCTGCACCATGTGGGTCACCTCCCTATACAGGGATGAAACTTATGCTTCACTGACTGCAGATAGCTTCATAGTGCTGAGGCTTAACCCTTGAGTTACCACAGAGCCTTCCCCCCTTTATTATTACTTAATATTCTGGGTGGTAAGAATACTTAAAATATGTTCTATCCTGCTAGAAAATTTTAATTATATGACACAGTATTGTTAGCTCCAGCACCAAGCTTAGCAGCAACCTGCAGAAGTTACTTGCCTGGTGCAGTGATGACAGCTAGCTGTGGCCTCCTCTCCTTCCAGCCACCCCACCTCTCTCCCTGTCCCTCCTGTCCCTTGGTCACCTCCATTCTTCCTTACAGCCTGGGCTGTTGCTTTCGACAGGTGGTATGTTCTTTGTCATCAGGATGCTACAGAATGTCAGAAGTCAAGACCCTCACCCTGCTGATTTTTCTAAGTTTCTCTGGCCGTAAAGTCACAAGTATCTTTTTCTTTAAACTTGATTTCCCAAAACCCGAGGCTGGCAGTTGGGTGCCTTCACTCAGAGGGCCCTTTGGCGACCATGACAAGTTTCAGATGACAGTTTCCATCACGTCAGCAGCCACTGTGTTCTTCCATTTTGAATAGAATGAGGTATTTTAATGGTAGTTTGACATGGCATTTCCTCATGCTTGTAAAATATCTTGAAAAACAAAATAATTAGATGTTTTAAAAAATGGAATGTGAGTTAAGCTGCTTTCTGAACATCTGACATTATTTTCTCCCCACGCCAGCCCCAGCTTCCTGACTTTGATAGGACCTGATATATGCCATCTTCTCCCCTGGGGATATTCTGTAGTACATACTCCCACAGGAATAGCATCTCTTTCACTTTTATCCATGTGGTCTCCCCACACTGCTCCACCCACATTTATAGATTTACACAGGTTCATTATTATTTGTAACTGGAAGTGTGTGTGTATGTGTGTGTACATAGTGTTTTCGCCCCAAAATAAAAGTCTTTTCCTTTTTCTACGGTTGTCACAAGGACACAAACAAATAAAATTGCCCTGGCAGGATAGTAGCTGAATTTTCTAAGGTAAACTGGAAAGCTGTTCCAGAACTGGAGGTTGTCTCTCAGGTGGAAATATTCATTCTAGACTCTGAACTTAGAGACAAAGTGAAAAACATTAAGTTGATGTTATCATTTGGGAAACCAGGGTGAGGGTCTAATTATACTAAAGTTCCTGCCCCCACAAATCATCCTCAAAGTGATTGTTAGCATGTCACGGAACAACAAATCCACTGTATAATTATACTTAGCTGTATAGGGATTAACAACTAGTACCAGAAAAGGCAAGTTAACCAGTTGTTTCCATGAAATGGTCTATTCAGAATGGTTGTGAGAATCCAGATGAGGCCTGTGAGGCTCTTAGCATCATGCCTGGCCTCACCAGCCTCGATAGCTTTACCCTACACAGACCTCCTTGCCTGTCTGCTCTATCCAGACACCGTGTTCTCTCAAAATGTTAAACTACATGCACTCTGCTTTCTTTCTAGAACTTTCTTCTTCCCAATCTAACTTTCTTTCACCACTCACCTCCAACAGTTTGATCTATATCTATATCTATATATATTATATATATTTTTCTCCACTTGATTATAAGCTCGTGAAAGTAGGCCCAGTGACCATATTTTTCACCAGCATTATTCTTTTCCCGCCATCTTGGCATGTGCTATAATTTCAGTAGCACTTGTAGAATGAATGTATTGTTACTACCATTAAGTGCTTACATGGGAGGGTTCATTATCATCATTTTGGGGCCAGTTAATCACCATCTTTTCATAATCTCCATGCTAGTCCTTGAACATTTACTAGGAACTATGCAAAAGTTAATTTTCATAAATTAACTAAGCTCAAAATCACAAAAAAAAAAAAAGAGCTATAGCAAATGTGCCATTCACCTGGTAACTTTCCATTTTCTCAGGAATCAGATTTTTGTGTTATTTATTATCCATTGGCTAAAAATGTACATATATACTCTGTCCAGTTTTACATTTGCTTATGGCAAATATAAACATTTTTTCCCTATGTTCCATTAAGAGTTAGTCTAATAACAGCTACTATACTAGGGATAGATGTCTCAGTAAAGCCACAATTTAAGTCTTGCCCATCTGAATCTAGAATCCATCATCTCAACCACTGTGCTATACTGCCTGAGTATAAGGAAAAAGCCTTTAACAAAATTGTGGAGCAAGACAAAGTGCATGACCAGAGCCTAGATGGGGCCTGATGACCAAGGCATTCACATATCAGCCTTCAGGTCAAGTGGGATGGCGGCAGCTGTTTGAGTAATAGTAATAATAAAACTGGCTCATGAACTTTCAGTCTATTTCAGGTGCTCTGTGCCCATTATCTTACTCTCTCAGCAGCCATTGTGATGTCTTGATCCACTAGATATTGTCATTCCCGCAGGACAAGTAAAGAACTCAGACCGTGATTAGCAAGGCAGCTCGACCAAGGTCGGACACCTAGTTAGCAAGATATTAGACCTGGGCTACAGTCTACCCAGATAGAATCATTCCTGGTTTACTAACTCTCCCCTCCCTCCCATAAATCATGTGAATCTGTATAGCAAAGAAAGAACCTGGCAAGTGATCACAGCCTTGTGCTAAGAAAGAGGCCCCTGGCCACAGGTATTTGGGGCGATGAAGCACAGTTTATCCTGGTTAGTCCATGAGAGCTGGACCAGAGACCCCGAAGGGAACATGATGTCACACAGAATTCTTCCTATGCCATAAAAGCTGGCAAAGACATTGTCCTACCTCTTTATAACAAGGCGTCTTCTTTCCCTGCTCTCCTTTATCCAGGGAGAATACTAGTCCATATAAAGTGGCCACATAAAACTACCTATAAGTCACTTTGCCAATATCAAACACTATAAAATCACTGTTAATATCTCATCATCTTGATGGTAAATGTAGACCCTGCATCCATCAAATGAGATCCGGGAAGAATTCACCTTGTGCATGCACAGGGTGCAGATTGTATAACACACATGCCTCACCTTTTGGAGGCGAGAATTTATATAGCAAGTCTGGGAGGGAATCAATTATGCTTGAGTTTTTTGGGTTTTTTTTTAAGATTTATTTATTTATTCATACAGACTGGGGTACAGGCCAGACATGCGGAGGGTGAGACGATTTACCAGGGACAGAGTGGGGTGCAGAACAGGCAGATTGACGAAGTACACTGATGAGGCGGATCAGGAGAGGTCTGCCTCACCATGTGGATCTCCTCCAGGGCAGGCAGGGATCAAACTCATGCAGAAGTGGCTTAAGGTTCTTAGTGCAGTGCTTTAACCCACTACGCCACCAGGAAGGGCCATGCTTGAGTTTTAAAAAGAAAAAAAAAAATTCTTCCCAACAGTAGCCTTGCTGGAAATGCTCACTAGCTGTTATCAGCAAAGGTTCTGTGGGCTCAGCTATTATTTGGTTAATTCTATTTATACATAATATTTTTTTCCTATCAAGAACTGGTCCCTTTTCTGCCTTATCACTTAGATGAGGAAGCAGGATCTGGAAAATCTGTATTGATTGACTTGAGAAGCTCAAAACCTGGGACTGATAAGGGGCTCCTACTTTTCTGTAACAAAAAAGGGATTGGGTAGGGGTAGGGGATTGCACTAAGTCCAGCATCCTCCCCAATAGGATGAAGCAGAGAGGGTGACAAGGGGTCAAGCAAATATAAGATGGTGTTTCCATTCTTTGAGTTCCCCAGCTAGTTGGAAATCAGGGTTTAGACTCAAAACACAGGGAAGAAATGACTGAAATGCACACTTTCCTCCATACAGAAAGGAGATACTGCACCCCATATAAAGCAAGACTGTTGGGGGTGGAGAGTTCTATAATTACAAGATGGAGTCCCAGAAGTGGAGTTTGGAGAGCCACACAAATCTTGGAGTTATGTTCACATTGGCGCTGTCTTCAGGACAACCTAGGGTGGAGGCAGCCTCTGAGGTTTGCAGAAGCAACCCTAGTGGACAAGTGAGGGCCGGGGATCTGCAGGACAGCGCAAGGTAAGACTGGACAACCATGGTTGAGTTAGCAGTCATTACCACACCCACCTTGAGGGTCTGATGTCATGAAGGCATCTCTGCGCTCCTTTCCTCTGGGCTCATCCCTGGGAGAGGTCACTGTAAGCCCCTTGGTGGAATAGCTGAAGAAAATAAGGCCCAGCAGATTTAAAAATCAGTACAGTTGGATATTGAACCCTTGACGGAACTGGAGTTTGTTGAACCTGCGGTTTTGTGCCAGGCCCAGTGCTCCTCTGAGGCTCAGGGCTCCACTTTCTGCTCCACAAAGGCTTGCAGATCCCAGAGCCAGAGACTGCAGAGGCAGAGGGAAGTCTGCTGTGTGAGCTTGACATTAGCGGTGCCGCCCTTGTTTCCTTGAGCACATCCTGTGTATATGGAGGTTTTGTTCAGGTTTGGAGGGTGTCTAGGATTCTAGAGCTTTCTAATTCCACTGGCAGTACCACCACGGAAGATACCATAAACCAACAAAGCAGGGAGCAGGAGGTTTGTGCGCTTTCTTCTTCCCTTTTATTTCTTGCTTTTTTTGATCATGTTGCTTGTTTCCCCCACTAGGATGCAAACCCCTCTGCGGCACAGGAGGGTGTCCTTCTGCTCTGAGCCCCCACCAGAGTAGGGTGTATCAGAATGTACCAGGTACACACCGAGCAGGCTCATTGAACAACTGAAAAGTTGGTAACTTTCAGCTTCTTCTCCTTCTGAGGAGGTCTGCTGACTGATCTTCCTCAAAAATGAAGAAATGTTTGGTGTTTTGAAGTTAGAAATTCACTGTACTCTTAAAAGCAGTGTAGTGATTAAGCAGTCCTGAACAGGGCACAGCTCTGGGTTTCCCCTGAGACACCAAAAGTGTCATCAGATTCTTATTGGAAAGAAAAAAAATTCAAATATGTTGTAGGTGCTTTCCAGAAAAATCAATTGTGCACCAAAGGAGTTTAACAAGTTGGATGATAGCAATGGTTAATAATCTTCTGTGGTTAGCACCTGATAGTTGGAGAGCTGTATGAAGACATTGGAAGGCCTGTGTTTTAAAAATCCCAATAGTCAATACCATCATACAGATTGGCATTTTGGCGTCACAGGCTGGGTCTCTGTGGCAAGCCAGCCATGGAGGAGGGGAATGTTTCCTCTGCTGGTTATGTGAACCTCACCCTGGGTGCCCCAAGTGTGGTCAATGGCAGCGTCTCTCTCCTTTGGGGACCTGTTAGAGATACAGAATGCCTGTCTGTGTCCAGAGCTGCTGGGTCAGACTCTGTAAGCTTAGCGAGATTTACCAGGTGGTCTGAATACAGGTAATGCTTGAGACACTCTGAAACGCCAGCTATCCTGAACAACAGTGGCATGAACACTCACAGGTTTTTAAGTGGCCTTTGAGTAGAAAAAAGGAGGTAGACAGGCCTCCTGGAACGAATGCCAACCTACAGAGCAAGAAGCCCCGCTGCCCAGCCCCAACTCTGCGACCTACACCCTTCCATCTTCAGCAAGCATTTAACGTCTCAGAAGCATGCCTGTAAAATCGGTACATGTACTCACCACTCTCAGTTCAAAGGTTTGTTTTTTTTTTCTGGTGATGCTGCTGAAATAATGACTCAGAGGCCACATTCCAATGTGAATTCTACACACCAGGTTCCAGGGCTGCTTGTCCCAGTGACGTAGTCCTTATTGCTGCTCTTTTGCCATTGCACTCAACTGATTGCAGCTATGGAGCAAATAATCCCCTGCTGCAGAGGCTGGGGTGGAGCGCCTTCAGGCAGCCTGACTCTCAGGCATCCAGAAGGATCCCCCAGGAGTAGAGAGGGGTTAGCTCACTTATTGACTTGTCAGCTACACACAAGTTCTTTGGAGAAAAGAGGAACATCTCAGCCACATGTCTTGCAATGGAAAAAGAAAAAAATTAGAATGACAAAAACTCTTAAATTTGCCTATTCATAAATAATTTGGCAGCCCTTGTGCTGAGCCCAGCAAGGAGCCCATGCTTATGGAGAATGGTAGGACAGAGATGGAGATCCAGGTGAGAGTTTGAAGGTGGCACTGCTCTTGGGGCCAGTGGGCCCACTACAGCTTACTGGATGGCTCTAGCCATGTTATGTGGCCTGGCCATCAGAAACCAGTGTGGACAGCATGGTTCAGGGAAGACCTCACATCTCTGAGGAACAAGAGGCAGGACAGAGAAAGAGAAGGGGAGAAAAATGAACTGCTGTGCTTCCTTCCACCTTTAAGGCAGTGATGAAGCCCACATGTAGTTGAAGGGAGTTTTGAGCTAAATGTGAAGCCTGAGTTCCCCAATTCCTAATTTGGCCCCTAGGCAGAAAGAACCCAAGGGCCATAAAGCTGGGGTTAATTTCATCCAAGAGAGGGGACCTGCAGGTATGTGAGTAGTGGGGGGATTTACCTGCTTCTCTTTTGCTAGAGCAAAATGTTTTCTTGGTTGGACTTACTAATACAATTCCTTACAGGAAGACCATCCCCTGAATTCATGAAATAGAGACACCCAGATAGGACAGATTCAACCCAGCAGCATGTTCAGAAAACACTTAACTCAGGCCCTTGGGGCCACCAAGAGAAGCACGGAGGTTATGTAAGCAAATGACTAAGTCAGACATGCACACATTTGATAGTTTAAAAAAGTCACCCACACCAAAGTCACCTTCAGACCTCAGACCTCCTCAGTGTGCTGATGGGGTCAGGAAGTATTGTCCCTTTCTGCTGGGTAGTCCCACTTCCAGGGCACCTATCCCTCCTCCCCTGGGCATCAGGCAATGTTGCTGCTTTGTATTGATTTCTACAAAGTGAAAACTTTCAGACTTTAGATCTTCTGAGTGCATCCTGAAACGCTGTCCAGGAGTCAGACATTTCATGTGTGTTCTGAAATACAGGGATGGGGGAGAGCCCCACTGCCAAATGAACTGGCACTGAGGGTACTGGTGCAGCCAATTTGCAAGATCCAAAGGAGCCCCACTCTGGGCTTGGCAAATGGAAAGGCCTGTGTCCATTCCACTGATGAGAATGTATGGGAGACTTTGTGGAACTTGGTCTGTGAAAGGACAGGGCCCCTCACCTCACAGGTCTGCCCTAGGGTCTCTCTTTGGCCCATGCGTCAGCCCTGATCCTCGTGCAGAGCAGTGGCCTGGGATTGAGCCACCCGTGGCCTTTTTGCCTGAATACACTTGCCCCAGTTCACTTTGGGGAATCTGAAGTGGAATAGCATGATGTCACCTGGCCCTGCCAGCTGCAGACTGCCCATCCATCAGAGTGGCGCTGTCCCCAAGGGATCGTGACCTGATGAGGGCATGACCCTAGGGACAGAGGAGGGGCCAGGGGAAAGGTGAACAAGGCTGGGGCCTCAGGCACACATCACATCACATGTCACAGCCCTAACATCAGCTGTCAGATCTGAATACATGAATGTGATGACAACCTCTCAGCAGTGCCAAAGAACTGAGACTAGCACTATCCTCACAATTGATTCCCCCCTGACACCATCACAGTTAAATGCCAGCCCCAAATGGAAGACTCAAAGTCCCAAATATTGCAGAAAAATGGGTGTTCCATCAAAATATTTTCTCATTTGGGTTCCTTCTCCCTTCTCACTCCACCCCTGCGAAAATGCCTCATTGAGTTCACACTCCATTATAGTTGGATAAATAATAGTAAGGCGAGAGCTAGAGTAAGTTGAATTGTGAAAAAGCTGCATGCAGCCTGACATTGGAGAGATGGGCAGTCATGGAAAGGATGGAGATTCAAGTGGACAGGGAGGGCCCAGGAGGTGTACGTGAGTGTGTATACCTGTGATATGTGAGTGTGCCTGTGGGTGTGCACATGTGCACGTCCTCCAGAGGGACATACATGCATCCTGCAGTGTTGTCTGGGAGCCAGGCATTCCTAGCCACATAGATCAGCACTTACTCATTGGCATTTTAAAAAGACCCATGTCATGCCCACAATAGAGGGTGTGTGGGCATCTGTGCTCTTCAGCCACCTGAGAACTTCATAGAAAAATAACCTAAATGCAGTCAACATTTAACTAGCACATCTTGTGTCCTGCTAAGAGTTTTAATAATACACCCTCCTTGAATCCTCGAAATTTGTCTATGAGGGAAGAATTCCTGAAATCTGCTTTTACAGACATGGAAACTGGAGTTGAAGTTGCTGGTCAAGCCTCACACAGCCTGTCAGAGTGAAATAATACAGGCTGGGGGAGAACCCCACTGCCAAATGAAGCTGGCACTTTGGGTATCAGGGCTGGCTTTCCAAATTTCAGCCCACTTTCTCCACCTAGCCCCCAGATTCCAGCAGCATAGGCTCCCTTAGGCAGGAGCTCTTTCCAGGAAAGCTGTGATGCTAGGCAGGGCATGCCTGACTCCCACTGCCCCCTGTAGGTACCACCTGATCTTGTGTGGCCCCTGCAAAAAAAAAGAGCTAGGTGGGGTGGCCCAAAGCCGCAGAGGACCCTATGGATCTTCCTGTTACTAGGGGCTTTTTCAGCACAGTTTTCCTTTCTTCCTCCTTTTTGACTCAGGCACTATGTGGGTGAACCAGCCAGCTTTCTAGACCTGTGCTGGGAGTGGGGGGAAGTAACCCAGAAACCACAGATGCTAAAAGGAGAGTTCACGCCATTGAAAGGCAGGTGGGGAGGTGGAAATGCCAGGCCTGGCGTGTCTCCCTTCTCTGCCACTGTGAAGTTGGTCTGGGTCAAATGATAGGTTCTAGCCTGGCCCCAACTCCTCATCTGTAAAAGAGGGATGACCAAAAAAAGCTTACCTTGTATTTGGGAGACAATGAGTCCACCTAGTTACAGCTCCCACCCTGTCCTAGTGGGTACTTGTTAAGGACCAGCTGCTGTGAGGTCCTAAAGGAAGCAGATTCTTATTAGGGGGTCAGCGTGCTCCTATCTGCCTTGCTCTCCAGAGGTTTCTCAATCTTTTGCTTGTGCACCACAGCTTACTGGCCATCTGATGTCGGATGTTGGAGACATGTCAGGTTCAGTGAACAGGGTCCCTGGGGTACCTCTGAAAAAAGTCTCTGCTAGCAGAGTTCACCTTTTAGCAGCACATGGAACGTCTATACAGGAAACAAAGGGATTTGCCCAGATACCAGAGACAGAGCGGGGAGCAGAACAGGCAGATTGACGAAGTACACTGCTGAGGGGAGCAGCAGGTGAGACAGGAGAGGTCTGCTATGTCATGTGGATCACCTCCAGGTCGGGGATAGAACTCACATCAAAGCCACAGCAGCCAGCTTGCAGTGCTACACTTAACCCATTGCACCACCAGGGATGTCCTAAATTTCTAGGGTGTGACTAAGTGGATCTGGATGGACCAGTGGTTCTCTACAATGGCTTCTATCTCCATCCCCCAGTCTGTGCCTCTGGATACTTTCAATAACAGTAAGATACGAGCTAGAACATTTGGGGCCTAAGGATTTTTCATTTCTATACCTGGGTTAGTGACTGTTTTAATCATTTCTACCCTTCTGGTCCAGTGATGCCTCTGTCAGCCTCAATACCACCCAACGATTTATGCTGAGGTCTGAGGTCTGGCTGATTGACTTGAGAGGCTGTCTGAGTTGATAAGAGAGGGGACTCACCTTGCAGCAGACAAGTGTAGAATGCTATTTTTTCAACCCTGTGCTGGAATGCATGTTTTAAACAAGCCACCAGACCCCCAGCAGAACAAGTAACCCCTGGGAGTCAATTACCTGGGACCATTGGAGAGGAATGTGCCCCAGTGGGGTATTTCTCTGCCCTGTCACAGCTCAGGCTCAGCAGGGGTGGGAAACGTTGGCCTGAGCCCAAAGCAGGCGTCTGTGTTTTTCACACCCACATCCTTCTTCCCCTTAATTGGGCTCAAAAAATGTTTTTTTTGCAGCAGATAGAATAATTGTTTAAATATGCTGAATCTGAGTGATTGAATGAGTAAATGATGACTGAATTACCTGAGCCCAGATAAAAAATGGACAGAGGGTAAATAAATGCTAGATCTTTCTGCATTCCTAATGGCTTCATTAGTCACCTTTTCCCCTGGTTGAATGAATACCACATCCTATTCCAGCTACATATCCTTCACAAAGCTAGTCCTGGGGACAGAGGTGAAAAGCCAGAGCAGGTCCTTAGCTTAGGGAGTTTGCTTTCCAGGATACCTATATGAGCCAGAAAAACAGAACCCACTCTCAATACTTAGAAGAGAAGGTTTGAGAAAACGGTCCCACAGGTTTGGGTGAGAGAGAGGTGGAAGGAGGAATATAAGAGGGAAGTGATTTTTATTGTACATTAAAAACTGCCTATAGTGTCCACTCAGCCCAGGTCATTTTAGATGCCTGGAAATCATGGACTTAACCTCATTATGCAGAGAAACTATAGTAAAGCCAGGCTGGTTTCCCTTGGAGTGCAGAGACTTAAGCTAAGCAGAGGCTTCGTTTGGAAGGGGCTTGCAGTGACCTGAAGAGGCTCAGAAAGGCAGCATCATTGGCCATGCAGGGGTCCAGAACCCTTAAAGTCCTAATGTGTTCCAAGAGATAGCACAAGGTAGGCATCGCAAAGGCACAATTGACATGGACTGTGCCGATCAAACCACTCCCAGGCTTTGCCAGTCATTCACCATAACAGAAGTGTGAGCTGGAAAACCCATTCAGATTTTACAATTGAATCCAACCAGCCAAGTCATTAAATGAAATGAGTGGAGCTATTTTGATGACATCGGCCAGAAAGAATAGATGCCAAGCTCTCCTTTGGCCCCCATTTGCAAGCCAGCTCTGATAATCCAGTGAATAGAGGACTCCCCATGCTGTTCTGTTTTGAGAAACCTCATTCAGCATCAGCTCCATACAGAGTATTGTTGAGGCAGTTTCATTTCTGAGAAAACTCCTGAGAAGAAGTCACTCAGCCTGTCCGACCTGGTCTCTTCACCAAGTTGGTGTTTGGGTGTGTTCTAAGTGTGCCAGACAACCCTCTCTCATCCCAGCCTCACCCTCAAATGGAGGCTACTCCTGGTGCGCATACTAATAGAGCCCCAGCTGTTACAGAGATTCAGGGGAAACACTTTAAATGCAAATCAATGTGAATGTCTTTGTATCACAGATTAATGAATGTGGCAAGGAGAAAACTAGTTAACTATGTACAGAAATAGTCTCAGAAAGAAAAAAACAATAAAAAATTCAAGAAGGCCAGAAAAGACTTCCCTCCAAGGAGCGTTTCAGTCGTCACCAAGCCAGCTTGTGTCACTGTGACGTAACGTAGTCTTATGTGCTCATGAAATGGACCAAAGAGCTTATAGTCATCTTCTCCAAAGTTTAACAGCTACAACAATCTTCCTGGTATCAATTCAGCTTCTCTTTTCAGTGATTGGGGTATACTTGTCTACTCCTTATTCAGGGTTGGGGCACCTGGTGGATAAGCCATTCTAGGTTTCTGTGTGTTTAACTCTCCATCTGTCTCTTTGTGCTAATTGGTTCACAGCTCCTGTGCATCAGGGTGGGAGATGGTGCTGATATTAGAATTTGTCATTTTAATTCACAGTGCTTTGTAAACAGACGAGTGGAAGGTGAGTTATGGAGGCTGGGGGTGTGGGGTGGGGAGGTTTCTATTCCCTAAAGTCACAGCCTCTCATCTTTGATTCACCCTGATGCTCCAGGGAGTGTCATGAGTCTAGTTACAGGAGCAATGAGTTGTTTTGGGCTGGGATTTGCTACAGCCCAAACATCTGGAGAGTCACTGAGGCGCTCCTTCAAGCCTGGACATTCCAAAACAGCAATCCTGGGCACCAATCCCCATTGCCAGAATTTCCCTTGGCAAAACAAAGTTTTGGGGAAAATGTACTGTGGACCCAGCTCTGAACTGAAGAGTTTCCGTTCCAATCTTTGTCATGTGAAAGTAAGCTTGAACAATCTTAATCTTTGACTTCCATAAGCCATAACCCCCATAAGAGAACGAAATTGCAGAATCTGAAGTCTCTTTCTTTGGACTTGAGCAAAGTTGGAGAAGTAGGTGTAGGTGAATTGTTGTTTTGAAATAGTCATGAGTTATCTCAAGTATCTCCAAATAATGCTGTGGTAGAAACTTTAAAGCTGCCTGCCAATAATTCCTCTGGCCAGGCTGCTCTCCTCACCGGGGGCTGCCTCCCTTTATTCCCCTCCACCGAATCTGAACTGGCTCGTGATTTGTTTTGATATAGGGCAGTTAGAGCAGCACCCCTGCGCCCCCAAACCTGCCTGCTCTAAATAGGTTCTGCCATCTGCTGCATCAAGACAAAATATATAAGATCTTTAATGGAGAGGAACTTTAATACAATTAGTGTGCATTACAAAAAAGACAAAGAACATAGTTTCTAAATCAAACACCTGAAGTTAACCACCCCCTCGTGGGTAAAAGTCCACCCTAAAGGAGCTGGCTTGAAGCAATGCCTGAAAGCAGGGACCCATAGAAAAGGGTCAGAAATGGCCAGACAAGTCTGAGAGGAAAAGGGCAAAATCAAAATCAAGATAAACGCTGCCATAGTCAATCTCCCCAAGGGGCTCTCACCCATATCTGTTTCACCCAGTCCAGGCCCAGAAACGAGCAGCTTCTTCACCTGTCTCTGCTCCATGTGCCTCCCTCAGGTCTCCTTCTGGCTCTCCATCCTGCTTCCTTCCTCTTCAGTCTCCTCTCTGGATTCTTCTCCTCCCTGCTCAGCAACACCCTCCTTTTGGTGGGGTAGGGAAGCTGGAAACTCCCCTTTTCCTGGAGACCCTCCTGTTATAATTTGATCAATAAGATGCAGGGGATGCGAATTGCATCCCTAGAATGCTGCCCTAGAATCCAGGCTGTATGTTCTTAGGAAGCCAGTCCAGACAGCGGGAGGGAGAGGAGTCACAGGAGGGAGAGATGTTCAGGCCAAACCTGAAGACTAATAACGAAGCTCATTTATAAATAAATGATGCTTGGGTCTTAGTGGCAACCCATCATGCCTATTAAGGCCCTACATTTAGAGAGATGAATCTCACCTGGGATTATTTCCTCTGTTCTGCTGAAGAGTCCTGAAGATAAAGAAACATTTTTCCTGACATAATAAGCCATCAAAATACATTTATAACAAGTCCCAGGTACACTGAAGTTATCTGTGCTGCTGACAATGGGCTTTCCTCCCACCTGTCTCTTTCATTATGTTCCCAACAAAGGAGACACACTCTTACACCCGCCCTGACCAAAGATAACGTGGTGCCCTTGGAACTCTGACAATCACGCTGAGTCCATTTAATTACTTCCAGTGAGGGCAAGTTTTTTAACAGAGCCAGGACAGCAGGGACGTCCTGCACAGGAATAGTGGTGAATTGAGACTCGCTTATCAGGTCCTAAGTTCACAAAGGACAGGGCGGCAGGCATTTTCTTTCCTCTATAGGATCTGATATCAGGCCCTGGTCCATGAAAGAACCTCTAAAAGCAGACAAGTTAAAAAATACAACAAAATAGAATCTGTGGTAAAATGGGCTTAAATGTGCTCGATCTAGAAGTAGAGCTGATTTTTGTCCTCATCTCAGCTTTGCCCTCCTGCCAACCCAATGCTCAGCATCAATTTCAAAAACAAAACCTAATAAAAGCTCGACTTTGCCCATGTTTGAATATGAAATGTTGGCAAAGCTTCCCCACTTGATTCGGCTCTGTCCTTGATGTTGACTCTTAACCTACTAGTAGGAGATCCCTGCTAGGACCTCAGCCCTCATGCCCTGCCACACCCCACCATATGCTCTGCAGCTGCCCTAGCACCCCCGGCATTCACACAGGGAACCCCAGAGAACTTGCATCTTAAAACTCTAAAGAAGGAAGCCCTGGTTGTAAACTCAAGTGTTAACCTGCAGTTCTCTGGAAATCCACTGCATCTCTGTGCTCTCTCCCACCACAGCTTTGAATGAGCTTCCAGGGCCAGCATTTGGGGTCTATTCATCTTTGGCCTTCATATGTTATCCTGACAATTTGAATGACAACTAAAGCAGTGATCAGAAGAAGGTGGGAGGAAGGGGGGTGGTCTAAACCAAGTTGTTCTGGCTATTCAAGCAATGAGATATTTCTATTTCTTTAATTGAAGTAACATTACAAGACAATATTATGTAAGTGCATGTTGAGAATCAACATGTATGCCTACTAGATCAAATGCACTGCTAGAAGGCTGACTTCACCATATCATTGTCCCCAATGCCCTGATTTACGTACCCACTTTCCCTGGCCACTCATGGTCTAAAGGTTTACTTTTGTCTTACTTTTGTCATTGTTTTGTTTTCTCTAGATACCACATAAAATCTTACAGTGTTTTTCTTTCTCTGTCTGATTTACTAAGCCTAATAAGCATAATATCCTCTGACCATTTAATTCAAACTTATTTCTTAAGTTAAAATAACTTCCTTATACAGTCATATATTCATATTGTTCCCTTGTGGAAAATTATAAGTGAGATCTAGTAGTTCAGAGGTCTGGATAGACTTGCAAAAACATTCAGAGTTCATCCACATATAATCTGATGAACTAATCAAGAAGCCCACGAAGGGATCTCAAGAGAAGAGAGCACTGGTCACTGATGGTGACAAATAGTGTTTTCCTCACTGATAGCCATTCACCCACTTCATGTCAGGCCAGAGAACTAGAGCAAAAGGATTTCTGGCAACTCCAAAAGCCTTTCTCCCAATAACTGGAGCTGGAGAGGAGCAAACAGGTCCTCAGGCTAGGGGGATGCAGGGGCTGAGGCCCCATCCTGGCTCCTGTCACACAGGACTCCCTGCGTCCTGCCTGGAGACCCTCTGAAGTCTAAGCTCCCCATGGGTCTTCTAGGGACCCCATAGATATGGAGAGAGTGGGCAGAACATAGTTTCATTCAATCACATGGAGAGAAAGAGACATCTATGCACCAGCTCACTGCCCTGTGGAAGCTTAAAGTCTACAGGGAGGGGCTTAATATGTCAATAGGAAATGGTAGTAAGGCACGTGCCTGACTAAGGCAGCAGCATGAGGGGGTGGGAACCATACACTTGTTCTGTACATACCTGTGTTTGGGGCCAGGGAAGCCATGGCAAACTATGTCACCACAGCTAGTCCCCTTGACATAACTCAGCCTTGGTGTCCCATCAATGAAACTGAGGAAAAGTAATGCCTTTTCCCTGACTGTGGTAAGTGTGAAATAAGGGAAGGTATGAATGCCCCTGGGCCCTGAGCTTACACAATCAGGGGTTGCACGGTTTTGGTGTCCAAACCCCCAACCCCACCCCATAGCATCACTCACCACCTCTGAGAGGGAGAACCCCACTCACCTCTACAGCCTGGGATCTCACCCATTAGGAGAAGGGAAGAGCAGTTACCCACCTTTATTGAGCCTGTCACATAACCTGGATTCTGGGTTAAGTGCTTTTTGAACATCTTTCATCTTGGTGCTATATGAGAAAGGTACTTAGAACTGAGACTAGGTTGGTGGTTACCAGAAGGGAAGGGACTGGCTCAGAGTGAGTGACATGGGAAAAGAGGCTTGGTCAATTGCATGGTAGTAAATGAAAATGACTTTGGGTGCTGATGGTGATGTAGTATATCCAGATGCTAAATAACAAACTTTATGCCAAAAACTGACATCACACTATTAAATAGATCCATGTTTATTTTGAACCAATTTTAAATATGTATGTGTGTGACATATATATGTGTGTGTGTGCGTGTGTGTGTGTGTGTATGTGTGTGTACTGACTGTTAACTTTGGGGCAAATGTAGGAACACAGCCAGCCCCGGAGACGGTCAAGGTGTGGCAATGGGAAGCAGCAATGAGGAGCTCTTTGGGCACATTTAGGGACTCAATGTTCGGAAGCAATTTTATAGCAAATCTCAAGTCATAGACCACATAGAAAGACTCTGGAATGCCTGGGACTAAATCACAGTAAAGAGGGGAGCAGAAAAGGGCAAGGGGAAAAATGGCTAGTATACTGTATTGAGCCCATCACATAAGCTGGATCCTGGGTTAAGTGCTTTTTTGAACATCCTTTCGTCTTGGTGCCAGATATAGGAGAGGAACAGCGTGGTTGCAGGAGGGATGCAAAGAAGAGTAGAGACTGGAGTCAGGTCAGCAGAAGAGCAGGGGAGGTCCCTTTCGGGGCAGGCTGTCTGCAACTGTTCAGGCCTTCTCTCTTGGGCAGCTTTTCTCCACTTGAATTTGGGGCCAGCACTCCCTCTGGGCAGGGAGACATTTTTCTGCCTTTCCCCTCTCTCCTTCTTGACTTTCCCCTTTGTCTAGTGTTTCTGTCTCTGCTCGTCCCACTTGCAAAGCCTCATTTCCAGTGTTAAGTTCAAACTCTCCTTCCTTTGACAGCTTGCCTACAGCCCTGGTGCTGGCGAACCCACGCCAGGGGCAGGGTGTTTAGCAACAGTCCTCAGTGGGGAGTTCCCAGCTACCGTCATCCAATTCAGAGAAGTCTGATGTCCTATAAGGCAGAGGAATTACCCGGTGCTGTGGGCTGACCACGTTACATCAAGTTTTTATTGCATATAATTATATTCATGGAGAGGAAAGGGGATGACTTGATACAAAATTTCAAAGAAATAATAGGCTAAGGGAAGGGACTTTTACTGGAGAAGTTAATGGGTGCCCTTGTGTGGGTGCCACAACCACACACTACAAAAAGAATAAGGTGCCAAATACTGTTGCTTTCTCCTCAGGGATATAATCTCCTCAGGGGATGAAATCATCCATCCCTTGTCTTTATTTCTGTGTTGTAGCCAATGTCATGGTTCACTCCTGTTACCTCAACCCTAGGGTATTTCCAATAATTTCCAACCCTGCTGGAACTTTCCTTTCCAATGCTCATTACCTGCTAAGGGCAGATGGATTATCATAAAGGAAATTGGTATCATGTCATCCTGTGACGTGTCCACTCACTTCTACACACAGCTCCTTCTCCTCACACTCACTGTCCTCCACCCCTCCTTCCAGACTTTTCCCATACACTCATACATGAATCCTCTATATTCTGGCCCTAGTTACCCTCTGAACTTGTCACATGTTGAATTTTGATTGTGACTTTTTGAAAACTCCAGCTGTAGTAGTTCAACCTCTTGCCTGTCTAATCCCAGCCACACTCGTCTAGCTTCTCACCTCTCAAAGACCCACCGAGCTGTGTGCACACAGGTCGACACTGCCAACATAACAACTCCATGAGGACAGGGCGAGTTGATATTTTATGCATCCTTTATCTCCCACAGTATTTTGCATACAGTAAAAACTGAATAAATAAACCATTTTATATGTTGAACAAGTCAACGCAATTGCCTCTGGAATTCATAAGTTAAACTGAATCATGAAGAAATAAAACACAATGGCAGGAGAAAAATATAAATTACATATACTGCTTCAGTCTCACAAGACATTCAGAGACTACAGTAGCAATAAGGAGTTGTTAGAAGCTAGTGGATGGAAACAAAGGGCTGAAGAGACAGGGCTGACGACCAAAGGCCAAAGCAAGATTGTAACTGTGTAAGGTAGGGGAAAACAGCTCCTCTGTGTCCTCTGTTGTGCTGGTCCTGTCATCCATTGGACCCCAAGAGGCAGCAGAAAAAGTGGCCCAAAGTCATCCAGCTTAAAAAGGGTAGAATCAACCCAAAAGACACCAAAACACTGATTGAAAAAGATACTTGTACCCCCATGTTTATTGCTGCTTTATTTACAATTGGAAAAACATGGAAGCAGCCCAGATGCCCAAAAGTAGATGACTGGATTAGAAAGATGTGGTACATATATACAATGGAATATTACTCAGCAACCAAAAAAGAGAAACACATGTCTTTTGCAGCAACTTGGATGGAGCTGGAAAAGATCATGCTGAGTGAGATAAGCCAGAAAGAGAAAGAAAAATACCGGATGGTTTCACTCATAGCAGGAGTATAATGGACCAGGCGAGAAAATAACAAAAATAATGAACAACCATAGACCAGAGACATTATGTGGGGGTGGAGTGGGGAATGGGACCAGAAACGGGGGGGGGGGGACGGGAGGGAAATGCACGGGACTATGGTGGTGGCACAGGGGTGATTTGGTGATGGGAAACCCGTGGGGATTACAATTGAGATGAAAAAAAAAATGTGCAAAATGATGTAAAAATAAACTTTTTAATTAAAAAAAAAAAGGGTAGAATCAGGAGTCAACTTCTGGTGCCCCCATATCCTGCCCTGCCCCCTGCTCCCTCCCCCAGCACCTGAGCCTGGTAACTTCCAGGATACTCTGTCCACCAGGGGCAGGATCACAAGTAGAGACACTCCCCCAAAGGGTAGATGTTGGGGGGAAGCCAGCACAAGGAAGGAGAGGCAGAGGGAATATCAACAAGAAGAGCAGAGGAGCCAAGAGCAGGGGTTGTCTGCAGACAGGGGTCCTAGGTAAGGTGCTCCTGGCTGGAAGCGAGTGGAGAGATTACCTGATAACAGATGCTATTTTTGTTCATGACAATCTATCTGCCCTTCCCAGGAAGTAGAGTTGGAAAAGGAAGCTCTGGGATAGGTGGACATTATTTGGAGACTATGGACAGTCTAGAGTCAGGAGGACAGGAGTGAGCCAGGCTCTCTGGTAGGCCTACATAAGTGGAACTGGGCCTACATAAGTGGTGTCTATGGGGGCAGGGCACAGGGAGTGCAGGAGGAGAGTCACGGAGAAGGTCATCCCGTTGAGGGCCTGTACTCCGATGGACAGGGTTTCCCCAGGGATTGGTTGGCTGTGCCCTTTGGGTACTTCTCAGAGGACACAGGCCTTCCCACCCAACTGCTTCTCATGTGGGTGTCATTTCCAGTCATTCACCTTATAGTTGCTAGAAAGGAGGCAGAGTTGAAATGCTACCAGGGAATCTGTTTCTGTTCCAAGTGCCCATTTGACTATGTATATTACCAAATTAGTCCAGGCATTGGAATAATGTCTGTATTTATCTCCTATCAACTTAGCAGGTAAATAATAGAGCTGACTTTCAATCATTCCTTCGTGATTGAAGGTATGCTTCAACACTTGCTTCAACTGCTGCTCCCATTACTCTCACTAACAACCGGTATTTATGGTTAATATCATGGCTCTTGTTTTACAGGATGTTATTACTCTTGCAAGGGCCATTTATTGGGCACCTTTTACTTCTCAGGCCTACTTCTAGGGTCTTTACATCCTTACCTGCTAAAATTCGTTAAAACCCTGCCTGTCAGAAGTTCTACCCCTGTTGTATGTGTCTCTAAATCCCCTTATTTATGGCAGATCCTTTTCTAGATTACTTCTGGGAAAGAAATCTTGTCATCCTCATAGCCTCCAGGGGGCCCAGGGACCCCATCATGAATTAGGTGTTATTTTAAAATCTGAATTCTTATTCCTGGCCTTCTATGTGGGAGACATTTGTCTCAAGAGGCTGGTGTACTAAAGCTTGTATTTATTAGGGCCAAAATTTTATCTCCTTATCTCTTAAATCATCTCCTCCCTCACTGGGGGTGGGGGGGAGGGAAGAAGAAATTGTTCTCACCAGAATGAAGAGTCAGCACCAGCATAATAACTTTGGATGCATGGCAGAAACAGATATGCTGATATCTTATTTTATTATAAAACCACGAGGCTCCAGCTTGTGAAACTCGGAAGGTGTGAGCTTAGCTACAGTGACCTGGGGTCTACTTTCTAGGAAACACTTTAATTATTAAATTGAAAATAAAAATACTCAACTTCCTTTTCTTCACTTCATCTCACATTACTTGTTGATTTTGCTTTAAAGATCAAAATCTAGGTCCCTCCTTGCTGGCACAGTGGATTAAAGCATAGCACTAGGAAACTAACCACAGCTGCCTCAGCATGAGTTCTAAACCCAGCTGGGGAGGTGACCCACAAGGGCAGCAGACCTCTCCTGTCTCACCCGCTGTTCCTTCAGCAACGTACTTCGTAAATCTGCCTGTTCTGCTCCCCACTCTGTCTCTGGTAAATCCTCTCACTGGCCCTGAACCTCTGACCTGTACCCCAGTTCTATATGCATAAATAAAACAAATCTTTAAAAAAAATAAAAATATCAAAATACGGGCCCTCCCTGGTGGTGCAACGGGTTAAAGCACAGCACTAAGAAGCTAAAGCCACTTCAGCATGAATTCGATCCCCACCCAGGAGGTGGTCCACATGGTGTGGCAGACCTCTCCTAACCTGCCCTCTGCTCCCCTCAGCAGTATACTTCATAGATCTGCCTGTGCTGCTCCCCACTCTGTCTCTAGTGAATCCTCTCACCACCCCTGTACCTCTGGCCTGCACCCCAGTACTGTATAAAAACTAAATTTTTTAAAATAAAAAAGGATCAAAATACATTTAATTAGCCTATGCTGACTTTCATGTAAGATGCCTGTCGTACATAAACTACTCCTATTGTTGTAGAAGAAAACAGGAGACATTCACTCTCAGAATGAAGTAACATAATCATAATTGTGTTCTTCGCACTTCTTAAAAAATATCTCGAGTCATTTCTTGCTTCATCAGAATTTTATTAGAGGTGTCTAGCTCTCTCTGCCCCATGGTCACCCCCCTAAGCCCCTGCTCAGGCCTTGTCAATGGTCCCCTATTTGCCTGATGCCTGTGTCCTTGTTCTGGCATTTATGGTTTCATAACTTGTATTCTGATTGATTGGATTACAACAGTTTTATACACACATACACATGAAGGTGACTATCCACATACAGAAATAAATAAATCCTATCCATAAAAACTATACACATATGATATTTATATATTATGCACTTAATACACTATCTGTGTTGTTTGTTAAAATATACTTACATTGTATATAGGTTTATATTGTGTATGAATATAAATAAGGGTATATTCACAACCAGGAGAGCCTCACTACTATCTTCCATTGCTCTGTGCTTGTAGTAGTAGGCCCTTGGATGTACTATAAACAAATAGAATCGCTTGTTGATTCTGCTAAAGGTTAAAATACATTTCATTAGCCTATACTGCCTTTCATGTAAGATGCCTGTCGTGTGTAAACTACTCTATTTGTTGTAGAAGAAAACATGAGAAATTCACTCTCAGAATAAAGTAACATAATCATAATGGTGTTTTTTGCACTTCTTAAGTGAGGACAAGGGGCTTGGCTTCCTTTGGTGCTGCTGTCTGGAATTTCAGATATTATCAATAAATAAAATTCTGTCCCATTAGTGAAGGTGCTGGAATATATGAGGTGTGCTGCCCACACCTCAGGAGTCTCTTGCTTCTAATGCTTCCACAACCCACCCAGATGCAGAAGTAGGGCTAGACAATTCATGAATTCTTTGTTCATGAATTCTCCCAAGTATGATTTGGGCTTAGTGTCATCTCACCCATCAGCATCTTTAATGTTCTTTTGCAGACCCAAATCAATTTTCCTAACCGAACACCCCGCTTACATTGTAGAAAGTATCTAGCTGGACTTTTGCTGAAATTCAACTATTGAAACAGAACAAGGCAAGACAAAATTAAACCTTGCTTGACGGAGTTTGATTTTCCACAAGGTGAGAGGTAGCCACAGAGAGACTGCTGGCCCACGTGGTGCTGACTGCCCATCTGCCAATTCTGGTGGTGGTGGGGAAAGGTATCACCTGAAGAGAAGACATAATCTCTGTAAGATACAGGTATGTAGAAAGTCAATGGACGCAACTTTGGATCCTAGCTTACGCTTTTATGGCAGAACATTCTCAGGAGAGAACCGAAAGGAACAGCCAGAGACCCAAAGTAGAAGCGAAAGAAAAACATACATGAGTGCTGAGTCTTAGGCAGCCCAGACCCAGACTTTTCAGCTATGGTGAAGCCATTCCATCTAGAGTAGGAAGTGGAAAGGCCCACAGTAGTGTCCAGAGGCTGGAATCCCACCCCTGCCACATCCCTTACACCACCAATGCAAACTCTATGGCCAATTTCTTCATCTGCAAAATGGAATGGGCAGGGGGAATGATCTTCCTGGAGTTCCCCACAGAACTAGCTTTCTAAGATGATTTTCAAGCTAGTCAGTCACCAAATGTAGGGACACTTTTTTCTTTCTGTTGAACTGTAATCTCTCCTGCTACACTTTACTTTTTTTTTTAGATTGTTCCTTGGCAGAGTTACAGAGGAAAAGTCACATATTTGATGATGAAACATCATACTCTTTTTTTAAAAAAAAGTTAACTCTTCTCTCCTCAAAGTTATATATGTTTTATGGTGCAAAGAGTGGAAATATGGGGGAATATAGAAAATAAAATAATAACTGTTTATAATCTCACCCTAAGAGCTAATCACTAATTATATGTATTTTTCCCATCCTTTTATTTTTTACCATGGGATCATATGCCAAATATACTTTTGTACCCTTATATTTTTAAATGTATCATTGTCTTACAAGCATTGCTTTGCCAATAAAAATCATCTAAACTTATAAATTATGTTTAAGGTTGTTTAATGTCCCATCATAAGAAAACATATCAAGCCAAAGACTGGACTTATTTTGTGGTCTGTGATTTTAGTTTCTGGGAGGTTTTGTTCCCTTCAGACTAGTGCAAATTCGCATACATTAAAATTTAAAGGGGAATAACACAATGTTTAAGAGAAGTTAGCACACTCCTGCCCATCTTTTCTGAGTCTGGAGCCTTGTCCCCACAGTCTGGCCAGCCTTTTGTCTCTTACCTACTTACAAGTTTCCAAATTGCTTACTGCCACAATCACCCTCAATGTTTTTGACCAAAGCTGTACAATGGCAGGAGAAGACGGTGCTCGGTTATCCGGCAGCTTCCACCTCTCCTGCACAGTTCTCCTAATGAAGTCACATCTTTGGTTAAATCAAGAGTCTAGCATGAGAACTACTATGATTACATACATTATTTTTTTTTCTGCTGAGATGAGTAATATTTTCTGATTAAATGTAACATTAAGTACAACATTTTGTTGTTAGAGAATTATTAACTGGGTATTTGTTTTGCCATTTGTTGTATCTTCTATGTGCATACTTTGCTTGCTTTTCAGTGCTGTGCAACTTCTCACATTGCAAAATACATCAAATAATAGATGGGTTTTATTTATTTTCTCTATAGGCAACCAGTATGATATCTCTGGTTGCTTTATAGGTGACATGCATTTCTGTTGCCCAGATAATTATCATCACAACCATCCTGGGAGTTCTTATAGCCTCTCTGACAGTTTGTATCCTCCCATTTTTTTCATGCTGCACACTTCCTTGGTTCACTCCTTCATCTGTATTCAAGTCTTCATTTGTACTCCAGCAGTTTTCTGGAAAAAAAGGACTTGAGAAGTAGAATCTTGAGCCTTGGCTTATCATAAAATGTATTTTTTCATTATCATCACGATTTTTGTATACTTTAGCTGGATATAACATTTCAGGTTGAATATCCTTCACAACTTTGAAGACTTTGCTTCACTGTATTTTTGTAGTTAAATAGTCCAAGACTATTCTAACTTCAACATTCAGACATGTGATTGTGTAGTGGAACTTATTTTAGAAGTTTTTGGAAACTTCTTACTGATGACATTTTGAAATTTGAATGATTGGTCAGTTCATTCATTCATTCAGCTAGGCATTTGATGAACCCTCTCATAATTTCATGATTCTTAGTTCTAGAAATTTTGAAAAAATATTCCTTTGAACATTGACGCCCTTTTATTTAAAAAGATCTTTGTCTACTGAACAAAGAGTCATAACATCTATTTTAACTAGCTTTTTTGGTAATTAAGTTGCAGTTTTAAAATTCACTGCTGATTTTTATTACACAATAGTGACATGTATGTTATTTGGACAATATGGAAATAGGATGAACACTTTGTGAGATGCTGCCACTGCCTGTATTTCTGCTCTCTCTGTGAGACCATGGCTAAGATTAAGCTCTGAATATAAAATGTCACCTATTTCAGATGCACATAGACACACATTTTTATACAGACACATATAGACATATAGCCTATAGATTTTTTTTTTTAAAGATTTATTTGTGCCTTCAGAACTGGAGTACAGGCCAGAGGCTCAGGGGCGGTGAGAGGCTTCACCAGACAGAGTGGGGAGCAGAACAGGCAGATCAATGAAGCACAATGCTGAGGGGAGCAGCGGGTGGGCCAGGAGAGGTCTGCCATGCCATGTGGTCACCTCCAGGGCAGGCGGGAATCGAACTCATGGGGAAGTGGCTTTATCTTCTTAGTGCTGTGCTTTAACCCGCTGTGCCACCAGGGAGGGCCTAGCCTATAGATTTTTGAAGAGTTTATTTAAAACATATGAACAGAATCATAATATACCTTACTTTGTAATTGACTTCTCTTCACATGAGTCTTGGATCATTTTTCATATCTCTGCATACATACACATTCCATGGTATATAGGACCATGCTGATTTACTTAATCAAATTTCTGTTTCAATGATTTCATTCTTCTGAATGATGCTTAAAAGCTTATGACATGTTAAAAATATTAACACTTTAAAATAATGTTTATCGTAAGTTGTCATTCACTAATTGCATTTATTAAAGTTGCTTCTTAGCCTGGACAATGAATCAAATTGGTTTTTGTATAGTTAAATGAGAGAAGGAAAAAAATCAAAGCTATGAAAAGCAGAAAAAAGACACGCACTGTGGTTTGCAGGATGTTCAGATTTACCTTCATGAAGTCTACTGTGCCTTGGGGTCTGGTTGGGAAGCCTTGTCTAGGTCTTATCCTTGCTTCACTGGAGACTGGTGACTCTGATTACTTGGCTGTTCTATGATGTGTGCCGTCACCCCCAGCAAAGAGGTAATAAATAGAACCATAATCACAGTAACAACATTTATATAGCACTTTATAGTTACACAATCATTTCAAATGCATGACCTCATTTGCTGAGCATGATACATAATAACCATGCAATTTGTTCTCATGGCTCCAGCAGTTACATTTTGGGGGATGCTCCCTTTGGGATGTGGTGGGCCAGCTTTCTTGTCAGGCAGACGTGGATGAACAAATTGTGCGTTGGTTGACTAGCCTTTGGCTACACCACAGCCCACCTGAGTCTCAGCTTCCTGGGTTAGCACTCGCACTCTGTAGGACTGTTGCTTAGGACTGTTGCTGTGAATAGTATTATGAAAGTAAAACTTGTAGCACAGGGCTCGCTCACATATTTTAAGCATTCAATAACTGAGAGCTCTATTTTTTCTCTTTCCCGGTCCAACTAGCTGTTCCTTTTTTTTTTTTTTTTTTTTTTTTTTAGTTGTTTTAGGGATTTGCTTCTATAAAAGAATGGTGAATTGTAGTGACTTAGACTGAAGCTTATCTTTCCAGGCCAGATAAGAAGGAGGGAGAGAAGATAGAAGTCACTGGAAAAGGGATAGTAGGGTAGAAGGGAAGGAGGTATTGTATTGGTAGGGGAAGAGTGGATGGAGTTTACTTGAATGTAGACTATAGCATGTTCAGCTAATAAAGCTGCTGGGTATCAAATCCCACTTGGCAATTAGCATCCAAAGATGCATGAGATCTCCGAGATTGATGTTTTCCAAGTTTTAACCACAGAATTCTGGTGACACAGGTTCCAACAGAACCTCATTTTGTAGCAGGCAGGCTGTAAACAATCCTTGGATGATGGAGCTAGGTAATCGAAGAGCCTCTTCTCAGGGGAGTTGTGATTCAGAAGAGATGACTCACTTAGGTATCAACAACCACAAACTGTTCAGCATTATCCCCCTTCACCCTCTAATCCGATTCTGCTCTGTTCTCTGCCCTTCTTCAAAGTATTATAAGGCCTAATTCCATGGAGGGAAAGGCAAAGAATAATTGAGATAACATCTTTGAAATAACCAACCCTCAAACAAACAATGAATGAGTAATGATTGGCAAGCTCTGGTGATCCTGGGAACCATCTCTGTTGTTAAGCTAGTCTTTGCCCTTATTTGATGATACTCACTTACGACTATTTACATTTGTGGCGTCAGAAGACAAGTCCCATGTGTGGTCTGGTTAAAAGGCCAAGAAATAAAATTAATAAAAGGCTAGCTTTATTGGTCTTTTGTGATAAGGCCTAAGTGTTCACACCAGTGGTTTTTAATGATTATTGATACCCTCCAGATATACAATGCTGACTCCATTTAGCACTTTAAATTCAAGGAAATAGATCTGAAATATTAACTAAGTTTTATCGATTACTACAGTGGCACTAAATGCTCGATTTTCTATTGCTTGCTCTGAAAAAATTGCCATAATTGAATCAACATTCTTTCAAATAATAGTTTTCTATTATTGAGTGACCCACAATGATTAAACAAGATAATAAGCTTCAGTGATTATGGGTTTGAGTTTCCCTAAGTAAAATAACATGGTTGATGAGACCTCATTAAATAAGTCCATTATCAATCTGCCATTCCACAGACTTTAAAGAAAAATAGCATTGTTGGCAAATAACTATGAGAGGTTGCTCACTGTAGTTCTAATTGTTGCTATTTTTACATCCAAGTGATGTTTGCTTTATCTTTTAAATTATACTATACAAATTTAATTTACAGTGATTTCTAGGTACTGTTCAACTCCCTGGGATTCCATTTATCTTGAAAATGGAGATCAACCTATTCATCTTTGCTGGTTACTCATTCCTCTCTTTCCTCATTCTTTCTTATCTCACTTGAATAAAGAGCATGAGTATTATTTGCTTAGAACATTTAAGTATGGCCCCTTTCTACCTTAACAGAGACCTTTGAAACCAAGACAAAGAGAAGAAAAAGTAGACCCATAATGTATTGCATTCCATGTATTTTCTTTGCCTTAAAAATGTAAGAAGTGAGATACTTCAAATACAATTGGGTAGGATAAAATAGGAGACAAGGTGAGAAAACAAGGACAGGAAGTGTTCCATAAAGGTGCAGTCGCTTCCCAACACCACAGCTTCCAGACAGATTTCTATACTCTAGGTAAGGGAGAGGGAGTGATGATTTCCCCCTGAAAATAAACCACGTTTTAGTTTATTCATTTTATTTTATTTTATTTGCTGTTTCTTGTAACTCGATGTCTTTAAGAAACATAACACAGCTGTGCCATTACCACCTTTTTCTGAATTTCTGCAAATACATCCAGGTAAGCAGATTAATTGATTGGCCTGCAAAGTAACTGCTCTCTACTAGTTTTAGGACTAAAGATGACAAGGTATAGTTAATCAAGAAACATACGTGCTTCATCTATTTGGGGTCTTGGCAGGACTTTTAAATTTCAAGTAAGCTAGGTATTTTTTATTTGATAATTTGGTCACCTCTATCATCTCTGTTCATTTGTTTTTTCCTAGATCTATCAATTTGACTTTTCTCTCCAACTTTTAAATTATTTCCACCTCAACTCTCAATCCTAAAGATATATGGTTTGTTGTTGGCTTGGTTCTGTTTACTCTTTTGTCATGTTTGTCTTATTCCTCATATTAGTGAAAACATTCAGTATTTGTGTTTCTTCTTCTGACTTATTTTGCTGTCAGTTATCTGTTTTAAAGCCTTGGAAAAAACTATGCCCTTTGAGCCAACAATTCCCCTATACGTGATCCTGAACAATCATCCATAAAGTGTGTAAACATCTGTGCTTTTTCTATTGTTTATTACACTGAAAATCAGGCACAACACAAATGTCATGCTCAAAGGCATAAGCAAGAAAAAAATGATGGTCACATCCAGCTGAGGAACACTTTCCAGCTACAGACAGTGCATCGCAATTTATTTATTGACAAGGAAGAATGGTAATATATTAAGAAGAAAAGGTATATGTAGAAGGGAAGATTGTGCAAAAATGCCAAATATTAGCTCCATTTAAATGAACATATATATATAAACAGAAAAAGCCTGGATGATATATGTGCTATGATTATTTATAGATGATGGCAATAGATATGTTTTTTTTCTTCTTCTTCTTTAGGTCTTTGTCTATTTTCCAGATTATTTACAATAAATACAATTTATAATAAACTAAATGCTATGTGTAAATAAAATACTTTTAAAAGATGGAAAGTAGATTCACTGTTTCTGAGAATATGTATGGGAGTGGAAGTTGGTATTGCTTTTTCACTGCTGGACTTGACCACAGTGGAGAAGTTGGGGACAGAGTCATCTTATAGGATCTACTATGACCTTTTTCATTTTTCCCCCCATTTACACAGAATAACTGAGGTATAAGCCAGAGATTTAGGGATGTATAGGGGAAGACTCACGAGGAAGGGGAACTGATTTTCTAAAACACACTGCCAGGGGGGAACAGAGGCAAGACAGAAGAGGTCTGATGTGCCATGTGGGTCAGATCCCTGGCTGGGGTTCGAACTCAAACCACAGAGGTGATAGGGCTGAGACCTACCCCCCAGGCCACCAGGAAAGTCCCCTACTTCCCTTTCTAAGCCTTCGAGGCTTCTGCATATCAAGTTAATTTATACTTTCTTCTTTCACTGTCATTTTGGGTTCTAATAAACTATTCCCTATTTATCCACCTATTTTCAGATTTCAAAATTTTGTTAACATTTCTTATTTGAAGAAATTATCTTTCCTTTTCTATTTCTCTTTATATTTTTTTCCTACTCTACTCTTATTTTAACACAATTTCTGAAGGAACAAAGATAAATATTTGCATTCAATCCAATCCATTTAACAGGAAGTCCCATGGATATTTATACACTTGCTCCTATTCATAAATAACATTATACCAGATGTCACATAAAAGAAACTTCAGGAACTTGGCCAGGCAAGTTCATCTAACTTGGTGAAGAGACATGCGATGTCACTTAGATTCACCTGATCTAGCCAGGAGTTGATTAGTCTAGTCATGCCAAGGATATGCAAAAAAAGTAAGTGCCAAAACATAATATGCCAATTTCTCTATAATAAAATGTTGTGCTTGGCAAGGAAGGAAACTGCAGCTGTTCTGTACAGATGGCAAATAGCTGACTGTGTTTTTAACAGGATACAATGGAATATCTAAAGTGAATAGACACATCAAGAAATAGACTTATGAGCTAAGTTCCAACTTCCCATTTTAAAAAAAAAATCCCCGAATAGTTAACATTTATTTTGATTTTTAAATGAGAAATTCCCCCAAACCACTGACCCATGCAGAGAATTTCCAATTAGTTCAATTCATTACATATTGTACACCCAACTGCATTTGGACTTGCCTAAAATTAATTGATTTTTCGGGATTCATGTTTGTACCACCTGATCCAAAGTATTCATTAAAATATAGAAGAGGAAATGAGGACAGAAGTATCCTTGTGTGTAGGTGTGTGTCCACATACATGTGTGTACATGCTTTTTCATATTTTCTGTATATTCACTCAGCCTTCAGATCTACACAACTAGAAATTTTTTAAGAGCAGATATAGTGACATATTTTTCAAGATTCTTCTTTTTCTCATGGCTCCCAGCCCTCTACTAAACACATGGTCAGGAGTCACTAAATCTCTGCTGATTCACTGGGTTTTATGGCTGGAAAGGGGTGTCTGATACTCCAGCAACACTAGGAATACATCTGGATCTACCTGATGCAAACAAGCTGCCTAGTGAAAATATTGGCTAAGAATTGTCAATCAAATAAGTCAGTGTTGAGAAGACAAATGTCAGAGTTGTGGAGAAAGAAAATCCAGTGGTAGTTCCAAGCAGCTGGAGAAGAAGGTAATGAATTTATTATGTCTGGGATACAGAGTTACAGTTGGGGAAGATGAGAAAGTGCTAGATGGATGGTGATGATGGTTGGTAACAACATGAGTTTGACCGAGGGCCACAGAGTGGCACACTTAAAAATAGTTCAAAGGCCAGGCCCTCCCTGGAGGCAGAGTGGGTTAGGACGCAGCACTGCAAGTGAGCCACAGCCTCTTCAGTGGAAGTTTGATCCCCAGCCCCAGGGGTGACACACATGGCACAGCAGACGTCTCCTGACCAGCCTGCTGCGCCCCTCAGCAGTGTACTTCACTGATCTACCTGTTCTGTTCTCCACTCTGTCTCTGGTGAATCCTCTCACCGTCCCTCCACCTTTGCCTTGTACCCCAGTTCTGTATGCACAAATAAATAAATCTTAGGGGGAAAAATAGTTCAAAGGCCGATGTTAGGTGATACACATTTACCCCAAGAGAATACAAAGAATTGTCAGTTCTGTCCTCTGTGCCTTGGAGGCCTCCTAGTGCCAGGAATGTCTGAAATTCTAGAAAGATCTCTGTTTACCAGGCTGATTTCAGTTTAATGAAACTCTAGGTCATTAGTCTGGATGCTCTGGGATCTGGTCAAAAGAAAACTCATCTCTGAGTAAAGCACAATGGAAACTTCCTTCATGGACATGCATGGAGATCATCTGCCCTCAGTACTTCTCCTTCACTAATAACTGTGGAGAAGGTCAAATTTCCATTGTCAAGTGCTACTTGGGGCCCTCACAGAGGAGTGTGATCCATTCAAGGGCACAATCCTGAGTCCATGGTATTTGCTAAGTGGCTGTGACCATTTGGAGTCAGCAGCTGGATTTGAAGAGAGACTATGGACTCGTTTTGGGGAAGTCAGCCTTAGCATGGTAACTTAATCAAGCATCATCAGGGAAAATGCTCATTGAGACTTGGATTTTGTCAAGTGTTCTGGTAGCTGAATGACATTCCAGGGGGTCTATCCCTGAGTGTGACCTAAAGGGAAATCCAAATTGTAAATAAGAGTGGAAATGGGGGTGAAAGTTTGACCTCAGCAGGGTTGGCTGGGGCAGGAGCTGGACCCCAAGGCTCTGAAATATATGAAGGTGGCAGAAGCTTGTTGCTTGTTGCTGGGGATGATGGCTGGGAGACGTGATGTCTGAGAGTTTCTGAACAGGATCCCACACCAAGGAGATGACAGTCAGCCACTACAGAGAGCACATGATAGGAAGAGAGAAAAAGGAAGGAGAATCTCCCTTCATAGCATCATTTTTGTCATTCATTCCCCTCTTGCCTATCTCTTGCCTCTCCTCTTCAGGCTTCGACAAACTAAAGTCACTTCCTGGGCTCACATCTCCCCAGTCCTCGAGGCCCTTTTGCAGAGCGTGACTCTTCCGTATCCCTTTCCTAACTGAGCTTCCACCAGCCTTCCCTTGCTGACTTGCTCTCTTGATTTCTTTGCCCTCAGAACATCCTCCAGAGCTTCCTTGTGTCCCCACCCTTCACTTCCTGAGAACCAACTATAAGATTTACCCAGGCAGGTTCTTCCTGCCATGGAAGAAAATTATTTGCATGTATATTTACAAATAACAAAGGATATCATCAGTATTAAAACTATATTATTAGTTATTATATAACATGACAAACACTTGCAAATATGTACATTATAATATAGTGTATAAATTGCAAATATTTACAAATGTATAGTATGTAGTGTAAAGCATATGACATGCACAGTTACAATTACAAAGATTACATAAATTTTTAGTTTAAAATAAATTTCTAAAACGCTCATTTATCAGTGGTGAAATAAGCTACCCAGAGCTGGAGGTTACCTTTAACCTTCAAAGGTCCTATCCTTCACAATTTTTTGTTTGAAGTCAGTTTGCAGCTAGAGAAAGGAAAAAAATATATATGAAGAATATCTAATTTTGTGAATCTCATTTTCTCATTTTCAAATTCAAATTTCAAATGGTCCCTGAAGCAGTGGATTGCGAAGGCAGCACAGTGATGAAAACTTAATAAAAGACGCAGAAGATCATAGATCATGCCAGCCCATCAGCTGTCCTGGGTAAGGGAACAATAATGGCATTATTCTAATATTTGGGCTGTTCTTGGCTGTTTCACTTTCCACAATGACAGCTACTGGGCTTCAGTCTTCATCACTGTCTAGCATGAGCACATCATGGTTTCTGGTCATTTCTGCCACATCATTTCTCCTACTGCCTCTGCTTTAGCCAGTGTGTTCACCACCCCCCCAATCCAGGCTGGGTAATGTCTTCATATCATCACTTTATATCCTGGCTTTTGTCATTTCCCATCCTGGCTCTCCTATCTTTCAACCCATGGACTGTGCCCCCAATTATCTTTCCAGACAAGAAGTAGAGCTCCAATGATGCCCTTCTCTGGGGGCCCCAGCCCCACAGGGCAGGCTGAGGGCTTTGGAAATACGAGGCTTTCACAATCGTGACTGGCTCATTGACACCCTCCCTGCCTTTCACTGCGGCCCCCTCCTCTCTGGCTCCCAGCCCCCTCTCCCAACATGGTATTTCCATGGCCAGGATCTCAAACTTGTTGACATTCATTTTACTTCTCTGGGTTTTTCCTGACAGTCCCTTCCTATTCCTTCCACCTGGGCCAAGGCCTGGCCTGCACAGGTGGCAGTGCTTAAGCAACTATGCTCATCTTACCAGGGCAGGTGAGGAACATGCTCAGCTGTGAGCTGCCTCTAGACTTGTGCCTGGTGACTTTGCTCCTCTTCAGGGGTAGATAGGGTGTCACGTTGTAACTGCTCACCCATCTAGGGTCTGATGCTATTCCCATGACTTTACACAAAGACACTGCAACCAGGAGCCCCTCACACTGTACCCCCTTTCCTTTCACAATGCCTAGCTCCATGCGCACAAGGAGGGTTAGATAAGGGAAGGCTGAATGAAGAGGGAGGGAGACCACCTGTCTAGGAGGCATGGGTAAACACTGTGCCAGCTTCACCATCGCGGGTTGTCTTGGCAGCAGCAGCTGCACCCAGGAAGTGGTGATGCAGCTCCTCTATCTTCACCAGGAGCCCCAAACAGCAGCCTTTGAGAGATCAGTACAGCTTTGCTTTACTTCGTGGTTGATTTCTTTCTGAAATTCATTTCCTCATTGTCTCACAGGAGTCAATTTGACATGTAAATGAAGAAGGTCCTAACAGAGATCAGAGGACCTTCACCATCTTTCTTCTCTCCCATTCTCAGGAGGGGAGATTCTGTTGATTCTGGGAGATCAGCAGGTGTTACTTTGTCCCCAAACTCTACACTCAAGAAAGTCACAAGAGCAAGATTTCAATTAGTGCTTATCTGCCTGCTGTCAGGAGTGATAATTAGTTGAATTTCCCAGTAAGCAATTTAGTAAAATGCCTCCAAAATCTCCAAAAACTTCAACCTTTTTGATTTAACAATCTCCCTTCATTAATGGGGAAAAAATTATATATATAAATATATATATATATGCGCATATATATGTAAAGATACAAGTTTGTACACACATATGTGTACACATATTTGTTTTCTAATGTAAATAATTCTGGGTTGAATATATATGTGTATGTATATAAACATGGATGAATATATACATATATGTATATCTTGAAACCTAATTAGGCTAATTCAGCAAAGCCTAGATCTCATAGGTTTATCCCAGGCTTCTGGCCCCACACAAGGCCCCTAGAATTTCTTGTGCCTTTTGGAGGAGAAAACACTCTTCTTTCAGCTTCTTGCTCCCTGCTGCACACTTCCGAGCTTCCTGGGAGATGCCTCGCTCCCAGGCTTGCTCACTCCCAGTCCAGATCTATGGATGACCATTGGCTTCTCAACTTCAATAAGGCCCTTTCTTGCCCCTCTTAGTCTCCCAGACTCAGAGATTCTGTGTGTGTGCTACCTCATTTAACAGCCTCACAATCATTCCTGAATCTCACTACACAGAGCTTCTCCAAGAGGAAAATCAAAAGCACAGAAGGGGGCAAAATAACATCTTACCAACCCAAGAATATCAGCTTGTGTCTCTGGCATCAATATCCTTGATGTCACCAGCTGCTTCCCCAGGATGGGTGAGAAGGGAAGGGTGAACATGGGGCCACATGGTTACTGCACACTCTCCTTCCTTGGCAAGGCATTGGAGATTAATGCCCATCCGACACCTACACAGAGAAGGCAGCTGCAGTTAAATACAGGTGCTCAAACTCTGCCTGTTCTCTGAAAGGAAAAGTGGAGACTGTTGACTTTTTGAAAGAAGTCAAAGACATGGGGTACAATGCTGATCTCTTTGCTGTCTGTCCAAAGGCAGATGAGCTTGGAAATCACAGCTCCCTTATCATGAACCCATGTCCTGTGAGCTGGTGATCATTTGATCTTTTCTACTTCGACATCCTTTACAACCTGCCTCCCTCCTCACTCTCCCCATCCCATCTTCCCACAACACTTCTGAACAGAGTATCCCAGGAAGAAAGTCTTCTGGTTGCCCTCTCAGTGTGCCTCCTTATCTGCCTCACTGTCCACCTGAACCCACTTCTCCAGTTCCACAGACATCACTAGCATGTTGACTGAAGCTCTACTACCACTTCACCAGCACTGTGTGCTACCAGAGAGGCAGCTGTTTTGTGTCTCTGGGCTTTCAAAAATTAAACTCATGGCACACTGCTTCCTTGGTGGGACTCTGGGGGTTTCCTGGTCTCCTCTCTTGCAGTTGACTTATGGATGTAATAAAATTGCAGAGTCAAACCCTCCCACCATGGAGAGCTGTCCAGCCCAGATGCATTTAAGAAGCCACAGAAGGTGAGAGATGGGCTTCCAGGGGCTGTGGAACAGCCATATAATGGGCTTGGGCTCTCTTTGAATGAAATGTCTTGGAACTAGATAGATATGGTTACACATGGGGACAGGGTGATGCCACTAAAAAGTGATTCAACTCATCAATATCAGCTTCAGGGCAGGAGCTGAGACAGAGGACAGAGAAAATCTGATCAGAACGTGTTCTGGAAACAACCAGAGGTGACAATGTCCTGAGAAGGCTTGTGAAGTGGTCAAATCCTGGAGTCTGTGTTTCCAGAAAAAGTTTCTATGAGATGTGGGATATGGGCCAACAAGGGGCTGAGGGCCAGAGTAGGTCGTGTAGCTTGAATTTTCAGAAAGGAGCTCAACTGGACTAGTCCTGACTTACCACGTGCACCAATACTTCTAAGTGGCTCAGTCTCTTGGCAGAGCAATTGTCTTTTATTGCTGGTGTTATTTCTTGTCCAACATAGAGTTGAAAGAATGAAAGTTCCTGGGATAAGCTTGCTTTTCACAAATTTAAGAAAATCCTTTCCATCTGCCCTTACAAGAGAAAAAAGTGGTTTCTGTTTCTTAAGATTGTGTTTTGCAAATTATGTCTTAGGGGAATTACACCTTGAGTTTTTATAACGCTTCTTCACCCTTCCTACTCCAGGTGATGCCCAGTTTTGGGAATACTGAGCTACCTGGCAACTCCTGGCAGAGTGTCTTAACTATGAGAGGTATCAGTGCAGTTCTCTTCATGTCTGCTATCTGAGAGAATTATTTTTGAGCCCAGGAATCTTCAGAATTCCTCTCCCTTCAATTATTTCAATTTCTAAACATTTATCCAACACTTACTGTAGGTCATTCATTATGTAGTTGATAGGAAAAAACTGCAAAAAAATAATATGTGCTTCCCAAACTCCAGTAACTTTGAAGCATTTGTTTCATTCAAAACAGTAAGCAAACTGACCTCTATTTTTTTTTTTTGCCCAGTTGTACCCAGAGAGGGGTGGAAGACAGTTTTAAAAATATTTAGCATCTAGAAGTTCCCCATGGTGACATTGACAGTAATGTGACTGTGTTACTGCTAATACAAACACTAGCTCAGCACAGCAGAGCTGCTGTAGAGCGCTTACTTGGCTTTACAAAATATTCCTCTGTATGAACCTCCACCCCATGGGCCGCCTTCTAAATAGAACACTGTTCTCTGCTTTGCGTCCCTCTTGTCATTCATTTCATGTGTCCATGCAGCCATTTATCCATTCATTCATGACTCTCAAATACGTGTTTCTGTTAAAAGGATAATTTCTATGACTGAATCTTCACTCTTGAGCATAAAAATAAGAACGTCATACAGGAAAAAGTGTTGATTTATAGAATTACTAAGGTCCGTGGGCATAGTAGAAAGTGCAAAAGTGCTTTTTGCTTCAAAAAGACAGCTCTTGACATGAAAGGTTGATGATGCCTGTAATGAAGCAAGGCACACAACTGCTGATTCCTTACTTACCCAGCCTCAGCAATCTTCATTCATTTGATTGAAAGATACTCAGCCGAACAAATCAAGATTAAACAGGCAATTGTCTATCATCATCATCATCATCATTTCAGTTATTTTGAATGTTGTGGCCAATGCATGAAGGTTTAAAAGAAAAAGAACAAGAGTGACTGTGGGAAAGGAAAAAAAATGTCACTTAGAGAGGACCAAAATTCTATGTGGAAGACTTGAGAGAGACTTGCAGTCAAGATTGTGCTATCATGGAAAAACCAAGACAAAGAGTGGCAGTGATACTGAAAACATGTATAACTGAAAAAAGGTTCATTTTCAGATTTTACAAAGATTGTCCACAAATCCAAAAGAAAAGGCAAATAACCAAATAGGAACATGGGGAAAAAATTGTGACTCACAGGAATAGGAGAAATATGAATGGTCAATAAACCACTGAATATATGTTCAGCCTTATTGAACCTACCCCCAACTCCAAACTAGTTGCTGCTTTGGTAAGGTCCTCGAGTGAAGGTGTGTCTTTGCATTTTAATTTAATTTTTCATACTCCAAAAGTAAATGCTTATCAACTCAAAGAATGCATGGAATTGATGAATGTAAAGATATTCCTTCTTGCGATGGATGATTCAAAGTCAGTATCATATTGTATTTATTTTTAATATATTGCTATACGATCTCATAGACTGCAGGGAAATCTGGGAAAAATCTAGTATGGCAAAGGGTTTTTTTTTTATTTTTTTTTAAAAGTTGAATAAAAACTAAACAACTAAAAGTCCAAAGCAGTACATAAAATAATGGTCTGTGAACCATAAAGTCTAAAATATTTCTCTCTGTTTCTTAAGAAAAACTTTGTAGATGCTAAATGTAAAAATATATTAAAACACATTAAGATGCCATTTAAACCCATCAATTTGTCACAGATTAAAAAGCCTACTATAGCAAATGTAGGGTCAGGTGGAATAACAGAGAGCTATTCACATAGATACCCAGAAGGAGCTTGCATTGCTGCCTTTGCTACAGAGCAAGATGGTGCCATGGAGCAGTTCATACAATGAATGTGTCCATATGTGTCCACATGTGTCCATGTCCAAGGAGATGGGCAAGGGGATGGGAGGAATCTGAAATAGCAACAACTCATTGAAAGGAAAATGGATAAACACAGTGGTGTATATTCAAACAATTGAACATAATAAAGTAGAACTCTTTATATTATGACTAAAAATCACAGTGTAATACTGAAAGAAAAAAGGATAAAGAAAAATTGGAGACAAGTATACACAGCATACTGTCATCTTTATATTTTAAAGCCTACATCGATGATATTGCTTTTATTAATCCATAGCAATAAAAATAGAAAAGCATAAAGGAGGATTTATGTAACTAGGTTCATAGCCACCTCTGGGGGAGAAAAGGGGAAGAGACATGTGCTAAGCAAGAATGTGAGAAGCTTACAAATATGTTAATGCTGCATCATTTCTGGTTATTTTAAGCTTTAGAAGCAGATATGGAAGAATGTTGAGATGTTTTGTTTTTATCACTCTTTTTCACATTTGGAAGTTTTTATAATAGTAAGAGTGCAAAGAAGAAAAATGCAAGAGAATTGTTGGAAAATTGTAATTAAAAAAGATGTTCAATGAAGTAACAATGCAAAGTAATATAGCGAAATTAAGTGTTCTTGAATGCCATCAAAGTTACATGGTAACATGGAGAAAAGATACTATTCTCAATATGAAAACAAAATATAAAGCAAGAAGAAATGTATATACATACACACACACACACACATATACATACCATGAACTCAATACAATGCACATGGAGACGTTTATGAAAAATAACTGAGAAATATTAAAGAAGTTTAAAATAAATGGACATGACAAATATACCCTAAAATAAAATCTTAATATTTCAAAGTTATTTTAATGCAATGCTATTGAAATTTTTGAGGGAATCTAGTGAAATCAGTCTGACAATTGCTGGAAAATGAATAAATGAATGAAAATACCACTAATGTTTTAGAAAGAGACTTAATGAAGCTATTTGCTGAATTTGTTTAACATGTAGGTGTTTGTTTAAATGAAGCTATTTGTTTCATATGTATCTTAAAACTACAATAACTAAAATTATGTCACAATTAAAGAAGCTGACACATATGTTAAGCTGACACATCCATGTATATATTAAGTACATGTGTATTAAATAATTATTAAATATTTAAAAAATATGAAAATAGAAGAGGATGTCCTATTTTGTTTAGTATCTTTGGGGAAATTAACTGTTCTCATACCCTTTTTTTAAAAAATTAAAATGCTATTTTTAATATATTCACATATTTGGAAAACTTTATGAAAAGATAGGACTTTGTTTTTCTAATCTGTGACTGGAGAAACACATTCTAAGCTTAAAAACCATGAAAAAATCATAAAGATGAAAGTATATATAAGTAAGATGTCATTAACAAAATTAAGCATTTGACAGATGAGAAAATGGCAAGTATTATATTGCTTTCCTTCAGGCATTAATTGAAAACTCAGCAAAGTACACACTTCACCTAAACAAAAGGAAATACAAGCAGCTACTGAAACGGGTCAAGTCTAACATCACAGGGGAAGAAAAAATTAAAATGAAAGCACACTATATAACAAAATATGTGGCATCCTCATCCAAAAGAGCTCATGCTCACACCCCAGTGAGCAGAAGGCAGGTAGGGCCTTCTTGGAAAGAGGTCTCACGGTTTCACAATCTTTTTTGTCTTTTGATCCAAATATTTCACAATAAGAAATCAATTCTGAATTCTAAGTAGATTCTAAATAACATATTTTTCTACAAATGTGTTTAGCTAGGCACAAAGAAACAATAATAAAGACATACTGTTAACTGACAACAGAAGAATTAAATTGAGAATATTCACTATTAGAATATTAAGTGGCCATGAATGTTATCTTAATGATAATTTACTAATGACTTGAGGAAATTTTGTGCTAACAGTAAAATTAACAGCACTCAACATTGTATGCAAGTTGTGGTTATTATATACACACAGATATATATGTGTGTATGTATGTATATATATTTGTATACATATATATAAATATGTGTAGATATATTTGTATACATATATTTGCAGGTATGTGTATGGGAAAAACACTTCAAAGTTATTATTAGTAAGCATAGATTGACATTTTAAATGGCTATTTTTTTGTGTGTTTCTGTACTTTCCAAGTTTTAAAGCAATTACATTGATTTTTAAAAATTTTTTCAAAGTATTTTTTGTGTAGAATAACAAGGGTATAGACCAGAGATGTGAAATGTGTATGAGAATATTCACTAGAGACAGAGTAGTAAATTTACTAAAATACACTGCTGAGGGGAGCAATGGGAAAGACAGGAGAGGTCTGCTGTACCATGTGGGTCAGTTCCCTGATCCAACTCAGGCCATCACAGTGATAGCCTGGAGACTTAACCCCTAGGATACCAGGGAAGCCCAAACAACTACACTGATTTTAATAATCATATATCAAATAATAATTTTCATTAATAATTTTCATTAATTTACTAAATCAAGAATAGTTCAACTATCTTTTAATGTTCTGATTAATAAAACACATACATGCTTTTCCCATTTGTTAGGCAAAGAAATACTTTTTGTGAAAAGAAGTCTATTAAACTGGTATACTGGCTCTCAGTGATAAATAACTTAAACTTCTTATACTCAGAAAGGGCATGAATTCAGTTGTATTTAATACTGCACAACTGAACTACCATTAGAAGTGAAACCCAATGTATTTGTTGTCAGGAATGGGACAACATTGTGAGCTTGATCTTTTCAGGTGTAGGAGTGAATTATAATGTCAGCGAATCTGGAGAAATAGCTGATATTTTTAAGAGTTTAGATGTGCAGTTTCATCAATTTCCATATTTGGGGAGCTGTCTCAAAAACTGAGTGCTTGCCTTCCATCTCCAGAGACTTGTTTGTCACTTACATTGTGAGGTAACTGATAACGAGCTCGTAGTTAAAGGCTGATTTGAAATGGAATTTTTATAGAGCCAATTTTTTTGGTTGTTTAAAGTTAATTGCTTTGTACCTAATTTAAGTCCCACAGGGAGCAATTCTGATCTCCCCCAGCAAACTTTATCTTAAATGAGGCTGATCCATAATCCTATTACATGTGTCTGGGTGTCTATCAGGAAATACCATGGGATGCTCTAATTTCCTAAAAGATACTGTGTGGTTTTTAACATCCTCCAAGGACTTTACTTTGGCTAGGAAGTAAGTTGTTTTCCAGGAGCCAGGTTAGCATTCGTACCAAATAAAAGTTCAAGGAAGATGGTGAGATTTGTATTACTCTTGATTTCTCAAACAATTCCTGGCAACTCAAAAGATATAGGATGTTCTGAATGAATGCACTGCACTGAGGATAGAGATCCCTAGGACTGCACAATTAGAAAGAATCTGGATGTTGCCATTAACTAGCCTAGAGTTCAGGTTCTTGAAGTGTGGTCTGAATCAGTAGCATTAGCTTTGCCTGTAAACTTTTTAGAAATGCAAATACTGATGTTCCACTCCAGTTCTACTGAATCAGAAACTCTGGCATTTCAGCAATGTATAGAGTAAAAAGATTTGGAAACAACCTCGGTGCCCATCCAGAGAATACTGGATAAAGATGCATTATTAGCAATACACAATAGAATACTACTCAATTATAAAAAAGCTACCATTTGCAACAACATAGATGGACATAGAGGATAAACTATTAAATCATAAGAACAAATTAGTGGGGCCCCTGGTGGCGCAGTGGGTTAAAGCACAGCACTGAGAAGGTAAAGCCACTTCTGCAAGAGATCAATCCCCTCCTGCCCCGGAGGTGACCCACATGGTGCGGCAGACTTCTCCTGACCCGCCTGCTGCTCCCCTCAGCAGTGTACTTTGTCGATCTGCCTGTTCTGCTCCCCACTCTGTGTCCCCTCTCACCACCCCTGCACCTCTGGCCTGTACCCTAGCTCTGTATGCATAAATAAATAAAATCTTAAAAAAATAATATAGTGGGTACAAAAAAGAAAGGGGGATAGGGTGAATAAACTGAATAAAAGGGTTCAATTGCATGGTGATGTGTGGATATTAGACTTTTGATGATGAGTATAATGCATACACAGATGTTGCTATGTAAACCTGTATCTCTGAAACCTATCTAAAGTTGTAAACTGATGTTACTGCAAGAAAAAGTATCCCTCCAAAGCCCTCAGGGATCTGAAGCACACTAAAGCTTGAGAAATGCTGAGCTAGAGTAATGGAATTTCGCTGGAATGTAATAGAATCTTGGGGTAAGTATGGTAGCAAACAAGAGTATCAGTTCTGTCTGTGTAGAGGAGACAGAGATGGGCTGTGTTGGAAAGAGAGCTCCTAAGAGAAGTTCACACAAAGGAATCATACAGCTGTTTTCTCTTGGAGAAGTCAGGGAACAGTGATGCCTCAAGCCCATTTTCAGAGCCAGGAGGTCTAAGGAATATGACGGACAAAATTCTGGGACCTGACAGAACTCTGCTCACTGTCTGATTTTTCCTCCCGTCTCTTGTCTGGAGGCAACAAAGGGGAGCAGCCTATGAAGATGGAGCTGCTCTGGGAGTAGCTCTTTCATTCATCTCCTTTCGCTTGTGAGACAATGTACCCAAAGCTGCTAGAGCTGAGCTTGGGGGTATAAATAGGTGAGCGATGACTAAGGGGAACAAAGGGAGCTTTCAGAAATTCTTGATGACGCTCTTTGACACTGATCCAGTTTAGTGGACAATGGGGGTTTCATATGTATGAATAGCATAGATGGCTAACAAAACACTGGATGCCTCTCTCAATGGACCTTATTATAGAAATAGCAGTAGAGAGCTCTTTGAAAAAAGAACCAACCCAAGGATACCACATTATTTTATAGCATCCAGCACAAATAAAGATGATAAAATATAACTGTGACAGCTGTTTCACATAGCTCCTGGCATGGGTTTCAAGAATCAGGTGGTCTCCAGAAAGGACTTTAGTATTAATTGTATATTGATTAAATCATATACATAGTGGTTTGGTTGCTGACTCAAAACTTACTTGAAAAAATCTTCTTGGATGTTAGAACCTAAGTATTTACAGTGTCAGAGTTAGTGAAAGAAGGCTGAGTGGTCTTAAAAAGTGATTCTCAGACTCAGCATCTGATTCCTTCTAGAGTGCTTATTAACACAGATTGCTGAACTTTCCTGCAGAGTTTGAGATTATGTAGGTTTTGGGAGGGATCTAAGAATTTGTATTTCTTGAAAACTAGGGTTCTGATGCCACTGTCCCATGACCACCCTTTGAGGAACAGTGGAGGGAGAAAGCACTAAAAGTAGGGGTGCCTGTTTAGGATGAGCCATAGGCAGGTAGTTTTAAGCACAAATGCTCCACTCCATAAAGCTGAAATTGACATCCCCATGCAGTGGGGTTTGGACATTCAGAATGAGATACCTGCTCTGGGTCCCTTGGCATAAGGAGGCCCCCACTGCCCAGTGCGCATGTGGCAGCTTGGACTTGTACAGCGGAAAGTTGGAAGTGATGAAACCAGCATAAATGGTCTGTTGACCAGCCTACACCAAGGAGATTAGTTTGGCTCCACCCTGCTAACCGGGGTCAGCCGCAAGCAGCACATGGGAGGTAGTAATATTTCTGTTGTTGCCCTGCCTTTGGTCCAGCTGAGTTATCACCACAGCTCATAGGATAAAGTACTTACAGCAACACGTCCACCATTCTGGAGAAGGGTCCAGGTGGGCATTTGCAGGTTTCACTTCAGCCCATAGGAGGAGGAAAGACTTTTAAGAATGGTGACATTAATGAGAACTTGACAATCACTGGCCAAATTTCTGTTAGTCAGGACTAAAATGTTTGAGATCGTTGCTCAGACATCTGCTGTATCTTGGCTTCTCTTGGACTAATACCTTCTAGCAGTAGCTTCATGTTCCCCATCTCTGTGTGTCAGCTCCTTTCTTGTACCACCCCCAAGGTAGGGATGCCCAACTTTCTCCACCTTCTCAGCTTGGAAGCAGGTGGATAAGCCAGACTTGCTAAGATGTCCTGGCAGTTTCAAGTCCAACACAAAGGCTAAAAGCCTACTTCCTTTCCTAGTTTGCCTGTTACTGAAAATTCTGAGGGGAGCAGACAGTGCAAGCCCCAGATAGCTTATGCTTCTCTTTTATCAAGCAGAGTCTTTTATCAAGCCAAAGAAAGACAGATCATAGCTTCTGGGTCCCAACCCCTACCCCCACCCTCCTGACCAGCTCTGGGATTCAAGATACTGATTTTCTTCTGTCGGGATTTATCAGGAGCAGATGTGTGTTAGCAGCAGGAGGGCACAGACAGCAAAAAGGTTGAGACTTGGCACTGGTGAGGCCCCCAGTGTGGGGCAGTCTCAGTTAAGAAGAGGTGCAGGGCAGCACTCAGCAAGGAGCTGGCCTGTCTGGCTCCATTCAGCTCAATAGTTGGCACAGGATGTTCCAAGTAGAGAGGTCACTTATGCCAAAAGGTGAGCAGAGCCCACAAGGAATTCTTGGAAGGGGTGGGCAATTCTTGGAAATCAGGGCAGGATGCCAGCCTCTGGTAACTTGGTCCATAGGCATCCAGATCCCAGAACTTAGCTGAGTCAGTGCTACCTCCTCCCCTGGCTTCACCTCTAGAAAAGAAAGAACTGCCTCAACAGAAGATGAGAGACATCAGGATGAAAACCAAGGTTGGGAGCTTGACAATCACTGGCCAAATTTTAAATAGGCAGGATTAAAAGGTGCAAGGTCATGGCTGTGGTTTAACTTTTCTTGAACTAACATTCTAGCAGTAGCTTCATGCTCCCCATCTCTGTTGGTCAGTGCCTTTTTGGATCACCCCCAAAGTGGGGATGCCCAACTTTCTTCAGCTCCTCAGCTGGGAGTTGGGTGGAAAAGTCAGCCTTTCAGTGAGATCTTGGCTGTCTTCAAGTCCAAGTCCCTCCTGGGACAAGCTCGCACATGGGTGCTCTGTAATTGCATAGGGGTCTTAAGACATGGGCCAGCTGATTCCCAGGGAGAAGGTGGCCCATGGAGAACACGGGAGCTAATACAGAGTGAGGGTGACTCAAGATAGCTGTGGTCAGTGGGCATAGTCCTGCTCTGGAGAATGGGAGTGGCAAGGCGCCTGTCATGGGGTGTGCAGTACTGCACCTGTCTCAACACTTTATCTCAGACCCATCTTGGTCTGGGCACCATGAATCTGACAATGGACAAAGCAGGTCACGAAGCAGCCTGAAACTTCTGTGATACATGCTCACCGTGGGGCTCTGGGGAGCATCAAATCTAACCTGGGGACCCAGACAATCACCATAATTTAGATCCCTGTTTGCCCCAGTCAGAGTGAGCCCCGCAGTGCCTGCAGTCATTCTGGCATCAGCAGCTGTGATAGCAGCCGGTGTCACTGCAATGGGATAATCTCCATATCCCTCCAAGAAGGAGTTGGCTTTTGGCTTCATTCTTGGAAAAGCTTTGTTGAATGAGTTAAACTGGAATCTTCTTGCTATCCTGGGAAACTGCTGTTCCTTTTGTCTGTGGCGCCTCTGGGCAAAATGCTTAGGCCTTTACTTGCTGCTATTTTCTACCATTCTAATAATAAATAGCTCCATTTTCTGCTTGAGGTGACACTGTACATTTTGTGGCCGTAGGGATTTTAGGGTCTTACTTCCTCATTTTAAATTGTTTTTTTGGTTAATTCTCTTTGCCCACAATTGATTGGAAGAGGACAAGTTGATGGAGGGAACCAGTAAAGCCCAGTACATCTTGCATTGCTCTGGTGAGTTGCTTTTTCTATAACTTTAGGCTGTGTTCCCTGTTAACATTTGAACTCCATGCAATAAAATCATCATTCTGGCTCATCAGAAGAGAGCTTGCTAAATTTGCTCATGCCATCAACCATCTCTCCTGACCACATGGGGTAGCATCAGTGTGACTTCTCTGTCATTATTTCGTTTTGCATGTCTCCAGGGAGGAATCAGACACATCCGCCCCCTCCACTTACAGCAGTTCGCACTGATGATATTGTTGGTTTATTCTCTTGTACCTCCACTAAAACTCCAGTGATCCTGCTCCCCAGCCCCAACTAGCTTCTTTGTTAAACCCCCTACAACAGAAGCAGAAAGGCCAAAGACTTTGCCACCAAGGAAAAGAAACCAGGTTATCTGGAGTGAGGGAAGGCCAGGGAAACGTGCAACTCAGGTGAAGCCTCAGGAAGGTCCTAGTTCTAAGAACTAAGGCACCTGTCTAGCAAACCCAGGCACCTGTTTCCTGGGAGAGAATCAATAATGGAGTCATCAATTTAGAACATTTTTTCGTCTCAGCCTTTCTACAAGGCTATCTTGGTACTCACCCACACTGTGTTGTGGGCACAGACTCAGATGCTGCACATTTCCCAGGCTCGGGGCCTGGGCATGGCTCTTTCTCTGCCCTTCCTTTGGCCCCCAAGCCTCCTTTGTCTGCCATCACATGGCCAGAGACTACAGTTCCCAATAAAGCCACCACTCTACCCACTTACTTATGGGGTCACCACTTGGCAACTATGTATCCATTTTATTTCCAACTCCTTTCTTTCTGGATATCTCTACTGCTCCAACCCAGCCAGAATGTTCTCTCCATCACTGACCACTCATATCCACTCTATGATTTAAGGTCAAGAACAAGTTCCAATTGTGCCATAAAGGTTTTCTCCCCACTCTGGCTCTCACTGGTGTCTTTTTTAATTATACCCTTCAGCACTTGTTACAGTGATTCATATCCTGGATATTCATGTGACTCACCTGGGGACTATTTTAAAAATATAGACCCTGACCAGACAGACCTAATCAGGATCTCTGTGGGTGAGCTAGCCACATATGTGGTTTACAAAGTTCCATAGATCATTCAACTATATAGTTGGAGTTGAAAAACCCAGATAATACACCAATGACTAGTTTTAGTGTTTAATCATCCTGTGGTCTGGCTACTGATCTGTCTGAGGAATATAGGCTTTGTAAACTCCTAGGGGACATGCCTTACTTTCCTATTCTGCCCAAGCCAGTGTTAGGTACATGACTGAGATTTTTCTATGACTATTTTGCTATCTATTTCCATAGATAGTAAAATCATCTGTGGAAAAAGAGTAAAGGAAACACCGTGAACACCTATCCTGGACCAGACACTGGAACTGTGAACATGAAGCAATATTAACACTTATGCATACAGATCAGAGGTGTGAGGGAAGGAGTAAGAGGATTCACTAGAGATAGAGTGAGGAGCAGAACAGTAGGATTAACGAAATACACTGCTGAGGGGAGTAGCCGGGGAGACAGAGTCTGCTGTGCCATGTGGGTCACCTCCCTGGCCAGGGATAGAACTCATGCTGAGGCAGCTAGCTTCATAGCACTGCACTCCAATCCATTGTACCACCAGGGAGGGCCTAGACATTTTTTCTTTTAATTGTCTTCATAGGGACATGGGAGAATTCTTTATTAAAACTGAAAGTTGTGGGCCCTCCCTGATGGGTGTAACAGGGTAGAACGCAGCACTGCAAGCTGGATGCAGCTGCTTCAGTGTGGGTTCTATTCCCGGCCCAGGAGGTGATCCATATGGCATAGCAGACCTCTCCTGACCTGCCCGCTGTTCCCCTCAGCAGTGTATTTCAGTGATCTGCCTATTCTGCTCCCTACTCTCTGGTGAAGCCTCTCACCACCCCTGCACCTCTGGCTTGTACCCAGTTCCATCTGAATAAATAAATAAATCTTTAAAAAAAAAAACACCTCAAAGTTGTAAAAGGTGAGATAAGCCCCTGATTTTGTGAAGGGTGAGATAGTTATTGGAGAAATCCAAATACTTATGCCACCATCATTCTGTAGATTCCCATCCTGGGCAACAAGATTCTGGCTTGAAGACTTCTAAGCAGACCCCAGTGGTAGGACCCAACTCCTTCCACAGTCCACCCTTGTGAGTGGGGTGGGACGCAAGCTTCCCCTCTACTCTCTGAGCCACTGTGCTGAGACATGAACCAGAGAAGCAGTAAGAACTGACAGTTCCCACAAGAGGCTTTATTCTCTAACTGCCTCTGCTGTTGCCCTGCTACCCAAACAAATATTATTACAAATATCTGAGATAGTCACCTTCCAAGAATGCACCTGATTGTCCAAAACAGGACAGGTTTCTAAAATGGCAAGCTCCCAAGTATGCTTTAGGTTTTCTCCACATATCTCTGGTCTGCCGTGGTGTTTTCCTGGTACCGTTGTTTTTTCTTTCTGGGTTTTCTCCTTGACTGAACACCTTCCTGTAACACAGTGCAATTAACAACTGTTGGGATAGACTAGTGGTGCGTGTGGCTGCCTACATGGACCCATTCTTTAACTCCAGGTTTGGGCATTTGCCATCTATTACATCTCCCTATCTTATTAGCAATGGTGCAATCAATACAAATAAACTTCAGGGGCCTTCGGCTACACGTAAACCTTGTCGATCAATGAGGTGTTGACAAGCTCTGTGTCACACACACTGATGCTGATATTCTGAAAGTCCATTTATTTGGCAACCAGATCCCTCCCACGGACTCCCGGGCTTGGTTTAGAAATCTCCCAGCCTTTCCCAACTTAGCTCATAATGATCTCATACAACAATTTGAGCTTCTCAGAAGAGACACTAGAACAATGGGGATGATGAAGGGGGGCGGGGGGGCTGCATTATTCTATTTGGACTAAATTTGGACCATGTCCGGTTTGACAGTCAGTGTCAGGCCAATCTCTCTCCAAGTCATCCTTGGACCCCTGGCCTCAGAAACACGTACTTCTTAAAAATGTAAGAGACCCTGTCTCTCCCTGGTGACACAGTGGGTTAAAGCGCAGCACTAGGAAGCTAGCCACAGCTGCTTTTGCTCAAGTTCAATCCCCAGACAGGGAAGTGACCCACATGGCACAGCAGACCTCTCCTGTCTCACCCACAGCTCCCCCCAGCAGTGTATTGCAGTCAATCTGTCTGTTCTGCTCCCCACTCTGTCTCTGGTGAATCCTTTCACCACCCCTACACCTCTAGCCTGTACCCCAGTTCTGTATGCATAAATAAATAAATCTTAAAAAAAAAGTGACCATTTTCATATCTGAGCTCAGGTACAAAGAGACACAGGGCTGCATGGGAAGGAACCCCAGACAGAACACCTTCAGGATTCTCCTGATGGAGGCACTCAACCAGCCTAATTCTCTTTGTTTCTAGCCACCAATCTCTTTCCAGCATTCCCCACAGGCTGAACCCAAGGGAAAGTGGAGTAAGGGGCACACAGTTCAGCCCCCCAGAACAAGTGCAGGTAGAGAAGCTTGCCAGTGGGTGCGTAGCAGTAGAAGGGGATTCCCCAGCACCCACTCCGCATTGCCCTGCCACTGTCACACACAGACTCAGTTCACAGGAACGGGGTGAGGAGAAGGGAGCAGAACAGGAGAAAACTGAAATACAAGAGAGAGCAACCCAGGAAAAGTCAGTGGTCTAGGAAAAGAGAAGTGGAGGGGTATGAAGTGGCCAAATCCCCACATGCTGCTCTGTGTGTTGTTTGTCCTCCCTCCTGTCTTTCCTACTGCCCTTTGGACCTGGTAGGTCCCCCAAGCCCCCAGTCTAGTGTCAGGCCCTTTTTTCCATGTGCCTGTAGTTGGGGACATGTTCATCCTTCTTCTCCAATCTACACTGCCACCAGTGAGTCTCCAAACTTATGGGTGCTTCACAATCATCCCTTTGAAGGTTCCCAAGAATTGTGTGACTGCAGCTCTGAAGGGAGTGATACCTACAAAGTGTATGTTGCTCATGGGAGCCATGGGGCCAGTGGCAGTGACTGCAGGAGCCCTACAGAAAGCTCATATGGTGTTGTTTGTAGGTCTTGATAGAGAAGCCAGGGAAAAATTAGTGTTAATTACATGATATCAAAATCAAATTTCCAGTGTTGCTGCCAGCTCACTAAATGTGGCCACTTATCTCAGTGTTATCTCAGCAGTCAAAGTAATAGAACCTGTCCCAAATCCAACTTCTTTTTGTTTATTTTTTCAATTAAGAAAATGCATTTTTCCCCTATTTGATGACGTATATCACCCTTCTATTACGTTTTCTTTGGCTAGAAACTCCCTCCCAGATCCCCCTGACTCTGTTCAGCTGTCTTCTTATTGCACAGACTTATACCCAGAGGAATGATCAGAAGGGGCAGCTTGAGCCTCACTGGTGAATGAAGCCAAAGCACAAGACTCTGGCTCTTCTTCGCTGATCTTCACTAAAAGTGAAATCTAAATTTCTTGCTGTTTCCCACACCCTCCTGCAACTCTTCATCCAAGTGTACAAGCATGAAAGAATCAGCTTTACGGGGAAGAAGCAGCAAAGATAGTCAGCATTTAAGGACAGACTATATGTCTGGCAATCTTCACTACATACTCTGGATGATTCTATGTATTCCTCCCAGGAGTACTCATGGTACTATTCTCACCATGTTTCAGGTGTTGTGATTGAGGCATAGAACCAATGGCACCTTGCCTCTGGTGAAACTACTGGTAAACCAGTCAGAATTTCAGCCCAGGATGCTGCCTCTTCTGAGTCTGTGGCCTTAACCACGGAGTGAGCCACCTCCATGACACCCACTGTTCGCATGTGTGCATTCATACTTTTTCTACATCAGTGGTCATCACAGTGCTCCCACCACCACAGGGACAAAGTCGCAAATGACTGGCTCCGTCTTCAAGCTGGAATGCTATGAGCCAAGGAGAAGAGGAGAGAGACATGTTCACGCAACACACAGCAGACGTGATGAGGGCTGGAGGTAATGCACCCTGGAAAGGCTGTGGGTACATAACTAACTTGTCAGGGAAGTTGTGGAAAACATCATGGTTGAGGAGACTTTGAAATCTGTCTTGGTAGATACTTGGTAAATGTTTATTGAATGAATTAGTAAATGAATAAATGTATGATTATTGAATGAATGAGTGAGTGAATAAATGTATGATGAATGAATGAATGAATAACAGGATGGCAAAAGAAGCTCACCTAGCAGAGAAGTGAATAATAAATGAAGTAAAGGCTAAGGGAAGAAGGTGGTTCTTGACAGTGATTCCCTTTTGGGGGTTCAGGAAATGTGTGTTTCACTTGGGGAGATCCTGGGAGCTCCAGAGATCAAATTTTCCTGAGCTTCCCCAAGCACCTGTGTGTTCAGGGTTAGAAAACAGGCTCACAGGAGTAGAAGAGGGCAGAATGATCAGCTAGGATTGGGGTACACCCTCAGCTACCCTAAGGTGCCTAGTGCTGGCAGTCGCTGAGCCTGGGAGCCTGGAGGAGCCCAGAGAGGAAAGGAGGAGCAGGAGGAAGAGCATGCTCATGACAGGCCTAGGGAGGAGGCCATTCTCCCTGCTCACCCACTATGATGGCCATCAAGTTTGTACCCCTTCTCTTTGGAATTAGGAAGCAAGCCATTGCTTTCCAGTGGGAAGGCTCGTCTCTGCTGGACCTACCAAATCCACCTGTGTGCTCTGATTCAACCTAAGAAATGACACCCTTTCATTTTCTCCACACTTTCACTGAGGACTAAGGTAGCTCTCCAGCCTGGATGTGGGCTCTGCCTGGTGGTGGGGATATGGACAGATGCCCCCTCTGTGCCTGCCATCTGCAGCATCTTGAGGATCCCCACCTGCAGCCCAGACTCAGCTGTGGGGTCACAGGCCTGGAACTGTACCAGCCAAGTTCATGGGTCTTTCCTGCCTTGTTCCCTATTACTCACTGATACAGACAATGCAGAGCAGTGGGTTCGGCTCACATGGTGCCTGGCACCCGTCGGGGGGTCCTGATGTTACTCTTGGGTCCCAGGCCATCAGCTGCAGACTCACAGGCCTGATGACACAATGACACAGTCAACTAGTTTCCTTCTCCCCAGGATCCTTAGTTAAGGCTCCAGCATTGGAAATGTGCCTCCCTATCTAAAGGACCTCAACCCAGGGTGGTTATTAGTGGAGACTAATCACAGACTAATCCAACTATGAGGCACCCCTACCCTAAACACCCCCAGAGCACAAGCAATGAATTTGCACTCATCAAATGAGTCTGGTTAAAAGTTTTGCAGCTGCCTGGGTCCTCTTCCTCATCCCATCCCTTCTACTGTTCTGTTGTTCCTGGAGGCTAAAGAGGAACTTCAGAAGAGAACAGACAATTTCTCTCTCTTCGGGCAAATAGACAGTGATGAGTTCACCACATGTAGTCAAGTGTCTTTGGGCAGGGACCCAGCTGTGATGGCTGTCAACAACTTACAGAACAGGGACCCACTTAACTGCCCCTGGGTCTCACCCACCAGGGCTCCTGATTTCCTCTTTTGGTGTACAGTCACTCTGGAAAGTTGTATTCAGTATTAAAACTTCTGGCCAAGACTAACAGCCTGCAGGCTACGTGATTGCACCTTCCATTCCACTGGGACAGATCCAGAAGACTTGGGGACTCTCACCATGCCCTATTATAGGACATTACTCACCCCTTAAGTATGGCAAAGTGCAACTCAAAATTGAAGTAATCCTTTCCCACCCCTTGAGAGAATTAAAATAGCAAAGAACCAATGAGAGTGAGAGGCCAGTGCTGGGCAGTGACCAGGGCTGTGAGCTGGTGATTCAGCAGAGCCCACATCTCCCCATCTGGACTTTGATCAGTGGCTGGAACAAAAGGTGCATGCACATGTGCATGTGTGTGAGTGTTCGAAAGGGAGAGTGAAGGAGGGAGGAAAATGGACATGTTGCCAATCCCCTACAAAAAAGGCCTGGGTGCTGCCAGTGGAGTGGCTGTTATAGGAAAGTGCACCACCTGTAGAGGAACCCCTCCTAGCCCCTTACATCTGGAAGTTCCTGCCCCAGCACCACATCTCTTCAGCCACTGAATTGACCTTTATTGGTTGAGGGGAAGCTGGGACAAGAGAAAATGGGAGAAAGAGAAGAGAGAAAACAATGACCTCTCCTATCAACCCCTATCTGGGGGTTAAATTTTTCAATCTCAGAGGCAATGCAGCACTTCCAATAATTTTTTCAGTTGCAGATTCACTTGAAAATCAGCCAGAAAATAATTTAATATGTACTAGGCATCTGTATGCATGATTTCATTTAATAATTACCTAATAATTATTATGTATATTTAAGGCCATCAGAAACCTCATGAAATAAATATTATGATCAGACCCATTTTAGAAATGAGAAAAATGAGGACTAAAGAATGTTCAGTGATTTACTTCTACAGAGAGTGTTCAGTAATTTACTTCTATGTTTTAAGCAGAATTGAATTTCTATTGCTGGCTCACTCCAAGTCCTCTACATTAATTTTTTGGTTTATCTGACTGTAACACAGGGGTTAGCTCATTAGATTTTTAACAAACAGGGAATTTATTCTGTTTGTTACAAGGATGATGATTGATTTCCATCTCAGGTCCCTACGTTCAAATCTCCTTGTCGGTTCTTTGTCCAATGTGCTAATGGACGAGGTCATCAACACTTTGGTTAACAAAGATAGATGACCTGAGGGGTATTAGTTACTGATGTGTCTAAGTAAGAGAGCAATTAAATTTAAATTGGCAAAAGCTGCTAAAGCTATTTTCATGGAAAAAAAATTATTTGAACTGCAAATTAATACTAACATTAGCAGCAGATAAAACTAGCCCTATTCCAGGCTACTAAGTGGTCATGGAGACAAGATACTGGGCCGACAGCCCACTTTGCAAACTGCAAAACTATAGCAGAAGAATTCCTAGTGTTTGGTTTAATACAACTGGGTATTTTCTTAGCATATTGATCAAGTCTTTCTCTGTTTAGTCTGGTATTTTATTCTTAAATTAAGGGTGAAAGTTTAGAAGGAAATAATATAAATTTTTGAGTCCTGGCTCTCCAACTATCTTTAAATGAAAATAATAGCAGATATAATAGTAAAACCAACAATAGGGCCCTCCCTGGTGGTACAGCGGGTTAAAACACAGCACTAAGAAGCTTAAGCCACGTCTGCATGAGTTCGATCCCCGCCTGACCCGAGGAGATCCACATGGCACGGCAGGCCTCTCCTGACCTGCCCGCTGCTCCCCTCAGCAGCGTACTTCGTTGATCTGCCTGTTCTGCTCCCCACTCTGTCTCTGGTGAATCCTCTCACCCTCCGCATCTCTGGCCTGTACCCCAGTTCTGTATGAATAAATAAATCCTTTTAAAAAAAAAAACAATAACTAGAAAATTCTAAGTAATGAAGTATTAATAGAATGATTGTATCGACAAGCAAACTCACACATAAACCAATTACACGGGAAGAACAAAAGGTAGTAATACATATGGCAAAGTAGACACTTATTTTTAGAATACCTTTCACCTTCAAGTTTTAGTTTCAGATCTTAATTTAATTCAGTTTCAGGACAAGTCTTTAGGATGTTTCAGACAAGCAAGAGAAACCCCAAGTGCATTATCCAACAGCTCGCACCCCATGGCCCTGGGGATTCGGGGAAGGCAGCTTATCCCCCATGGTCAGAAGTCAGAGGAAGGGCCAGGCTGGTTCCTGCAGCCTGGGGTGGAGAATTGTTCGCCTGGCTCTTGGGGGCACATGTGAGATGGTGGCCCTTTGAGCAACCGCCTTGGAAAGCGCCCTTCCGCCTCTCTCTAAGGTGCTGCCTGCCAGGCTGACGTCTAGTGTCTAGCTTGGCAGCCTCAGCTGTGAGCTCATCTTTTCCCTGTGCTGTTACTTCAGCATCTGGCTGTGACTCAACATTTACAATTGCATCGACCTGTGAAGATGGCTGCTGAAGAACGAGGCCCCCACTGGCACTGAGGTGAGTGTGAACATGTTCCTGGGGCAGGAGGCATGGTGGGGATGCCTGCATGTGTGGCGCTCTCCTCAGTGCTTGGCAGGACATCAAGTCCCAAAAGGAAGAGAATGGCCCATCATGTTGGGTCTGGCCCGGGCAGCTGCAGGAGGAGGAAAGGAGCTGCCTTGCTCACAGGCCAGGAGAGCAAACCCCCATCAGCCCATACACGTGCACAAGGCTCACACAAGTGCATCCATGCAAAAAAAGAAAAAGAAAGGGTATATTACCTCTGGGGGTGCGGGTCAAAAAAATCTTGCCATTCAGACTCACTCCTTAAGTGGGAAAAAGCCAAGGCAGTCTTTTGTTCTGATCCAAGGGCAAAGACTCATGGTGAAGGGAGCAGGGAACTCGACCCAAAAGACACCCTCCAACCCAGGGGTTGGGCTATAGTGAAGTGCTGCAACCTTTCTGAGTACAGTGATGTTCCATTCATGCAATGACTCGAGTGCACACATGAGCCGCAATTCGTTAGTTTGTCTGTAATTATTATGGTTTCTTTCCAGAGGGATGACAAGCTGGAAGGAGAAGTAACAAACATCAAGTCTTATTAACCTCAAACCTCGTCACCTCTGGCCCTCGAACAGCCCCTGAAGTGTATGTTTGGGCCACACAAGATGCCTCTGTTTGTGCCTTCCTGCCTGGGAGGTGGCACTTCGTTGGCCTCTGAGTGACTGATGCACCATAGAGCAGTGGGGAGACCTGTGGGTCACCATGCGCAAGTGTGAGTCATGTGATTCAACTGTCTCCCTGGGGATTTCCAGGACCATGACCCCGAGAAAAAAGGGTGATACCAGTAAGTGAAACTTGAAGCCTCTTGTCACCAGTGCATGCTGTCAGGCAAAGCTGACCTTGATATGGCTGCTCTGGGTGATGTGCCTTCTCTCAGGGCCCAGAGGGAGCTGGCCAAGAGCGTCTCCCTGTCCTCAGTGTATGTTTTCTCTCTCTCTGTCCACCCACCCACCCACCCACCCTTCCCCTCTCTTTTCTAGTGCCTGTTCCCTGGGTCTCACAAACTTACATATCCCAGAGAGTATGTTTAAGCTCCAAAGACAGTAAGACAACCCACAGTGCTGGCCTATTCACCTAACCCAGTGGCCTCCTGAAAAAAGTTAAAGACATTTTACTTTTTAAAAAATCTAACTTAGGGGGCCCTCCGTGGTGGCGCAGTGGGTTAAAGCACTGCACTGAGAAGCTTAAGCCACTTCTGCATGAGTTCGATCCCCGCCTGCCC
>NW_004567119.1:27875617-27935068 GCF_000260355.1 Condylura cristata
GCTGCTCCCCTCAGCAGTGTACTGCCTGTCAATCTGCCTGTCCTGCTCCCCACTCTATCTCTGGTGAAGCCTCTCACCCTCCGCATCTCTGGCCTGTACCCCAGTTCTGTATGAATAAATAAATAAATCTTTTAAAAAAAAATCTAACTTAGGGCCCTCCTTGGTGGCGCAGCAAGTTAAAGCACAGCACAAAGAAGCTTAAGCCACTTCCGCATGAGTTCGATCCCCACCTGCCCCTGGAGGAGATCCACATGGCGAGGCAGACCTCTCCTGACCCGCCCGCTGCTCTCCTCAGCAGTGTACTTCGTTGATCTGCCTGTTCTGCTCTCCACTCTGTCTCTCACCCTCCACATCTCTGGTCTGTATCCCAGTTCTGTACGAATCAATAAATAAATCTTTAAAAAAAAAATCTAACTTAGCCCCCCCTGGTGGTACAGTGGGTTAAAGTGCAGCACTATGAAGCTAGTGCAGCCATTGCAGCATGAGTTCGATCCCCAGCCAAGGAGGTGACACACATAGTGTGGCAAACCTCTCCTGTCTGGCCTGCTGCTCCCCTCAGCAGTGTATTTTGGTACATCTATTTATTCTGCTCCCACTCTGTCTCTGGTGAATCCTCTCACCCCCTGCACCTCTGGCCTGTACCCCTGTTCTGCATGTATAAATAAGTAAATCTTTTTTAAAAATCTAACTTGGAAACCAGTATGCCAGGCAAAGGAAAGTGGAGGTGGGGAAGAAGGAACCAGACCTTCTTGAGCCTGAGCCCTGGGACTTCGTAGGTACTATTCTGAGAAAACCACAGACACCTTTATAACTTTTCATTCCCAAGCTGGAGATGGGGGGGGGGGCTGGTGAGTGAGGATAAAGTTGCCATCCATGTTGCAAATGCAAGAGCCTAGAGTCAAGAACTTTCCCTGAACTTTGTGCTACACTGCACGATGAGCTTCCCCAAACCCTCCCTGATCACAGGACCATATACTGCTGATGTCCAGTCACCAATCCACATTCTGAAGTCCCCAGAATCATGACTTACATTGGCAAGACACAGTTCATATCAAAACCAATTAGGCTAAGAGCCATGCTTGCTTAACTGCTTAAGAAGTGAAAAATACTAACGTGTTTCAAGCTGACTCGTCTTTCCTTAATGATTTCCTTATGTCTGGCCCTAGTGAGACATCCCAATAAAGTCTCCTCGAAACACAGAGTCATGCTTCAGTCAGAGATACCCGCAGACTTTGCCAACTCAACGCTCTGTGGAGCTTGGGTCTGTTCTGATAAATATATTGCTGAGAAAGGAAGGTATAAGCCTTGGATGTTAGTGAAGTGCTGCTGAAGTCGTGCTCACTTGAGGCTCCCAGAGCAGAATAGCATATAAATGACTTTGGGTGATTAGAATACCCTTCAAAAAAGGCACATGAGGAAATCAGCTTCAGGGACACACTGAGATAAACATATCCGGCACTTTTAACCCCCCGTTGAGACAACTGACATTTGACTCTTCAAAACCCAAGTCCTTGCTGACTGAGAGGGATGTGAGTCAGAGCTCCATGTTTTGCCTGGCCCGTGACTTGTAAATATACCTTGTCACAACATGTGTTCAGGCAATTGCTGGGCAATTATCCCTGCAAACTGCCTGGTAATTAAAAGGCAGAGTTTCACGCAGGCTGTCGTCTGGGAAGCAGCGTCTGCATTTGCACTTCATTGGCATGACCACGTACCCCAACAAGAGGCCGTGCTTTTAGGAGCCAATTGATAGGTGAGCCATAAGCAAAGAACTGAATTATAGAGGGACGATGACTCATCCTGTGTTCAAATCAATTCTTGCTGGGTTAAGAGGAGAGCCTGAAGGGATTATGGAAGTATGTCTGCAAATGAGTAAGTCCAGTGTACACATGTGAGGTAAACGTTACAAGATACTACCCAGTGGGGGGCAAGAAAGGAGCCTTGCACCAAACAAGCTACCCTTACAAATGAGCCAGCAACTCTGAGTTCTGGGCACTGAGTGCTTCACACCCCCCTTCTCAATGAATCTTCCCTGGGAGGGAGGGGGGACTTATCCTTTCTTCATGCCTCTGGCTCCTGAAGCTCAGAAAGGCTAAATAATGGCTTCATATCCCCTTCTGCCAAGGAATGGTTGTGCTGGGACATTAGCCCACCTTGTTTATGTATGGGTCCTCTGCTTACCCCTTTTCTTCTTTTTGGAAAAGGGAAGTTGGAAACTTTATAGATGTTATCACTGAGGCTGAAAAGACTCTAGAACAATTCAACGCTTCCCTCCACTTTTTCTGCAGTGTGAGTGTGGGGCAGAGCACCTGGTGAGGCTGAAGACAGCATTGCACCTGCTGACACCACAGGCACAGGTGTGACAGGGCTCAGAAACACAGCTTGGTCCCTCAGTCAGTGTCAGACTGCAATTCTCCACATGTAAGCCTCCAGGTTTCAAAACTTCATGAAGATTCACAGAAAGCCTGAAAGGCTGCTGCCATGTTAAATTTAAAAAATCTAAAATTTGAGAATGAGTGACAGGGGAAATAGAGGAATCAGAAATCTGCCAAATGTTTTGAGTCAACCTTGCACTGGAAGACAAATCAAAAACACCTCACTAGGGAAAAAAGCATGGCTACAGAGTGATTGACAATTCTTAGGTTATGATGGGAGACATGACAAAGTTAAAGACCACAGCACTTGATTTTATCTTTGTGCCAGATCCCCCCAGTCCAGAAAAGATGGCTTTGCTTAGTAGACTCTATGGGTTAGTAGAAAAAGGGCTCACTGTAAATGAAATATCAAATAAAAAAAAACAAGTAATAAAAAGTAAAATCTCTATGTAATGTAGGGGAAAAATTTAAAAAGAAAAAAAATCAATCTACTGTGGTTATTTCCACATATGCTGTGATTTAATTGACTGACAGAATTCTCATTTATTTCTCAGCATTGATATTTTCCAGCAGCAGCTTCCACTATAACACACTGATTCATTCATATTTTCCTTACATAGTTTGAGCCCAGCAACAGTGCTCTATTCTGAAGCAGCAGGAAGAGCTGTGAAGTCTCCTAGTGGGAAATAGGCATAGTCCTGGGCAGGACAGCCACAGATACTGGGCTCCTAGGCTCATGGTGGGAAAGGTCTACCCATACACTGCCTGAAAGAGACCAAGTTTATCCCCTCCTTCCCAGGTCTAGTCTCCTGTGTCATCACCTCCTGGCTTCACTCAGTTATTAGATGTCCTCAAGAACACTTTCCCAGCTAAGAGAGGGACCTGAGCAATTAAAGATGCATGGGGGCAATGGTTGTCACCCCTTTCTTTGCTTGGATAAAGTATTTCAGGGACAGATTTTAAAACAGACTGAGAGGAAATATGAAGGGTGTTTGCAACATAGACAACTCAAGGGAGGTGGTTTGTTTTAGAATTAGGCAGAAAAAACTTAATATCCTGTTTAAATTACTTTGAAATTTTTGAGATGAAAATACCCAAAGAGGAAATGATTGTTGTGCTTTATCATAGAGGATCATGCAACTCACCTTTTTGCTAAGTAATCCACCTGAGTAATCAACACACACCCCACATAGATGAGAACAGAGAGGATCAGTGATGTGAAGTGACTCATCCTGACATGAAATGAGGGCTCTAATACAGACCTCCAAGTTTATAGTGCTTTTTGATCAGATGGAATAAATCCATTTAACTTCAAGTTGATTTCTACTCTTTGAAAGAAGATATTCTTCCCCATCCATCCATGCTCTGTTTCTGTCCCATCCAATAGGGGCAGACCTGATCATCTCATTTCTTACGACAAAAATCCATAGTGACTCCTCATTTCCAAGAAAGAGCCTGCAAAATTCCTCCAACTGGTAGCTCACCTAGTCATCTCACCCTTTCCAATGCCTCTTAACTTGGAGTGCTTTCCAAATCGATAAATCACCTGCTACTACAATTTCTTCACACACTGCATCTCTGCTCATCCTACTCAATCCCATGCCAGAGAATTCCCTAACACCAGAGTTCTCTGAGAAAATCCTACTTTTCCTTTAAAGCTGTCTCATATGCTCTTTCCTCCAGGAGACTCCACTTCTTTCTCCTCCAGGAAACCTTCCAGAAGACCTCAGCATCTACAATTTCTTCTCTTCCATTTTGTTTTTTTCTCTATATCAGTCTTTATCACTGTTAACCAACTGTTCTCTGAAAATTCTTTATGGGGAAATCCCTCCCTTACTCATCACACAACTCCAGAGCTTTGTGCAGTGCTAGACAAATGATAGCTACTCAGTTTTAAAATATTAAATAAATGCATAATTTAATTAGCAGTAAAACAATTCCTCCCACCTTTACTGCAGAATCAGTAAATTCACATGAAAATGATCCAACTATGGGATAGTATGAACAGATAAAATAACTAGCCAATTTTCTTATACTTTATTACAAAATTGCTTTGCATATCTTTTGTCTCTCAGGAGAATTCTCAGTAACTGGAAATTTAAAGTTCATTTTAAAGTTAAAAGCAACCACTTTGTCTTTGGTAGAAGACATACAACTCCATTCTAAATTACCCAGGAAGAGCAGGGTCTCTCTGTCTCCATTCACTCATCGAAACACAACACTAATGTTCATAAACGTGTCCTGTCCCAGAACATATCAAATGGCACTAAATATGGCATCTGCTCTTGGAATTGTTCCTAAGTATTTAGTATCAATATGCACACTTTGAATATTCCCAACCAATGGGAAGGAGAAAACACACCAGAAGAGCTTGAGAAGGAGACTCCTGGCTACCTGCTTCATGGTAGTTAGGATGACAGTGCATTCACTGGGGGAGACATGATGAGGCTCACAGCACCCCTTTTACATTAGTAAAGATGGATGGTGAATGCCTCTCTCTCCCCATGCTTTCCAGCAAATCCAACAAAGCAAGTATCAGTACCATCAGATCAGGGACTGGTCCTCTACCCAGTACACATTCCAGCGTGAAGGCAAGGTCTGTATATCTTGGTCCAAACCGGACCTAATGCTCTACCTCTCTTTTCCACCTTCAGGGTCATTGCGTGGTGGCCTGAGCATCATCATGGTGTTCTACTGGGCCTTCCACTCACAGATGAACTAGCCATGTCTAGGGTGTTGTCTTTGCATGAAGCAAACCTAACTCCTGTTCATGAAGTAGGTTGAATTGGAGGCACTTTAAAAAATAGTCAGAACAGAACAACAACAACAAAACACAAGCAAACCATACCCACTGTGGCCCAGCCAGCTGCAGTGTAGGGTGAATTGTTAGGTATCTGGTGGCAGCCTTTCATAATGGGGTTATTCGATCGGTTTTTCTGGTAGTAGGTTTGAATGTGGAGACTGGAGTGGAGAAGGTCCGAAGGTGTGTGCATGAGCAGAGGCTCTATGCTCTGTGGGATGGAATTGGCCATACATGCCCCATCATGAGGGCCGAGGTATGTGTCATCCCTGGATCTCTCTGCTGGCTTTTTAGGCACCTCCAGATAAATGTTCTCTGCGTGGGGCTCATAAAACCTGGGCTTTTGTGAATATTTTCCTCCAAGTTGGGCAAGCCCACTATACTGCACACAACTATCATCCAAGCTGATTCTGATTTAAAAAATGACTTCCAATTAGCATGCAGCGACATGGTATAAGAGTTCCAAATAGATCAATTAAATAGCTGCATTGTGAAGAAGAAATCATTTCCCATGGACCTCTTTTTTTTGGTCCTTTATGTGTTAGGTTAAAAAAGAAAGAAAGAAATAGGTGTGCGTGTGTGTGTGTGTGTGTTTCCCTATAAAAATAGGAAGTATTCTGATTAAAATATTTCTTTTGAAGACAGCATTTGGGGGCTTATGGAAATTTTTCTTTCAGTTTTCTCTTTTTGACAGTCATTATCTTCCAGTGTTTGAATCCTAAATCTTACTTTATCATCCTGCCTCCTAAGAAGAAGCACAATTCCCAGGTCCTTATGAACTAAATGTGTATAAATGTAGCCTGAGGAAGAAAAAAGAAACTTCAGTCCAGTGGTTAGAACCTTGAAAGTAACAAAAGGACATAAAATAGAAAAAATATGCTCTATACTAATGCAAGAGTGCCTATATTTTGACTCATTACAATATATATACATGACCTTGAATGTATTGCTTTCCTCTCCAGTTTCAAAAGATTTGACAATAACAATTTCTAATTTATCATTAAAGATGAAATGCTAACAGATTTTGAGAATTTAAATCAAATGTCTGCTGTAGGATTATTAACACATTCTGATTTTAACCAACCATTCATTCTGTTCTTTCAACAATATGTCTCAGAATGGCTGCATAAGCAAACACAGTACACATAGATTTTATTTACTTATTTATTTTTTCTAATACCTTCTTTAAGTCCTCCTGGGGAGATGATATTTACTTCTTTGGTAGTAAAATAACCACCTCTTTGAAATCTTTGAAATCCCAGTCTCTTCCCTTAATTCTTTCATAGAGTGTGTCCCAGATCTTAATCCACCAGGGCCACAGATGGCTATAGAGAGGGTGAGAACTTGACATCAGACTATAGATGATCAGGGAAGCAAAGGTTGAGCAAGCCCAACCAATGAGCCAGGGACAGGCAGAAAGGTGTCTAATTCTTACTCTGTGATGACCACACTGACATTTGTAACCTTCTTTACCTGCCAAATCCTACATTCCCCCCACTCTTTGCAGAGATTGATAGGACCATTGCTATTTGTTACATAAATTAGTAAAATATACATCCTTTGCCCATCCAATTTGCTGCAGTTTTCTCTGAATTACTTGAGGGGAAAATATTTTCTCTAAGTTATGTTTTAGTGAAGATTTTAAACACAAAGAAAATTTACATTTCAAAGGACACCAGCCTATATTCTGCAGCTTCTTTTGAGACATCTGTGACTCTATACCTAGAACATTCTTGCCTCTTTAGGTTTTAGATGGCTTTGCCATTATACTATTTTTTCCCGCAGCTTTCTTTTTAAATGCTGGATTCATTTCTTTCAATTCTTATTTTTGGTATGTCTGAAAGGGAAGGCCCATATAGTTTCAGTCCTGTGGTTAGAACCCTGGACTAGATTTATATTTCTAAATGCTGGTGTTTTTCATACCACCATGCATGGAGTTTGGGTACGTCCACACTTCATTGAATGCTGATGTTTCCTTTTCTACATATTAAGTTGATGTATATTGGAATGATATTCTGAGAGAATGTTACTTGTTTTTCTTTTAAAGTCTTAAAGCATAATATAGTTTGTCTTTGGTATGTTTCTCTAAAAATTTGCTTTTTGTCCTCCATGAGATTTCAGCTTGTTTTGGAGCATGGAGAATAGCTCCCCTTGATGTTCCTTATCTTAGCTATAACTTTACAAGGTTGTCCTGAGTGAAGGACTCTGGGGACCAAAGTCCCTGTGAACTTCCCATCCCTCCCCAACACATACTTGACCACAGCCACCACCCCAGCCTGCCCATTTGAATCAGAATGGTAGTTACAGAGAGGACATCAGGCAGGGAGCTAGGAGAGAGAGCAGTACAAAGCTGATGCCCTCAGTTACTCATTACAATTCATCTGTGAGCAAAAAAAAAAAAAAAAGTTCAGCGATGAGCTGTGTCTGTCCAAGCCTTAGAATGACAAACAGATCTCCCTGGTCATGGTGATACACTGTTGGGTTGAATGGTAGAGTCTTCTCCTCCCATGAACCCATATGCCTAGGCCAGGTGTTACATCTGGAGGGACATTTGTCACCCTTTCTGGCAAAAGTTACTATAATCTGTTAATATTAGCACCAATCCCTCAGTCTTTGTCAACTCTGGTATAAAATGATACTGCTCAGCTTTGATTCCTCTTCCAAGAAGTATGTTCTATGTCCTACGTTCCAGAAGGACAACACTTGGCCCTCCCTGCTCCCAGGGCAACTCAGGTAATATCTTGATCCTCTCAATTTCAAAAGGTCTGACTGCCTACTTGGGTCACTTATAGTGACCCTGGAGCAAAGAAGCATAGTATGTATTGGGCCCCTCCCCCCAATGGCTGCACAAAGACCAGTGATGGAGTGGGCAAAAAAAGACTCAGACCCTGAGGAGCACTCTCCCCTGCTTAAAGAGGAGAGTGCTCCTCAGGGTCTGAGTCTAGTGGGCCTGCATCTGACTCCAGACTCTACCACACTGAGGTCCAGGAGCAGGGCTAGCTGTCAACACTCTCTGAGTCTTGATCACTGCATCTGTTGAGCAGAGGGATGGCTGTCTTACAGAGCATTGTGAAGATGAGTCATTTGTGCTGAAAGGGTTTGACCCAGAGTAAGCTCTCAATACGATGTAGCTATTATTAGGACTAGAGTAAGCAGGGTTTATTTAGAAGTTCTTGGATGGTATGGACAGAGATCAGTGGGGATGAATATCAAGTTCTTCCCTGTGTGTTCCCTGGGGTTCGGCCAGGGTGAGGACACTGGACTGTAAGGGCTACTAGGTTGTTCCGGTGTTGGCTCTTCTGATGCTGGGAAGAGTGGTGGCAAATCAGAGGCTGTAGACTACATCACCCCACCTTGCACATGCCCCCTATCAGGGATTCTTCTCTTTAGGTACAACATTGATGGTCAAAGCTGATACAGGGTGACAGTGAGAAGTATGCAGTTTCCCAAGTGGCTAGTGCTTCTGTACTAGGGACAGTTTACCAGGGAAAGGAAGGAGCAGTTCAAATCTGACACCTTGAGCCCCAGGTCCCATTACTAGTGGGAGCCATGTGCAGCTATTTGATCTTACCTCTATTAATAGAAACTTTGGTAATGTCATCTCGGTGAAAACTGAAAACCCTGGCAGAAAAGGGTATGTATTTTAAGATGCCACAGTTTATATTTAGAGGCTGGGATTACGCCCCTTGGAGGACATGAAAGAAGAGGAAGTGAGATGAGAGCCGAGCATCTAGCCTGGGCAAATGTCATCACCCGAAGTAGTCCTGCCCATCACAGGTGCCCACCGGAGATAAGGAAGGAAGGAACCTCAGGTCTCCCCCAGTCCCAGTGCCTCCACTGCCCAATGGGCTGGGGAGCCCATCTCCAAAGTTAGGGCTAGACCAGAGGGAGGAGGAGGCCACAGTGCCATGAGAAGTTCCTCTCCTTGCACGCCTACGAGTTCAAGAAATGATGTCAGATGATGTGAAGGAAATTGATAGACATCAGTGTTTGAGACAAAGCATGCTTCCCCTTGTAGGCACAGATTATTATTCCCACTGAGGTGTTCTAAAGACTGACATCATCTTTTGAAGCTGACATGGAGGGTGATGGGCCAATTTGGCACCCAGCCACCATAATCTGTTCTTGGGTAATTTTTAAATAAAACTTTTATTACTGTTCTTCCAAAGTTGAGTAATCACCATCAAGAAAACAATGCTCACCCACAGTTTTCAGCTGCCTTCCATTTATTATCTCATTTTAGCCTCATACTATCTGTCTTAAATTTGCCTTTGACACTTTCATTTAAAAGTTATTAATATAATCATTGTAGAATTTTTTTATCTAGAAAAATTGAATTAAAAAGAAAAAATTCCTCTACCCATAGAAAACCACTATTAATATTTTAGTGAAACTATTTCCATTTTATCTCCATGCGTATTTTAAGTAGTTGAAATATATATAAAATGCTGGACACCATTCTTTCAGCTAATACTATATCACATGCATTTACTATGCAAATAATTTTTATGCAAAATTCTTAGTAAATGCAACTGTAAGGCAGCATTAAAGTGCCATAATTTCTTCCATAAAGTCTCAGTGTTTGGGACTTACTAATATACAATATTTTCTGTTATCCTGATTTAGGATAACACTTTGAGTTCAGGGTGTATACTATTTTACAAAGAAGAAATCACACACACACAGATGTTTGGTCAACCCACCTGCACATGTTCAGTCTATGAATATCAGTCTATGAATGTCAAGTTTCTATTTGTGCACTGGTCCTGGAATGGTGATAGACTACAGCAATATCACAAGGGAAGACAGGCCAGGGTGTCTCATCTATGGTGCACTGGACCTGCCTTGGGTCTCCAACAGAAAGGGAGAACCAGCTCATGCTGGAACACAGGAAGCTCAGTTCAGGTGAATCAGCAGCTGCTAGTTCCCATGAAGGAAACCACTAACCACACACCAGTGGCCTCTCTCACTGCCCACAGTAGCATTCACTTTGTGTCAGGGATGTGGAAAATGCTGCTCCTTTAACCCTAGCTTCTATAGGAATCAGCTGGCAAAGGTTAGCTGAAGGCAGCAATAAAGAACAGCATCTGTTTGGATTTAAACTCAGCAGTATCTCATTAGTGTATTTAGGCGCCACTAAGACTCCTCAAAACATGGCAATGGTGAAAAGATGAGTGCATCTGCAGGAAATTCAGGACCGACCTTCCATATGCAGCTGGGGGAGAGTTGTCTGAGGGTCAGATTTACGCTCTGGGATCAGGTCACCATTTAAAGATGACATCAGGCTGTGCTAAGCTTGTGTTAATGACTTGCAGGCCCAGCTTGTTCTATGTGCAGGCCAGAGGAGGAAGCCTTCAGATGCTGCTGCCTTCAGATGCTGTCTTAGTGACCCACTGGGTCTCCTTCTTACATGCTAACGGTGAAAGCAGGTCAGGCCTGCCTTGGAGGTTGTGCAGGGCACTCGTGACAATTCAGGGAGTGGATCCCAGCTAGCTTCCAGTCCCCCAGGCACTGGTCAGCTCAGACCCCGAATGGAAGGTTGGCCTTGCCTTGCAGGGGTCCTGAAGGGAAGCAGGTGCAATCCCCTCTTGCATAGTGAGGCTCTGTTGAGTGACAAATGCTTTGAAAGTTGAAATATCATCAAGCAAAGTGGGATATGCTCATCTTGCCTGCAAATGCACAGCACTGAAGTTACCCAGCACCCATGGTGACATTTCAGAGTGAACACTGGAGGGTGTGCTCAGGGGAGCGGGTCAGCTGAAAAGGGCAGCTTTCCCTCACTTGCAGATCAAGAACGTGCCTGAGATGTTATACCCCCAAAAGAAGCCTTTCTGCTTGGCTGACAGAGCCAAGTCAATGGGAACCAAAGAAGAAGGAGAATGAGAAATGTGTGTTGGAGTCAAGACCAAGTTGCTGGGAAATATGGTCACCACTGTACAACCCTGTCCCCAGATAAATGTTACCTGCAGGCAATTGATCAGATACCCTGTGAAAAATCCTTTCCCCACTGGTTTAAATAGCAGATATTCACTTCAAATCATAGGAATGACAATTCGGATACCTGGTTAACTGTTGTACTGGCAGGGTGAGTTTTCTCTTTCAGCTTCTACATCAGAAATGATCTCTAGTCTCTATGGGACCCATGTACAATCATGCTACAGGATCATGCCACTGTGTGTTCAGTGACTGACATTTTGGGCTCCATGGGACTGGGCTTGATTTTAACACCCTTGTCTTGGATTCTGGTATTACCAAATGTATGTCCTCCAATTCTTACTATACCTCTGACATCTCCAGCTTCACTGTTAAATCCCTGGCCACTCTGCTGCTCACCTTTCATTCCAGGGATTTGTATTCTTTAGAATCCAGGTCTGTCTCTCTCTGCCTGTACCATTTTGCTATGGGATCAGAATTGTGCTCACCTCTAAGAATGCTCTTCCTTAAAAGTCCATCATCTTAGGATCTTATGTGAAATAAAGATTATAACTATAAATGCTAGACATCAACTACAAAGTAAATAGAGCGTGACACAAAATACAAAATACATTTTTCCTGAGCTATAACAATATTTCACAGCAAAAAAATGCTACCATTGGGCCTTCTCTGGTGGTGCAACAGGTGAAAGCACAGCACTGTGAAGCTATCTGCAACCACTGCAGCACGAGTTCAATCTCAAGCCTGGGAGGTGACCCAAAAGGTGCAGCAGACCTCTCCTGTCTCGCCTAGTCAAATGTATTTCAGCAGTGTAATTCATTAAAATCTGCCTGTTCTATTCTTCACTCTGTCTCTAATGAATCCTCTCATCTCCCCTGCCCAACACCTCTGGTCTGTACTCCCGTTCTTGTATGCATAAATTAAAAAATAAATCTTTTTTTTAAAAATGCCACTGTTGGTGTCATGCAACATGCTTAGGGGAAACTAGATGCTAAGGAAAGTGTTTCACACCACACAGTCCTATCTTTTCTAGGGTGACCATCTACACTCCCCACAATAGGGTTCATCACCAGGGCAGCTCCAGATCAGCCAAGTGGGTAGAATTTCAGTGGTGTTGACTAAGGCCCCTGGTAGAGATCCAGGAGGTACATTATTCTTGCTCCACTCAACTTAAAATCTGATATTCATGTGCAATATTCATAAAACAAGATGTTCTTAGGCAACAGGGAAATAACATACTAAAAGTGTCTATTCCAATGACACTATAAGTCCCTTAAGTGTACATTCTTCAAAACTTCTGTGATTCCTCTGCTATTATTCCTTATGAATAGCTGGTAATCATACAGTCAAATGTTGCATAAATACAATATCATGTCCTAACTTCCCTGTGCCTCATTGTCTTCAGTGGAACAGGGATAAAAATGACATGTGACCATAAGTGACCATAAGTTTATTGTGATGATTGATAAATGAAAGCATAAATCATAGAAGAATGATACAGTAGTCAGTGTGCTATACTTTAACTTCGTTTTATTGTTGAAGATAATAGATTTATGGGTTTGGTTACTATAAATGTGGGGTAAGAAGAAGCAGAAAAGCAATGTCTATAAACGTGAGCTTTTTTCCCTATTTTGGGGATGAGGGAGTATGGTCTTCCTGTTAGCCAAACACTGCCTATTTGCACAGGAAAGGGGCATAGTATCTACAATGCAGAGTATAGGAGCATAAGGATCTCTCTAAATTATATTTGAAGTGGTTTCAGGCATTGAGGTTGCTTAGGTTGAACTAAAGAAAGCACAACCATTGTCCTCAGACATGGGAAGGCTGACATAGAAAGAACAGTTGTGCAGAACTTGTTTGGACCCAGAAAACAAAACCAGCAGCTAGATAGGAGTTGTAGGCAGATGCAGGTTCAACATAGAAAGAACTTTCTGCGTCTCAGAATGGTGTAACTAGAAGAAGGTAGCTTACTAAACAATCTGCACCCATACAATTTGGGCTTGACCAGGTCACTGACAGTCTGAGCTCCAGATTCCTACTCTGCAAAGTGGCAATAATAGCATCTGTTCTTGGGGGATGTTGTGAAAGCTGAAGGAACTAATATGCGTGCAGCATTTCAAACAGCATTTAACATACTTAGCATGCAGTAGGTGTTAGCCATAGTAAGATATCCTTGGGAGGAGGAGGGGCAGGATTCCAGTACTTGATGGATAAGGAAATCAGACCAATTACCAAGCAGGCTGGTCTACTCTTAAACACACAGTGAATATGACATCCAATTGATCTACCCTGTTAATTTGACCTTCTCTTGAGGTGTCCCATATCAAGAGCACTCACAGCAGTCTCAATTTTGAAAGGCATCCACTGAATGGTATTTAGTTTTGGAGGCCCCCACCAGGCCCAGGCAAACAGTGAGTCTTCAATAAATACTTGTCAAGACCACAGAAATGGTGCCTTCACATAGAAAGAATGTGAACCAGGCACCTTAACTCCAGCATCCCCATAGCCTTCACTACTCGGGATCAGTGCAAGTCTAACAAGGGTCCACACAGCGTCATTTCACATTTTTTTCCTAACTCAATAGTCACTGTAGTTTAACTTGATTAAAAACAACGCAGGTTTAATTGGAATTTAGCTTCAAATTAGGAGCAAAGAATCCGTGCGATTGACTGCTCTTTAAATATAGTTTAGCTCAGCAAGCTAATAGTTCTTTTCTAGAAATGCCATACTGGGTAGACTTTAAATCATGGCTCAAAGAGCACAACAAACATATAGTGTGTGGGCCTCTAAGTATTTATTGTGATCAGGGTGTGTGAATCATAAGTAATTTTTTAGGTTATTCGTCATTATTGGCTTTGCATCCTTCCTAAGCAGTCAATACTGGATCCAGCATGAATAAGGGCCAGGATGCCTTCCTTTGATTTTGTGTGCTCATAAATAAGGGCTGGGGAGACATTTGTATGGCTCATTTACATATATATGCTGTTTTTGCTCTCCAGAAATCTAGGGTGTTGATAGGGTCTGAAATTCAACATGGCTCTATGCCCATAATTGGAGTTAAGAGAAAATGACACATGTGTGCAAATACTAAGTGTGTGTATCACTTGGAACCAATTTGTCTTTTCTGAGACAAGGGCATGAAGGTCTGCAGAGTGCACAGTCACAGAACACCTCTGATAAGTACTTAGGTTGAAAGGGGAGGAGGGAACGGCTGTTTCTCCAAGTGCCCCTGCCCCTGTCCTCTTGCTTTGGAATCTGCTTTCTTCAGATTTTCCTTGACATTTCTGTACAGATAAAGAGGACCTCAGGAAAGCTCTTCAGGCGGAGAAAGACATTATCAAATCTGTTTTTCTGGAAAGTTTATGTTGGTAACACAGTGAAGGTTGGGTAAAAAGTAGATGAACTGACAATGAGAAATAAACATGGATTCCGGAAATAATTCAGGAATAAGCCACAATGAAAAAAATTGGCAATGTGGGCTTGAATCAAAGTTAAGATCTAGACCTGAGGTAGAATTTGTTTTCAGTACATCGGCAATATGGGTGAAAGGGAAGAGGAGGTAAAGTTGATGATACTCTTTAGAGAAGAAAACATGGAAGATGACATGGTTGACTGGGATTTCTGATTAGAGGAAGAGAACAGACAAGGGGATGAGAACTTCTGTTTGGGACCTGCTGTGCCTGTGGTTTATGTGTGCCTCTTTAAAGATAGTATAGTTCAGCCCCCAGAGTGGGATGAAGGTATTTAGAAATATGGGAAGTACTAGGCCATGAATTGTGGCCTTTGTGCCAGACCCAGATCTTATGGGATCTAGATGTGGGGGCCATTCGAGCACAATGGAGCAATGTTCTCACTACTGGTTTTCCTCGAAAGTCTCTAAATATCTATGTAAAATAGAAAAATGTTTCACTTTCAAATAAGAGGCACCTTAGATACTGGCAAAAGTAATAACTTTTTTGTCTTTTCACCTTTTTCTTATTTTAAGAATTAAATAAACTACAAGAAAAGTCTACTGTGGTAGATCAGCTAAAATCACCTCCTGCCCCCTCCCTAAGAAATCCATACCTTAGGTGGAAAAAAGGACCTTGCAGGTGTGAATGATAAATGGATCTTGAAATGCAGCAATATATTGGGTTAACCTAGTGAGCTCAAGAATCATCTTGATTCTTAAAAGCAAAGAAATTTTTCCCAGCTGTGAACAGAGGGAGATTGGAATGACTATGGAAGAATGAGCAGAAAGGAATGATGCTGTTGACTTTGAAGATAGTGGAAGGGAGCCACGGGCCTAGCAATGTGATTGGTCTTTAGAAAAAGAAAGTGACAAGGACAGAGCTTTCACTACCTTTGTGTTAGCCTGTGAGATAGTGTCGGTCTTGTTCCTTATTAGGTCACCCAGTAAGTTCTGATTTGTTACAGAAGTCACAGAAAATGAATATACCTTCTCACTTGAGAACTTCTCTCACTGGCTGCTAAGGAGAAAACAGTTTTCTTATCATCATCAATATTTATCAAGACCTTATCACTGAATGATTTGTACCCCAAATCATTGTGAAGGAAGAGAACTTCCTTCAGTGAGGTTGAAAGCATTTGGAAAAGCACAGCTTATACTATAAAGCATCCCCCTGACATTAAATGTGGACCATAGGATTTTCTTGGCCAGGTCACTGAAGGTGTAAGGCTGAACTCCTTTGTACTCTTCTGACTGCTGGGGAAGCTGAATTACCATTGATGGTAAAGGTCCTGGTTGTTCTTAACAAAATGGCTATCCTTACCAGAGGTCAGTCATGGGTGACTTGAAATTGGAGCTAATCCTTGAATGGGCTTTAAACAAAGGTGAAAATTTGACCTGAATTAAGGAGGGTATATAAAGACTTCAAGAGACAGGTGTCATTGAAAAAAACAAGGAAGGAATGGAGGGTATTTTTGGGCACTATAACTGACATCAATTACTAGGTGACCTTGACTGGTGGGCTAAGAAATTTGAAAACAGTAAGAGTAGAGCATATGAATAATATGCCTTCACATCATATGATTTCTCCAAAATGGACACTTTTTATCATGTTGGCATGATTCAGTCTTGTTGACTTGTATGATGAGTCCATTCTTGGTTTTCCTTCCAATCTTCTTTGTAGATTTCCTTTCTTTAACTAGCTCTTAAATGCTGTCATTGCATTTCTTTGGCCTTTTTATTTTTAAATTCTATTTATTGTGGTAATGTTGGTTTACAACATGCTATATGATTTAAGGGTAAAGGTTTACAGCTCTTCAATGTATGTCCCATACCACACCCTCTACTTAATCACACACACTCCATTGTATACCTCACCATGTCTGTGGCTCTTTCCAGTTCTCCTCCTTTATGAACCCCACTGGAGATCTTACCATTGCGAGAGGTCAAACCATGATATGTTCTTAGTAGACCATAGCAATCCGAGTAGACTATCCAACAAGTCAGCCCTTATGTGTAAAATAAATGCTTGCATCCTGATTCCCAATTGAGGCTAAAAGTCAGAGGTCACCAGGATGCCTCAAATGCAAAGTGAGATAATATTATTCTAACCTAAAGGAATTGCTCTGAGATTTAAATAAGGAAGCATAGAGAAAAATCACAGCTGGTATTACAAAGTTTGCTGCCTACACTGCCAGCTGCCTGCTGGGCAAGTCTGCCCTGGTATCCCCTGGGGCCCTCAGATTTGATCCATCAGGTTTTACTTCCTCTAATCTTCTTCTCCTCTGTTTTTCTTTGTGCCTGTGGCTATGGATATCAGTGTCTAGACACCTTAACACCAACTTCTTCTCTCCTTCATGCATTGGTTCCTGTCACTCCTGAGTACTGTTGATTCTGCTTTTCTTATCGATCTCAGGGTGTATGAGATTACAGTAAAGAAAAGTCATCTATGAACCAACAAGCCGCCCTTTCCAGACAACAAATCTTCCAGGGCCTTTAACGTAGACTTTCTAGCCTTCACAAATATAAAGAACAAAAAGTGTTGGTTACAAATCACTCGTTCTATGGCATTTTTGTTAGCAATCCAAATAGACTATGACAAAATTGTAAACCATTAAATGAATCTCAATGCTGTAAACACTAGCGAAGATCTTTAGTAACAATTTATGGTGTCGGGTACTAATAGCATTTATTGTGCCGATCTTTTGTAAAATATAAAGATATTCAATCTGGTTATACCTGCAACTAATAGTGTTATATGTCATTATACCTCATTAAAAATTAAGCAAGTCCCTTCTTGGTGGTGCAACAGGTTAGGAGGCACCACTGCAAGTTAGTTGCAGCTGCTTCAATGTGAGTTTGACCCCCAGCCTTGGAGGTGACCCACATGGCATGGCAGACCTCTCCTGACCCGGCCACTGCTCCTCTCAGCAGTGTTCTTCGTCAGTCTGCCTGTTCTGCTCCCCACTCTGTCTCTGGTGAAGCCTCTCACCACCTCTGCTCCTCTGGCCTGTACCCAAGTTCTGTATGCATAAAAATAAATCTTTTTAAAAATGAAACAAAAAGAAATATAGGCAAGGTTTAGGTGGAAAATCTAAGTCAACTATCCTTATGCAGATGGTCATGGAAGTCTCCCTGGTAGAAATGGTATTTGAGTTGAGTCTTAGGAAGAAAAGCAAGGATTCTCAAGAGAGAAGAAACAAGAAAAGATGCTGGGTGTCCTAGTCGCCTCTTAAGGGCCCCATCCGCTAATACCCTTCCCTTGAGGCTTAAGTCAGAACATATGAAAATGGTGGCAGTGGGCATAAACATTCTATGCACTAAACAGGTTTCTTCTCCCACCCCTCTGTAAGCCTTTGGGGGTGCAGAGATTCTATCTTCCTCATTTTTTAAAACTCCAGTGGCTTCTTTGATTGGTACTGGGCTGGGATGCTACTATGAGAAAGGAAAGGAAATGAGAAGCAAGATGGGGGTATATGTGAGAAGTGACTGTGATGTGGAAGGCAAGAGCCTTGTTGGGACAGTCAACCTGGAAGTAGGGTGATGGGGGGAATCCCTCTTGGTGGGAGGACATGACATGAGGGAGACTAGAAAGAAAAAAGACCAGCCTTGCTCTCAGCCCTGGAGTCCAGGAGCCCCAGAGTGGTGGTCTGTAGGACAGAAGGGGTCCATCTGAACAGCAGACCAAGAACTCAGATTCCTACATTCCAATGTGGTCTTGCCAGTCGAACAACATATGGAATCTCTGAACCATCAAAAGTTAATTTAAAACAGCAGAACTCAGGCATTATTGCTTGGTGAGTCACTGTGTCCTTTGTTAAAACAAGCTCTTCACACATCTGGTCAATGTTTGCATACAGAGCCTTTTGCATTTAATTTCCTTAGGACTGAGATAACAGTTTGCTTGTGCACTTGGGTGGTAGTTTGGATTTGTTAGATCTTGGAGAATCAAGCAAATTATGGTGTCAGAGGGACACAGAGAGCAGAAGTTTCTATTTGTGTTTTGACTGAGGACACCTCCACAAGACACACCTGGGGTGACACACACTGCTCAAACCTGCATCACAACTCTGTTCCCGCAGCCAACTGTCTGTGCGATGCCCACACAAATCTGGTCAGACTCCAGGGCCACGGTCTCACCTGCCCACACAGTGCTGAAATGGCCTCCTCTCTGAAAACCAGAGCTTCCATGACCAGCTTCCCAAGGAGTCCTGGGTGCTGCTTCCCCTCCTGAGGAGACCCGGATCATCAGCAACTTGGAAGTGTATTCTGAGGAAATGAAATTTTGATGTAGGATTCCAAGCATCTCTACCATGCAATTGAAACACCAGCTAACCCTGGAATGAACTTTTGAAAACAACCTTGAGTCCCACCCAGATAACCTACTGGAAGCACAAACAAGTAAAGAGCTTTGTCCAGCTGCTGCTGCCCTCTAGGCCAAGGAGGGAATCCACCCACATTGCCAGGCCACAGAAAGCCCAGGATGGTGAAGAGGGGAGCAGAGAAGGGATTTTCTATCCCTTATCTGGATGCTCTGTCTATTCTGAAGCCCTCTGCATGCTATTTGCCCTACTCCCGCAGCCGTTATTTCCAGCTCAAGTAGCAGCGGTAGCTAGAAAAGATTCCACGGTAAAAATGAGGGGGGTAAAGCATAAAGTATACTAATCTATTGGACTAGTATGAGGAACAAATACTGTTTTTGTAGAAGTGTCTGGCAATGTCAGTACCTAGCAAGAAACATGCAAACAAAGCATAGTGTCAACAAAGGTGAGAAGAGACAAAGAGAACTTGAGGTTGTTACAGCATCATACATGTCATATGGGAGAGGACCCAAGTAGCCACATAGGGAGATTTAAGATCTGTATAGAAGTTACTAATCTACTTTTTTTCTCATTGATTCATTTACTCATTCATTTATTCCATTATACAAAATAGTGATAAAGAGCTCAAGCTCACAGCTACACACTTGTATGTGACCTCCACATTGTCATCATTAGCTATGCAACCTTATGCAACTTACTTCACTTCTCTGCTCCTCATTTTTTCTTCTATATAATAGTGATATAAGGAATACTTAGCATGAAGGGCTGTTCTGGAGGTTAATGAATCCATTCAGGGAAGTGGCTAGCAGAAAGTCTGGCATATATTCAGCGTGCAGAATCTGCTAACTAACATTATTAATCCAAAAGCACTTTCTCTGCTAAATTCTGTCCTAGGTATTGGGATCACAAAGATAAAAAGTGAAGTTACTCCTCAAGGACTTCCCAATCTGGAGATGGATGAATGTTTGCAAGAATGGTCCTGGGAGCAGATTATGCATCTGTAAAGGGATTGATCTTCTATCAGCAGTTATTCTTACCTAGTAGCTTATCAACTGCTTGGAAAGATGGAGCAGATGAGATACATGCATCAGAAAGGTCCTTGGATAATCTCTAAGGTCCTCTCTAAACCCTGGAGTCTCTGATTTTACATTTCTCCCTGGAGACAAGATTGACTATCTATATGCTGATTGGGAGCCAGAGAACTCAAGGGTAAGGGCAAGGATGGAACACAGCTTCAGCCTTGATGGAAATCCAAAGTCAAAGCCTGACCATGCATTGGTCATTCCATCTTGTCCTGTCTTGCCTCTGGCAGTGACTTCCTGTCACACTGGGGTCAGCCACAGCTGCTTCTTCCCCAGTGAGTATATGTGGACTCTGCAAGAGCCTTTCTGTGGTCCTGACCCCATCTACAGTACTTTATAGCTGTCACTCATTGTGGTTTTGTTTACTCTAAAATTATGAGAGGGTGAAATTGTGGTTGGAAAAACATTCAATGAATGTGTTCCTGGAACCCTCACCCAACAAGACCTCACTTAACAAAGAGAGCCTGGATTTAGGAAAGTGAGATACAGTGTATGGAGTATGGGTTAGCCTGACTGGCCTTTCTCTTGACTGTGAACCATGCTTAGGGGTTGTGATAACAGCATCATATTAACAACAGGCCTATCTGGAAGCTATGCAAAGCTTCTCCTTCCAGTTCATCAACCTGGAAATTCCCTTAACACATAACCAACCAACGAGAACTTAGCATGTGAACTCCACAGAGAGGTGTCTAAACATTTGGAAATACTTTAATGGGACTGAAAAATACATGGTGCAATTTTGTGTTTAAATTTTACTTTGTAATACATTTAATTAACTAATTTACTTTGTAATAAATTGTAATTAATATAATTTTATGTTTATATTCCTAAGAGATGGCCTAGATGCCCAAATCCTATAGACTAATCTCACCATCCACCTAGATTAAATCAAGTAACTTAGCATTAGTTTTAATACTATCCTTTTCTTTCATCACACTTTGTAGATGTTAATTGTGACTCCTAAACTAGATGAGAGGTTTCTAATAATGGAAACTATATTTCATCATCCCTTGTACTTCATTCTGCCTTCATCATAACAATACCTGACAATTATTGACTCCTTTTTATGTGCCAAGCATTGACTTAAGAACTTTACAGATGTCCCTTTGTTTAATTGAACCCTTACTATGAGTGATGAAATAGTTATCACTATATCCATTTGACACTATCCATTCACTGGTGTGAGACAGCTAGCAAATTGCTCAGCTGGGCCCCAAACCCAGATCTATGAGATTCAAGTATCACTCCACCTATTCAGTTATATTGTCTCAATTGGATGATTTTATTCTTAAAATTTCAGGATTTACACAGAAAAAGTTATTTTTATGTCATTATATATAAAGAATCCTCATTTAGGAAAAGTCATAAATTGAATGAAGTTTTTAAAATATGTCTATTCATATTAAAATTCTTAGGCAGTATTGACATAGAAAGGTCAACATTGAAATATAAAGAATTGGAATATATTTTGGGGTAGGGTGGAGTGAGGTGGTAAAGGTAAGGAGGTAATTAAAGACACCTTAGGTTAAAATGGGTTCCATTATCTGTTCTTCATTTTTTCTTTCCCAGAAAAGCAAACCAAAGTGGAACCACAGATTGTTCTATTCTGTCATGAAATTTGGGACACATTGTAAGCATACTTTGAATATATTTTAGTGGGGACCACATATACAATACCTTGACTTATCACCCCTCATGCCAAATGAACAGCTTGTTTTCTTACTTTAACTTCATATTTTGAATCTGTTTAATTGACATTTCAAATTTTGTAAGAAATACTTTTAAATTATTTCTTTTCTAAAAAGATCTCACCTCTCAAAAAAAAATATTTTTTGGAGGGAGCAGGACACTTCTAAGTTATTTTTCTTGAGAGTTTCTGGGGCTGGTAGGTAGCCCACATTTAATAAGCAGAATTTTCTTGATAGTGTCCAATATCCCTAGGGTGTTACTCAGAAAACTGAGTACCTTGTGCATTTCAAATGATGAAAAGTATTGCATGAAAAAAGCAAAGAAGAAAAGAGTTTAGGAAGTTAGAGCACACACATCAATCATTGCAGTTACTCTAGCATATCACTGTTCCCAGACTCAGAAGTCACTGATGGAGGCCAGAATGAAATGGCCTTTACAAATGACACCAGAAACCAGAATGGGTCTGGGTGCTGCTACAAAACAAGGCCCTGGGTAGAGAACCTCTGCATTGTCTACAAAATGCTGAAGGACTGCCATTTGAGGTACCCCAGGTCCTGAACCTGGCCCCCAAGCAAACTTATTAAAAAAAAAAAAAGAGCAGTGAGTAAGTGCACTGAATGGGTTGCAGACAGAGAGAGGCAGAACAATCTTACTCCCAAAATAATGGTCTTAACAGAGTGTGAAGGGAACAGATATCAATCTTGGGTGGAAAGAGAAGGAAAGGGAGAGACAGAAAGAGATAAAAAAGAAGGAGGAGGAGGTAGAGGACAAGAGAAGGTGGAGGAAGGAAGGAGAAAAAAGATAGGAGAATTTAGGGGATCCCAGTACACAGTTGAGACCCCCACAAATGACATGGAAGACCAAGTTGAAAGGCATTCTAAAGGACAGAGCAAATATCCAGACTTTGCCAGTGCTAATGTGAGGCACTGAAGTAAAATCCCCTTGGGGTGAGAGGCACAGGCACAGGGTGGCATCTGGGCCTCAAACTGTAGTCTGTGTGGCCAGTCTCAAGGGGAAGAGATTTGGGATCTCCTGAGTCCTTAACTCAGATTCTGAGAGTGGCTTTTAGACCTCGCACCATCCTGCATCTTAAGATTGTTATTTATTTCCATTTCCTCTTACTCTGGGCAAGTGAGCTTCTAGGATGCCTATGTCAGTGACAGGAGCTGTGTTGATGAGAACAAGAAAATGTATGTAAAGGGGCAGGTGGGACATTTCTCCAATAACCTTCTTCCTTGTGAGCTCTGATCATGCCAGCATCTGTGGACTGACCCAGGGTCATATAGCTTTCCCTCCTGCAAGCTCAACTGTTAAGCCCACAAGATCCCCACACAGACCTCTGGTCCCCACAAGGAAACATCAGGGTGTATGTGTGTTGCGCGCAGCCTCCTCCATTGCATGGACTTGGCAGAGCATCAGCCAGCTCCATTCCGGGTCCATGTGACACCGGCAGGGTTACTCACTTGGTTGCCCTCCAGCTGGGGCAGCTGGGGACAACTCCCTAGAGTGACTATAGTGTTTATCACTGGGATGACTCAGCCTAAGCTTCCCTGTCCCTGAAAAGGGAATGTAAGGCCAGGGCTGGGGTGGGAGAGTCCATTAGCCCCATCTATGGTCGGGAGAGCACAGGGACTGCCCTTACCTGGAAAGACTGAAGTGTGGGTGAGTACAGCTCAGGTCAGTGGCTCAGATACTCAGAATGAGTTGTTAGTGTATCCTAGAAGCATGGTGACAGGTGGGACTTTGAGTGCAGAACCTGTCGGAAGATTCTACTTAGTCACCTGATGATGGTGAGTTCATTTCAGGTTTCCATTCATTCTAGCTCACTGATTTCACCCCCAAACTTTTTCTGTTTTTGTCACATCTGGGTCTGTCAATGACTTAACCCTGAGGAAAAGCAGAACATACCTTGGTCACAGGAGACCTGATTTCCCCAGGAGACTCTAGCTCCTGGTTATGTTTTGTCTCTCGAGTTTATAATGCTGTCCCTGTTTACTCACGGATATTCCCATCACTGATCAGTGAGGCTCCCATTCCTCCAGTGTGCTCCTCCTCAGCAACTTCCTTCTGCGGCTCTGACCCCCACAGCAGCCTTTGTGGTGATGAGCACCAGCAGATGCTTCCTCAACACTCGTTGCTCAGTTGCTTTCATCTTAAATACCCAAAAGAAAATGTGTCACACAGTCTTACCCCTTGCCAATAAATCCAACATCTAAATTCATTTCAGAAGAGATTTTGATAGCAAAACGAAAGCCCTCATTTTGCGTCCCATCTCTTATTCCATTTCAGAAACAACATCTGTGATTTAATTGGTTAATTTCAATCTGCTGGCCTCCTTGTTATCACAAGGATGCTGTCCTTATGTTACTGCTATAATTGTTCCTGGAAGTTGGCAATAACAACCATGGTTATTTTTTCAGCACTTAATCACTTGTAAAGTGATTTCACAGGTATTTTTACTGAGGGGTGGACCTTTGAAGGTGTGTGAATGCCTCTCTCAGGGCGTCAATGGCTGAGTATGGCCAGCTGTGAACAGCTACTGCTCAGAGCCCACAGCGTGTCTGCCCATGAGCTGATGTCTCTTCTCTCGCCTAGCAGCTCCAAGATGTGTTCTGCCTCACATTGTCTTGGCCCTATATCTACTTCTCAAATGACCCTCTCATCTGGTGGTCCCATTTCTGGGTTCCTAGAGCACCCAGGACCTCTCTCCCATTCTGCAGACCAACTGTGCTGCATGGACCTGTCTCTGTCAGTCTGGGAGCCCTGGATGCCTCAGAGAGTGGAGGAGTGATATGGGGAAAGGTCAGAGGACTTCACTCAGGTATCATCAGCTGTCTTAAAGGATGGACAGGAGCCAGGGAAAGGGAAAGAGGCAGCATACCATGAGGAGGGATAGCCTGGGGAAATCAGGGATCCTTGGTGCCTGTGATGATGTTGCTCTGGCCAGAATGCAAGCGCAAGGAATGGGCAGCTGGATGGAAGTGCCATATGGTGCATTTAGACATCATCCTGGACACTGGGACTCTCAGTCTACCTGTAAAGCCCATATTCACTCTATCTGTAAGGTCATGTGGTCAAATACACCTTTGGGTAGGATGCTTTCTACAAATCTTAAACTGGAATCAAATTTAAAACTGCTCCTTGGTCTCATTGAACATATTTCAAGAGGTCGGGGGGCACACATGGCTAATGGCTACCGCATAGGAACAGACAGAGGGTGCTGGAGTGGGCAGGGTGGACAGCTGGGGGCCAGTGGCTAAGGAGACTGTCACAAAGCTGACAGAGGAGGAGCAAGATGAAGCCTGGTCTTCTCACTCTTAATCAGCAGTTATTTCCACTGTTTTTTTCTCCTTCCCCAACTTCCTGGGGAAGGTTAGCAAGAAGTCTCAGTCATAGCCATCTCCCTCCTCAACAATCCCTGCAGTGACTAGGGTGCAGCATCCAGGCTGAGATGGTGAAGAGTTGAATCAGTGCCGCCACTTAGGGAGGGTCAAGTTTGGTGAAATCATCACCCCCTGTCCCCTAACATTATGGAGTCGCTACTTTGCTTCTCATCAATGTCACAGTGTTCAAAATATCTAAACTTTTCATAAAATGGTTAAAAATAGAGATTATTTTTATTTCTTTTCTGCAATTTGAAATAACATATAATACCTCTTCATAATTAGAGGGTGGAGTAAAGAGAAGATTTGGAGACAAAAGTATTTAGGAAATAACAGTTATTTATTTGCAGAGAAGTTTCTTAAGTGTAAACTTTAGAACAGTAGTGCTCAACCTGAGTTGTGTATAAGACTTTCTTGGGAGCTTTGAAATCTTGATGTGCTCTCTTCAGCCCAGACCAATTAAATCCAGATCCCTGGAGGCAGGGCCCACACATGAGTAATTCTAAAGACTCCCTCTGTAAATCCAATGTGAAACCATGACAGAGAACAATTTTTCTAGAAGAATCACTCACCAAATTAAAAAATAAATATATCAGGTATGTCAAGCAAAGATCCAGAAGTTAGGTAAAGGGCAGCTTCCACGAATAGCACAGGTGTAGTTACATGGAGACATCAGCCATTGTAAAGGCTAGTGAAGATGCTTTGTAAGCAACGGGAAAAAAATAACTGGCTTAAGATCTCACTAATTTTGGGGGCCAGATGTAAACAGGATGACCCTGGTAAATGCTGTGGCTTGTTTACCCCTGCCTGTTAGTGGGAAGATATATACATTTAGAAAAAGCAGCACAGATTATTATATGTATCTCAATTTTTAATAGGTGCATAGTCTTCATAGTTCTAATATGCACTGAATTTAAATATTCCCCAATAAATAGTAAAGTTTCCCTGACCTTTTCCATTTCATATACTCATATTATCAATTCACTTGTTATCTACAAACACAAACACAGTAGATTAGATCCCTGGAAGTGAGGTTGCTTGGTTAAACGTAAGCACCACCAACTGCCCTCCAAATGGGCAGCAGCAACGTCCATCCACCCTGAATACTGCCAAGTGTCCATTTCCCCATGGCCTCCTCAATTTCTACCTCTGGTTTTTATTATCCAGTTCACTTGATGGCTATTTAAGAGTGCTTTGCAAATTATTAAATGTTGTATGTCAATTATATCTCAATAAAACTGGGAAGAAAAGGAAACCTAGGAAATGCTCTGCAAGTTTGAGAGATTATCACCCAGAAACCTTTTCTGAAAGATCCCACATCAAAAACAGAAGAATCTTGGGCCTCCCTGGTGGCTCGAGGGGTTAAATCTCAGTATTATTAAGCTCAATCCCTGGTCACAGAGCTGACCTACATGGCACAGCAGATCTCTCCCGTTTTGCCTGCTACTCCCCTTGGCAATATATTTCAGTGAATTTGCCTGTTCTGCTCCCCATTCTGTCTCTGATGAATCTTCTTACCGTCCCTGCACTTCTGGCCTATACTCCAGTTCTATATGCATAAATAAATAAATCTCTTCTAAAAAAGAAAAGGAATCCATACATATGTTCCTTTTTCTCTGATGGAATCTACTACACCCCACTATCACCACCTGGGGAAACTGTCCTCCTTCAAGAACCTAAAAGCCATCCAGCTTGTCCCTTTGCAGGCCTTCATCTGATCCTGTAGAGCTGAAACCTCCTGCCTCTATCTCTACACACTTCATTTAAGCCTCCAAGCAAAGACATACTGCCCAACAATTTACTTGTTACTATCTCCCAATTATGAAATCCTGGTTCTTATTCATTAGTATAACTTGTTTGTGGTACCTGATAAATTTGTTCAATGAATTTTTCTGCATTTTGAATCCTCTCCTGAATTGAACATAATGGGACAAATACTACTACTCAGGGCATACACCCCATAAATTCTAGTGTTCCCTCAAATATTGCATAAACTCCCCCATTTCCCAGCCACACTTAGGAAAGGGCCACATGACTCGCCCTGGCTCGTGGCAGGAGTGTGAGTGAGGCGAGCTGGCTACTGCTGCCTGAGGCAGTGAAGTAGGTGAGCCCCATGCCGGTTCTCTCCTGCCACCAAGACCAAGACCAAGACCCGAAGCAAGAACTCTGAATGGCAACATTGCAAGGTAAACATCACTGGAATATTTCATCTCTGCTTAAAGCCATCCATCAAAGAAAGCAAACTGTCCTTTATCAGGCTGTTATCAAAACAAGAAATAGGCTTTTTGGAGTTGAGTGTATACTATCACAGCAAAACCAAACTTATTCTGCCTAATACAGCATGTGGGTTTCTTAAATTGAAGACGTAGGTAGCAGAGAATCTCTTCGAATATAACTGTAAAACGATTATATACTCCAAGTCAGGATTGGTGCCATAGATATGCTGATTTCAAAGCCAAACTCTTTTCTATCAGGACACAGCCATCCCCATCAAGGGAGTGAAGGGTACAAGCAGCAGAGAAATGAAGTGAAATTTACATGAGAACACAGACCTAAATTTCTCCAAAGCTATTTCAAAGGACTCATCCCCACCAGAATTGCCCCTCCCACAACATTTATATTCTCTGGAGTTAGTATTCTAGGAATAAGAATGACCTACTTAGAAATGGGACAGACTTTACATCTGTAAAGTAACTCCACTAAAGAATATTGTTCTGAAGCAACATGGTGGTAAAAAGGTTAACTCCAAATTTGAGGTTTATTTCCAGGCAGACATCCCATGCCCTAGGGGAAAGATTGCAGCTGCCCGGTGGCCCAGATAATGCAATATCAGGGTGAACAAGGACATCTTAGAACATTCTGTTCTCTTCCCCTGAGACCAATTAAAATCTGTAGGCATCTTTCTTGTTGACCAGGCTGACTTACTAATTGAATTAGAATTGTGATATTTTCATCAAATTTCTCTTATCTCTGTCTGCCTTGCCAGAGAAGCAAAAGTTTGAAGATCCTAGGGTTTCAAGCTTATGCCCAGTGAGTAGATCAACTCCCATAATAATCCAATGAGCATTCTACATTGAATAAAATCCTATGAGGCTCTTAGTATAAAACCCACAATTCCCAGTTTCTGTTTGATCAGACAAGGAGATGCCAAATGCCAAGATACCACCTGCAGAGTGCCTGACAAATAATAACTGTCATTTAGCAGCTGCTGTTCCAGTAAGCCAGCCCCTGACTTCTGCGCCCCTAAATAACCGTGCTCTGCCTGGTGGGGAAGCTCCCAAATACAGAGGACTAACAGGCTGCTCAAGTCCAGCAAAAGGCCTGTCTTCTCCTGAGACTAAAGACCTTCCCTCTAGACACTCACATGGCCTTGTTAACCTCAGAGACAGTCACAGACATCTCCCATGCCTCCAGGACTCAGCTTCACCTTTTAGATACACTGAGCCTGCTCCACTTGGCTGTGAAGACTCTTAGCAACTTCTGCCAAACTGTGTCAGCCTCAGAAGTTAGGCATTTAGGGCAGATTTGGCTTTAGTGAGGAGGCTTTGTTTAACAAGGTAGCAAGAGAAGGAAAAAGAAACCTCTGGGATGAAGGTTTTAGCCTCAGCACTGGTTTCAAGTTTTCTAGATAGAAATCACAAGACTGGAGCATGAAAAAGCTATCCACACCATGGCCAGGACAGGTAATATTAAGGTAAGGCCTTGGAGGCAGGGTAGGGGTGAAGGAAGATAAGTGGACATAAAGCTCTTAAAGAAAAGTGTATGGAATAATCTAGAAATGAACTTCCACTCAGACCAACTTCCACTCAGACCAATCTAGAAATGAACTTCCGCTCAGTCATGAACACCCAACCCAGTCTCAAAGTTTAAGACCCTGAAATGTTAAACCTGTAATTTGTCCCTTCTTGTACCACTGAATTACCAGTTATCTTGGGTGTAATAGAGCTAGCTTTCCCAAGTGTCAGCTCATGGGATGTGTAAGGACAAAATTCCCGTTAAGTTGCTGATAAGAGGACATGAAAGAGTATCAGAAAATTTCCTCCTTATGGGTAGCAAAGATTCTTTTATGCTGTGTCCTCCCTCCATGCATGCATTAGGCTTCTCATCAATACTGTGCCCCCAATACAGCCATCCCCATTAAATGAGTGAAAGGTCCAAGCAACAGAGAAATGAAGGACTAAGTTCATTCATCCATGGCATAAATCCTTTTAGTGATAAAGAACTGACTGTTTTCCTTGAAAGTTCTGAATCAGTCCAAAAGTCCTGGTCTTATCACTTCCATTCAACTTTGTAAGTGAATGGTGAACGATTTAATAAGGCAAGAAAAATAAATAAAAGCATATATGTTAAAAATAAAGAAGAAAATCTGCTTTTATTGCAGATAAAACAATCACCTGTTGTAGATAATCACAGAAATTCTAAAACACGTGTTTGATTTTCAACAAAAGTGAAAATGCATAGGAAAATACCGAACGTTGGTGCTTCAATGGCAAATGAAAATTAACTCTGAATGGCTCACAGACTTAAATACAAAATTAAAACTATTTTTTTAAATATAAGAACAGAAAATCTTTGTGTATTTAGGTTAGTCAGAAATTTCTTAAATAAGATATACAAAGCATATGCTATTAAAATGGATAAATTGAACTTTATCAAAGTCAAATCCTTGCTATTGAAAAATAATAAACAGGCATGTGATAGACTGAGAAAGATATTTGTCAAGCATATACATAAAATTAAAATACTCTTTCTCAAAGTATATATCATCATCATTTATTAAGGAACTTAAATTCACATGACACACCATCACATTTCCATTAGAATGGATAAAGTTGAGTATTGGTAAAGATATGGAAGAGCTAGAACTCTCTGCTTTTAGAAATACAACAATGGTATGGCCACTTTGAAAAACAATTTGTTTTTCATAAAGCTAAATAGACATGTATCATAGGACTCACAATTCTAATCCTATACTTTTGTCCAAGATTAATGAAAACATATACTCACAAAAAGATTATTATATGAATGTATCTGGTGGCTCTATTTATAATACCCAGAACTGTGAAAAATTAAAATATTCATCAAAGTCATCAGTGGGTGAGTATATAATTAGAAAGTAACATAGTATTAATAGAGCATCCAGCCACATGGATGATTCGTGAAAACCCATCCAAGTGAAAGAAGGCAGACAAAGAATTATACACCATAGGATTCCTTTTATATAATAATCTTAAAAAGCTAAACTGTAGTGATAGGAGGAAGATATTTCAAAATAAGTGGGAGTATGGGGGATTGTGTTAGAGCACAGGGGCACTATAGCTCTTTGGGATGATGGAAGATGTTTCAGGGATAATGGATATGAATTCTCATGGTTATTTTCTCACTGCTTGTATAATTACACATCTGTCAAATCCCATTGAATGTGCAGTGAAAATTGGTGAATTTTATGTAGACAATGCTTCAAAGCTGATGATGTATCATGTATATAAATATATTATATATAGTATGCTCCATATGCCTTTATTTAATTTAAAATGACAAAAACTAAAGCAGAAAAAATCTCAGTGTGGAAAAGATGATAGATCACACACAGATTGTATGCCTCAGTCACTAGACAGGAGATAAAAACCCTTAGTGAGAGACTTTGGTTTCCATCCTGCCCTATGTCCTGGAGTTCTTCCTACTGTCTGTTCAGGAGGGTAAGGAGGTAAAAGGCATATTCTAAAGAACATCGGTCTCTTCCAAAACAGTCCTGTACCTGCCAAAGTCTGAGATGATGGCTAGCATTTTTAAGTGATAACGTATTTTTAATTAAAAAAAAATAGTTCTAGATAAACACAAGCTGTTGTTATTGCACAGAATTGCAAATGGGCCTAAACCATGTGCCCTTGGGCAAAGACTCTGGAAGCACTGGTGCCAATTCAAACAGTTTATCAGAATATTTTTCTGTTGAGAAATCACACAGCCAAATCTTCAGGAGTCTTGGCTGGTGGGGGAATGGTTTTGGCTAAATTCCTCTCAAATTTCTCTGAAGCAAAAGCCCATGAACATACTAAGAAATATGATGCAACCAAACTTGTCTTGCAGGGTGGAAGGGCAAGGATGAAGGCACTTTCTTTGCTGTGGTTCTGTTTACCTTGCATGTGTTGAATCAAATAATGACCGAGGATGTATGATGTGTCCAACACCATGGAAGAAAGCGTGGAAGACACCAAGGGGAATGGGCAAGGAACTAACACTTGTTGGTGATCATGTTATGTTTTCAAAGTATGTACTTAACTTCCTTTGAATTGTTAACTTCAAATACAGGAGGCCAGAAAGAATAAAAATAAATGAACTAAGTATCCAATTCAAAGAGGGAGTATGTGAGGAGAAATACCCTAGAGGAGAACAGAAGGCAGAGTTAGTAAAAACTAAAGCAGAAATGAGTGCATTGGAAGATAACCAGAAAAACTATTAAAGCCAAGAAATCGATACAGACACTGAATCTTATGGGGGGGGGGGGAGACTAATTAAAAAAAAAAAAAAACCTGAAAACCAAAAACTAGATAAGTGCTAGATTGCCTATTCAAGAATTTGTACATATAAAACTACAGACAGACCGACAGAGAGATAATAGATTAGTATGTGGAAAATACAAAAACTGAAGAAAAAACAAGCATTATAAAAGACTTTATCCATGAAAATAAAATAAATTTGAAACTTTCTGAATTCACATAAGAATTAAACGTAACATTGATTAAAAATATGTAAAGAAAAGACATGAATGACATTTACTTCAATGGGAAAAGTCCTACATAAAATAATAGCCACAGCCACAAAAATATGGCACATGGATTATACACTGTAACCAAGTGGAATTGACACCAGGAATTTAAATAATTCCAGGAGAGTGTAGATATTTATTAGGAAATAAGAAAATGTGTCATATTCCCAGATTAAAAAGAAAAGTCAAATGGTAATCTGAGCTGTTGACAAAATATTTAAGTCAGGTTATTGAATTGAGGAAAAGCGCTTAAGATAGGAAGTATATGGGGGTGTGCATGTCAGAAAAAGTACATATATGTGAGCAGACTTCATTTATATTGTTAGCTGCCTTGGTTCTCAAACCTTCAGGTTTGGCTTGAATTAACACCATGGTCTTTCCTAGGTCTCCAACTTAAAGATCTTGAGACTTAGCCTCTATAACAACATGAACCAATACAGCTTTACAAAAGGATCATAAAAGAATCTGATGAACTTGATGGGAAAATATTATTCCCTGAATGCCAGGAATAAAAGGAATTCCATTTTTACTACCATTCTTTAACATTGTAATAAATTACTTCCCAGTAGAAGTAGACAAGAGAGGGATGAAAGATGAGAAGGTAAAAACAGAAGCATCAGTATTTGCAGCAATAAATGCAACCTAAAATAAAAACAAAAGAATCAAAAGAAAAAACACTGTATATATGAGGTTATGTTGAATACATTTAACATGGGAAAATCAGTGACTTTCATACATGCAAACAAGTTAGAGAATGTAATAGGAGATTCCCACTTATACTAACCATAAAAAGTGACATTTCAGGAAAAATGGCATAAGATTTATGCATGGGCTATAGATAAAGCACTTTAAAACATGGCCTAATCAAAAATAATAACAAGTGACTATTCCAACCATGTTTTTAAGAAAGCACATCATCAGAAAATATATCTGTTAACCAAAGTCTGTTTAAAATTGTAATTATTCCTGCATGGGTGAAGCTGAAGGGAGGCAGTCATTCATATACTCTCATATTTTGCTGGCCAGAGTTTAAATTACTATAATTTTAAGAAAGGAAATTTGGTTAAGGGTAACTACCAAACATTCTCTTTGAGGAATGACACCAATTCATCTTCTAGTCCTACAAAAGAACATATGTACAAAGTTATTTATTCCTTCACTATAAAAAGAAATGATTGAAAATAAACTATCTGTCCATAATCAAGGTAATAATTGCATGTTAGTTTACTCACATAAGAGACTATAATACAGTTGTAAAATTCAATTTCAAAGAAAAGTATGAGAAACTTCTATGGGCATAGATATAAAATAGCTTAATATTAAGCTTATTATTAAGAAAGAAAATGGAAGCAGAATTGCATGTAGAGTAAGATACTATTCATGTAAAAAATTATGTTTATATGCAAAGAAAATCCATGGGTAGGCCTTCCCTGGTGGTACAATGGGTTAGGACACAGTACTGAAAGCTGGCCGCAGCCACTTCAGTGAGAGTTCAATCCCTGGCCCTGGAACTGATCCACCTGGCGTGGCAGACCTCTCCTGTCTCATCCTGCTGCTCCTCTCCGCAGTGTATTTTGTTGATCTGTCTGTTCTGCTCCCCACTCTGTCTCTGCTGAAGCCTCTTGCCCCCCCTGCACCTCCGGCCTGTACCCCAGTTCTGTATGCATAAATAAATAAATCTTTAAAAAAAGAAAATCCATGGGTAAATCCAAACAATGAAATTAGTACCACCTGCTGCTGCTTTGAGGATGGAAGAGGAATGGGCTAGATAAGAAACAAGAGTGAAAGGAAAGTTATAAAATATGTATTTTGATCATTTGGATTTTGAATGCATATAAGTCCATTCTAACTCAACATAAAAACATCATATTTTTAATAGAGATAATGAGATACAATAAAGAAAAAGACATTCAAATTCAAAAAACGTTTGATTCATACAATATTGAAATGTTTAATATTAATGAGTAGGTGCTTAATAGGTGCTATGCCTTGCTTATTGTAGGCATTTCACATGTGAGAGAGGTATTACTATTATTCTCATTTACAAATGAGGAAACTGAGGCAGGGAACTAGGTTGCATGCCCATAGTCACACAGGGCAGCTTTCAGAGGCTGCCACTTTTAAAATCACTCAGGACATAAACAGTCAATGATGTCTTTATTTGTGAAATGGCCACAATTCTATCTGTCCTGTCTTGAAAACTTGCCACAAGTTCATATGTGTTTGTGTGATGGGAAAGCAGGCAGAAATATCTAGAATTCAAATATTTGAGGCAGGGCATAGATTAGAAAGGACACAAGAACCCATTTCTGAAGGGTGAGGGCAACAGTGGAGAAGCTCATCTGACTTCTCCCTTTGATTTTCTTTGTCACTCTCAGGAACAAGTTAGACTATCAAAGTTCTGGACCCTGGCTGCATGTAATGACATTTAAGAAAAGAAATTATGTACACTGCCCAAAAAATAGTCACTTTCTAAGAAAATATCAACAGTCCCATCCAAAATAGTAACAACTTTAAAAATAGTGTAAGCCAGGAACAGCCAGGGACTTCATTTCCAGGGAGAGCACACCAGCTGGGAACAGAGAACTCACAAGCTCGGGTGTGAGGAGGAGGGTTTGGGGAGTCAGTGAGTGCTCTCCAAATTGGTCACCTGGACTCCTAGGAAGTGGGTTTCCAGTCACTGGGAGTTCTGTGGCTCTTTGGGAAGGAAGCAGGAGACTTGGTTAAGAAACGAGTCTTTACGGTCATCCAGCAGAGTGACTTTAGGCTAAGTTTTGCCTTGTAAAACAATGGGCTTCTATTTCCAATAGCCAGGACATGGGCCTAAGTGCCCACTGATAGAGAGAGGATTGGGTCAAGAAGATGTAGTCTATGCACACCATGGATTACTATTTGGTCATCCAGAAAGATGAGCTGATGCCATTTATAACAATATGGAAGGAGCTCAGGGGAAACACGAACAGCACAGCCCATCAGCACATCAAAGCCCAGTACTGGACACTGATAGAACAAAAGCAAAATGTTTATAAAACCTAGTAGAGGCTAATATGTGATGTGAGATTTCTGACATTAAGAGGGAGGGAACAGGGAGAAAGAACCCAGAGCATATCAGGGGTAATGGGGAGGGGAAGAGAACTTTAATCCAGACTGTTTCCAATTAATGAATGAGTGAGTGAGTGAATGAATGAGTAAGTGAGTGAGTGAGTGAGTGAGTGAGTGAGTGAAACAACGTGCCCTCGAGACTGTGTGACATCCTGCCCATGACAAAACTCTGAGGCAGGCATGGCTGGGAGTGAGGATACTCAAATTTATCTAAGCGCCTGATTTGCCACATTCACACCACAGTCATCAATATTCCTGTTTGAAAAGATGACCAGAGACCAATCCCATGGAACTACTGATTGTCCCTGGGAGAATCTCCCCAGGCTGGACTCTTGTCCATGAGACCAACTCTCCCTCTACCCTCCTCTTCCAAGTAGCAATGCCAACAATGCCAGCTGGCTTCAACGAGCCTCGTGTTTCAGGTGGACAAGAGAGGCAGGGGATTTATGTCATTGACATCACTTGCACACACGTTGCCAAGACAGGAGCCAGATGATGAATAGACATGCATTTCCCAATCCTCCAGCAGCCCCATACCCAGCTAAGAAAACAGAGACCCAGAGGTAAAGGGACATGCAGACAGTGAGGGACCAGGTCACACAAAAAGAAGAATTAAAATCCAGGTCTCTGGGTCTGTTTGTGGTTAGTTCTGTGTACTTGTCTCACTGGCAATGCTATGTCAAAACTTACTGGGGACCTACCCACTGACAAAGCTCTTAAGTACAAATGGCCAACCACCTTTCTCTGTATCCCTTAACTGACCAGACTAGGCCTTCCCTCATGGGTTTGGGTGGGTGGGAGGGCTGGGAAATGGAAGTGCTGCCATCTCTGGGCAAGGATCTGTGAGGGCGGGCCTTTGCTGGCAGGGTACACTTCGTGCACCTCTCCACACGCTGGCTGTGAGCACCCATTTAGATAATGTCTGCAAGGACCACTAGCTATTCAAAGGTCATATTCTGCCATACTGCATTAGTCTAACAAGAAGGCAAGCTTGGCTCCACAGCCAAGGAATGTCTAACCTTGGCCGGTAGTCAGAGGTGGAGCACAGAAACCAAAATCACGGTGGTGGCCATCTCGCTCCCTGTGTCCAAACAAGGCAGGTGGGTTTCAACAGCAGCTTCTGAGTCAAGTTCATAAAAGCTGCTGCTTTGTGGAGATTTACAACTATCAGAGGGCAGGTGGCCAGGATCTGTGCTAGACCCAACAAAACAGGCAATCGCTGATTCCAGAATAATTCACCTTTGGAGCACAAAGCTCCTGTGCTCCAAACAAAAAGTAATCCAAGCCAATGAACAGGAATCACCTAAAAAGCAAAAAGAGAGAGCAAGAAGAAAAAAACCTGTCCTGATACAGGAAAACTTAATAAAATGTGTGTGTTTGATTGATCCTGGGGAGAAATTATTTGCTCTGGCAAATTGCATTTATATCTAAACATCATATTTTCAAATAGGATTGTGTTCCAAGCCCAGTATCACTTGGGGAGGCAGAGTGTGCTGAATGTTCCACGACATTCTATACAGAGCCCCTTTATTAAAATCTCATTTCACTGGGATAAGTCCTTTGAGAGAAATGTGTGGAATAGCGTGGGGAACCAGTGAGCCAGCACATATTAAACATTCCTAAAAGTGCATTGACTGCGTGCTTGGCCGGTATTTAACACACAGGAAGAACGAAGAAGCCAAGTGGCACAAGAGTTTGGGAGACAATCTTTTCATTTTTTACCCACTTACTTCTTTCCTGCATTTAAATGAAATAAGAGGGGGAGCTGGTTGAGTTCCTGCCCTCTCCTCTCTCTGCAATCCTGTCATTTCTACAGGCTGCATGTGGTTCCTTCCTCAACAACTCTGCTGAGCGGTGGTGAGTGAGGCGCAGGTGTTGGTGGTCACTGAGCCTCTCCAGCCCGGGTCAAAGAACCAGGAATTCCTTAGGCATATGCTGAGCTCCTCTGGAAGCCACATGATTTCCCTAGAATTGGGAATTTAGCTCCAGCTCCAGTTCCACTTTTCAAACATGTCAGAATTGTTTTCACTTTTATTATAAGGTTTAGGGGAAATGACTCCCTATTGTGGGTGGGAAGCCACATATAATTCACATTAAATGTGTCTAAGTGGAAAGAAGCAAGTTCTCTGAGCAATGATTGTATCCAAGGATTGCATAGAGATATAGTTAAGGGACAGACTGTGGACCATGATCTGTTCCAGGGGACACTTGGATAGGCAAGGAGAGGCAGAAAGAGACCAGCATGCAGCAGGTGATGGAGCAGGAAGGTACAAATGACACACAGCCAGGATCAAAATGAAGGCCAATCTAGACGTAGATTGTGGACAAGCTTGTCCCAGTAATTATTTGATAATAAGCCATACTGAATGTGAGCACAGTACATAGGCACACACACACACACACACGTACCCCAAAAGGTGGAGATTCAGACTGAAACCAGTGTAGGTAAATGCCTGTAGGTAAATTATAGCCACAAATCCACCATTGTAACTGACTGTTCTAACAGAGTCATGCTCTTCCATCAATAATTTGGCATGCTATTATCTTGGCCTTTGTCATTCTTGAGGTATTTTGTAACATTCTCTCTCCTTAGTTTAGACACTTTAATGCATTTCCATACGGCAGACATTTTGGGCTCAGCTAAGATTTCCTGCTTTCAAGGGGAGAAGCTGCTCTCTTAGGGATGTCTCTTCTACTTAAAATACATGAACTTGATCATGAATATGCCAATAGTCTGGAAATGTGTCGTAAGATAAGCAAATGATAGTTTTTCTATCAGGGATAACTTCTATCCCCCTGGACTTTGGTATAATCAATAGACTTTTAGACCTAGATATTACAAGAACAATTATTCTGTACCCTTCAGGAACACTGAATGTTAACAAAGTATGAAGCCTCTTGACCTTGGCCCCCCCAAAACTCAAGAAACTCAGAGTCAAGTTCAGTTACCAGGTGCAGAAATCAGTACCGTGTAAGTACAGTGGTTTCCTGTATCAGTACCTTATAAGTACAGTGGTTTCCTGTATCGTTTCAGCATCAATTCTGATATTTTTTACTAACTATGGACAACTTGGTTGAGCACACAGTTAACTTCAACTGAAAAGAAAGGAAGCACCTTAGAAAGTTAGTGCTTTAGCACAAAGCACTGGGTTTTAGCACATGGGAATTCAACAAGCACACATGCAGGGCTGCCTGGCGAGTGTCTCATGGAGCTGCCCATCAGACCTTCACTCCCCCGAGTCCTTGTCATGGCCACCTTCTGGTGGTCACCTCTGCTCCCACAGAAGTGGACCCTCCTCTGTCACTTCTGCCACTCCATTTCAGTCCACCAACAAACTTAATGCTTACCCATGCAAAACTGAGATAAGTTCTACTTTTTATATAGTGAAATCTAAGGTCTATTTTCTTGTGTATAATGAAAGAAACTTTTATCAGCTTTTTGAAATACAAATGCAAATGAGACTATCTGATCCAGAAAATTAATTTTCAAGAACTGTCTTGAGTGAAATAAATATAATATGGAAAACCTTCTCTTCCTGTAAGAATTGCTAAAATGGGCAATGCTAAAAACATGTCTTCTAATTTGAGAGTCCCTAAACCTAGCATGTTCCTTGAAAGAAAAATAAAAGACTTCAATACAAAGGAAATGTAAAATAAATATTTTTTTTAAATATGTCCTAAGTTCCACTTTTCAAAGCTTGTACTAATTGCCCAGTGATAAAAAGATGAAAATAGACTGGCAAAGTGCTGTTTGCCAGTGTCAGCAGGCCTCGCTTCTCTCAGAGTCCCAGACCAGGACCCAGGAAAACTTGGGGCCTTTTGAAGGCCTCCAGCTCGATTCCCACATGTAATTTTCAAATACTTCAAACTTGAGCCTCACCTTGCTCTTCCAGCTTCCTGAAATGCTCTTCCTGGATCCCCACACTCTCAATTCACTCTAGTCAAACTTCACCTTGTCTTATGGGTCATGAACTTCTTTTTGTCCTTTTATATTCTCTGCTCGTTGTCATAGGTGCATTTTTACTTTTCATATTAAAAAAAAAATTAGCTATAACCCAAAGAACTGAAAGTATGTTTTTAAAGGGACATTGTATATTCACAAAGACAAATATGTTCATAGCATTATTCTCAATATACAATATAATATATTGAGGTATATTGATACATTATTGAGATATATTATTGAGCTATATGTATTATTTATATATATTATTGAGCTATATAAAAATGATAATATAACATAACATAATATAAATTTTATCAGAGTTACTTGTTAATCTCTCCCTCTAGCCTATAATCTCTGAGGACAGGGACTGTGTGGGCTTTTTTGCTGTTACATTCCTATATCTGGCATTTGCTCTCAGTTCACATACCTTTCTTTAAAATAAGGTAAATACTGAGTGATAGGGCCAGATCCCAGCTTTGTACAATGACACCAAATATATCTGTGTCTCTGAGTTTGCACTCCCTATAATGAGAAATCCTTAAGGCTGAAAGGAAAATTGTCCACCTCACTCTGGAATCTCCATCAGGTGAGCTCCCTCTGCTGCTTTCCCATTCACTTCCACCCAGAAAGTGTGGCTTCATTCTCTGCACCCAGTAGCACAATCTTAGACTATCGAATATCATTTCATGACATCAGTACATTTCCCCCAATACTGACTCACTTACAAAACGAACTTCCATTGGGTTCACTGTGAAGAATGTGCTGGGTCCTGAAAAGGATATGGTCCAGTCCTTTCTCTAGTTTCCTACATCAACATTCTCCAGCAGCCACTAACTGCTAGAAGCAAAATTCTTGGGGCTGCACAGGGACACCCCCCAATTTTCAGCAGAGGGTAGTCTCAGTTCACACTGAACAAAAAAGTGGGCCTGATTCGCTTGTTCTCTCTAAAACAATGTAGACATGAAACAAAAAGAGGGAACACAGTTCAGGCCCAGCCTCTCCCACAGTTCACATCACCCAGCAAGACACTGGTTTCTTTGGTTCCAAACTCTTTTATTCAGGTTTATGACACTTTTGAATTTTGCCTGCAAACTTTTCTTTATAATTGGCCACTAAATGGCTTGCTCTGACTGGTTCTTCCAGAACAAAGGGACCAATGTTCTTGAAATACTGAAGTTCCCAGTTTTCAACAGAAATGAAAAAATTGCAAGTGGTAAGTTTTACGATTGTTGCCTATCAGGGTTGCCAAATCTTGCTTTTTGATTTACACCAGCCACCAAGAGTTTCTCACTGCTTCCACACCAGCCACCAAGAGTTTCTCCTCGTCAAATCTCAACTTTTAAAGATCTATTCCGTCTTGTTGAAAGCATTGGCTCTGCATCAGTTTCTTTATTAAAGGTTTTATATCTTTATTAAAAGTATTTCTTTAAGATCTCTTTCCAATATTTAGTAATACCCCCTTCAAGCCTGATTTTTTACAGCAACATGGAACAGGAAACTATCAACCTCATGTTAGAACTTACAGTAAAATTTTGAAAACCCTTATCATGAACCTATAAACCTGTAGTTTTTCTTGTTTAATTTCCATTTCCAAATGAAGTGCACTCATCGTCTCCTCTCAGACCCGAGCCAGAGGAACTCATACCCCTCTTGCCCTAAGAGCCTCCCCAGCACTCCAAGTTCCCTCAAAGTCATATTCTGAGGCCACCTCCCTTGGGCGTGACCTCAGCAAGCCTCACCTGTAGTCATGTGCTAGACCGGACTGCAGGGATTTCATGCGAGCTGGGGTGCCTGCATGGGAAACCACTACAAGGGAAGCTGTCCTGCTGTTTTGGGGAGACTGTCCAGATTGATGGGAGGCCTTGCTGCCTGCCCTGCTTGGTGCTTTGTACTCACTAAGGCACTGCCTGGGGGCTTTGAGACCGAGATCAAAACTCTAGTGTGAAGAGCTGTTCTTTTACAGCAGGCATCCCTAGACCCCAGAGGATCCTTCAATGAAGTGGTGTTAAGTACAGGTTAAACCCACAGACGCTGAACCAACCAGGCGCTGTTGCAGGCACCGATTACAAGGTAGACCTGGAGCAAGTTACCTGATAACTTTCCATCCATCAGTCTCCTTGTTTGTAAACTGAGAGTGACAGCTGCTCTCACTTCTGAGAATCGTTCTGAAAGTAAAATGAAGAGTATATGTAAAATGGTGAGGTATTTTCCCACACACACTGACACCCAATAAATCTCAGCTTGTATCATCTACATTATCTACTTCTACCTAGAACTGATCTCTAGTGGCCCAAGTTTTCAAGTACCTTAGCTCAGACTGAATCCTTGAAAGGATAGCTCATAACCCCTTTCTCTCCTCAGTTCCCACTGGAAATAAAACACCTTCTCTTGATAGTCCCTTTGTCCATTTGGGGGTCTGCAATGAAACCTACTATAGACAGAATCTGCAAAGAGGAAGTCAAGCAAGGACTTGTTCACTCATTTCTTCTGACCAAGGGAAAAACAAATGCACTTGAGTGTTGCATGCAGGGACTCTGCACACTGCAGAAAAGCACCCCTGATCTGAAGGACCTCTCGATCCAGCAGATAGCTGAGTGGGAATCATGTGAGTATCATTACCAAGGATAGAGATGCTGCTCTAAGCACTCAGAGGGAGTATCACATTTAATTCTCCTCGCAAACCACAGGAGAGGACAATTATTATTTCCACCTTGACAGATGATGGCTCTGAGCAGCAGAAAGGGGAAATACACAGCCCAGGAGACAGGTTGGTTAGTGAGGGAGCTGGAATCAAAACAAGACATTCCAAGCATGGAACACTCAGCCACAGAAGCACTGCCTTCTTGCCTTTGTCCCCCAGCTGCATTTACGCTGAAATATCTTCTTCTAGGGCAGGTGATTGCCTGTCAACACCTCTGGCCCTGATCTAGCCTCTAGTGTATGTGGAGGGTGAGTGCAAAATGAATGTCTTACTTTAGCAAATTCAGTGACAAACAGATCAGGATTCACATATGGTTGCCGTGGGTTATGTTGAACTTGTGGGCTGGGACCTGGCAAGCTCATCTCTGCTCTCTGAAAACCTCGCCAGTTGTGGAAGGATATAGGGAGTCTCTCAAGTCCTTTAGAACATCAGGACTCTCATTACATCTTACTAAGCCCAGAATTTAATGGATGGTGGCAAGAGATGCTTCTGAAGCAAACCACAGGAAATATGGGAATAAGACAGTGGAAGGAAGATTTTAAGGCTGTTTTATTCTTTATCGACTGCCCAGTGAAAGAAGAAAATTAAATTGAAAATGAGAAATTATATTCTTACTGATTACAAAAAGATTAGGATAAATCACAAGACAGCAAAAAATAATATGTCCCATTAAGGCAATCCAATATCCACTAGCATATTTTTTTTAAATGAACAAAATAGTTCAAAGTTAATTTGAGGAGGGGAAAGAAAATAAAAAAAAATAGTGAGAGCTGGAAAAGGAGACATTTGTCTTACTAGATAAGAAGCTATACTGTGAGGAAACTAGTAATTGAAATGTGGTTTTAGGAAGAATGGAATTGAAAGTTCTAATAGATGAATAGAACTGAAAGTGGTCCTGGAAAAGACATAGCATATGGAGGAATTTAACATGACTAAGCTGTCATTTAAATTCAAAGGCAAAAAAAAAAAAATTCAATAAATCATGCTGGGACAACTAGCTAGCCAATCAAATAAAATTTAAATTGGATTCTTTTCATGTGTCTTATTCAAAATTCAATTCAGGATAGATTCAATATTCAAATGTAAATCAAACACATAAACACACTAGAAGAAAATTGAGGTGGATACTCATATTCTGATGCAGACACTTTTCTAATCATGTCATCAAAGATATCTGGAGGATAAATTTGAACATGAAGATGTCAAAAATGACACTATGAAAAGGGGAAAAAATAATGAAACATATGACACAGCCTCTTTGAGAAGACACAGAAAAATAAGGTGTTCGTTATTCCAGGGAATAGAGCATGAGTTTGGGAATCCCTGCAGGAGACAGATCTGAGGGTAATAAATTTGGGTGTTCTTTTGGGAGCCAAGGACATTATTTCCTGCTCTCTCTGAGCTTAAGATCCAGCGAGAAACTTAAAGTAAACAGAAAACACTTTTTCAATATCATGAAGAGATGAAAACTATGATGACCACAACCATGAAGCCGAGGACTTCCTGAGAGTGCAGTGGAGAGCAGGCCTCTCTCCCTGTGGAAGGAAATCTGCATTACTCAATCTGTGGATTCAGAATTTAATCTCATCTAGAACCATGCTCACAGATATACCCAGAAGTATGCTAACCAATATGATGGCACCTCCTTGCTCAGTGGAGCTGACACACTAAAGAAACCACCACCTTCATTTTGTATCCCAGGTTCCTTGGTACATTTGTGCCAGATACATTCTTATTGAATGGAGCTTGTTGAAAGAAGCTCAGATGGCCTCAGCTCTCAGCTATTAACCCTAAGTAAAAGGCAGGATGCAGGGAGGAAAGTGAGGAAGAGCTAAGGGCTGGAAGAGAAATAATAAAGTCATGAGGGGTTGAGGGTGATGGTTGTTAGTTCTGACACAAACACACACACACGTATCTTCTAAACTGTACCAGAGAAAGGACGTTTCTAGCCTAACTCCTTCACTTTAAAGATAAGAAAACTAAAGTCAAAAGAGGAAAGTTGACTTGCCTAAAGTCACCGAGTGAACAGCTGGACAACAGCTATTCTAACGCTAGAGCTCAACACTAGAACTTGAGTCTCGTGCCAAAATTAAGTGGTTTGCCACTGCATCACCCTGCCCAAGTTCCTGGGTGTCCTAGATTTTCTAAAGCCCCTTCCAGCTTCTGCTGAGACCTATGTGATTCAGAGCTGGGGCAGAGTGATATGACTCTGGATGTAACCAACCAGCCCTCCAGGGAGCAATGGCTGTGGAGTCCCTGAAAGTCCATATTTGGAGAAGAAATGCAAAATGGGTGGGATGTAGTTCCAGAAACTAACTCCTTTGAGATCATTGGAATCGATTTTGGTGGCCCCAGACCAAGGCCACCTTTGCCTTTTCTGGTTGCTGACATCTTGTGCTTGGTCAGACAGTCCCCCGCTCCAGAGTGATAACACTATTGATTTTCTTCCTGTCTCATTAAAGCCACTCTCTCACTTCCTGAGAAACAGAGCCTGTTCTCACGGTTGGCTCTGCCCTGTACACCTTAGTGGAAACAGTTATAGGATGAGAAGTTTACCTTTTCAAGTTCACACCTTCAGATTCTGCCTACAGTCTAAAAAAGGCACGTACATGCAAATCAGATTGTCTGATTTTTCCAAAGTGCCCCTTTTCATCTTTTTCCATATGTCAACTTTGTAAAAACCCAGATGAAAGTTTTCCTACCTCCTCCCTGGGCTCTGATAATAGTGCACTTCACACATGTGCTGAAACGAGGTGCTTGCCAGCTCTCCTCCCCCCACCCCACCCCCAGCAGTGAGGGGGGGATGTCGGTAAGGTTATGCACTTTGGAATCTGATAGAGATGGGTTCAAACCAGTCACCGATGTCATGATCTTGTACAGATGAGCTCACCTGTCTCAGACTTCAGGCCTCAGCTCTTGTTAAACTGATTAACTGACCTATGTGGGGAGCCTCCAGCCAGCAGCCATCCTTTTGCTCATGTCTCATCCCTTTCCCTTTTCTCCTGCTCTTTCCTGATGGATGGAATGTGACTTTTCTAGGCAGGAAGGTGCTTTCCTCATCATTGTGTTCCCAGAGCTGCCCATGGCTCTGGGGAGGCACAATGAATGTTGTAGAATTGTCTTCTAGATGCTGAAACTGCTCTTGGAGAGAGTCATCAGTCTGTCCAAATCCAATGACAGAAATGAGTGCACAAATCACAGCTTTTCAAACACTAAGTTCCAAACAACACAATAATCAGGCAGAGTGAGGGGTCACTGCCTAACTTTTCTTCAGTTAACTAACTCCACATCTGCACCTTGGCTAGTGTTGATGTCCCCCTGCAGCCACCCCCACAGCCAGCACACTGCAAGCCCTGCCTCTTAATCAGGCACCAAGCAGCAGTGATCAAAACTTGGCCTTTCATCATCCTGTTACCTGGGTCTGGGGCCCTGGGCACCTGGGCTTCATGCTGCACTCCCAGCTGCAATTTAGCTTCTTTGCAAACAACACTTCTTAATCCATTGTGCCTCCATGTGCTCCAGTTATACAAACTCATTCTCTTTCCTAAATTCTTGTTCTGAATCTCAATCCAGGGCAGTGCCAGGGACTCCAGGTGTTGAGTCTGTACCCCCACTCAGGTCATTAACTCAACTGCTGGTGTCCTGGGTACCTGGCCACCTGGCAGCCCCGCTGGTGGTCTGTGTGCCCACAGCCATTCTGAAAGTAAGTTTGCTTCCCCAGACTCCCAGAGGGCCTCTTTTCTCCTGCTGGGTCCCAGCTTCCTCCACCTGCAGCTAAAACATTCTTCCCAAACACTCCTTTCACTTACTGATGGATCCTTGTTATGTAAATCTCCTTCTCTTCATCACCTTCTACAAATTGGACACTTGGCCCTTCCTTTGAATTTAACAAGGACAAGTCTTAGTCATCTCTCTTCTGATAGTATTTATTTAATAACTATACGGTAAGTGAAAATACAGAAGTGTAAAGCAGAAATGAAAGTCCTCTTTCAAGCCTCATAAATCCCAGCTGCTGTCAGCTAGATGACTAAGGTCAGTAACACCACATGAATGTGATGGTAGATGAACATTTTTTTTTCTCCAGATTTCTGAAGCCACTCCCGGTTGGCCTTTGCTAGGCCAGATGTGCAAATGCAAGTGTGAACACCCAATCAATTGCTTCTGATGGAAAAGGCCAGGCCAGATGGCAGCTTCATAGGGCCTCTGAATTCTGGTTCACATTGGTCCCCAGTACTATCAATTTTGGCAATGATATTTCTTCAGTATTTCTCTGGAATTGGAATTCCTACAGCTAGAAGCCTGGCCCCAGAGGATGTGATGTTCTCAGAGCAGGAATGCACCGCAAGCTTGGTGCGTCCTTGAGTACAGCACATAAGGTCTGGCCTCCAGTGTCCATTAGCTCGTTGTTAAATCTGAGCCACATTCTTAGTGTTAAAACTGTACCTGAAAGCTTCCTAAAACAGGCATGGTTTAACTGGGGAGGGTGTGGCACTCTCTCTCTTTCCAACCAGGTAGGACAACATCAACCAAGAGCATGTCAGGCAAATAGTCCATCTGCAGCAGAAAAGATTTTGATCCCTGGCATGTAGGCTCAAATCCCTCCTAAGAGATAAGGGTCTCAATGCCCCCAGCTGGCACTTTCTCTTTAAGTTCAGAGACACAGAGTCTGACAGCCATTGTGCAGGAGAGCTTTTAAAATCCACAGCCTACAGAATGTCTCTGACCTGTAGTTGCCTGATGATTTTGATTTTTACTTTATTATAGTTACTTTTTTCCTGATTCCTTATTTGGTTTTTCTAAATCTCTTCTATAAGTGAGAACTTTAGATATATTTCTTTTTCTTTTTGGCTTATTTCATTGATCATAATCCCTTCCAGCTCGAGCCATGTTGCTGCAAAGGGCATAGTTTATCCTTTTTGATTGCTGAGTAATATTTTATTGTGTAAATATACCACATCTTCTTAATCCAATCATCTATTTTTGGGCATTTAAGTTGCTTCCGTCACTTACCCATTGCAGGGGAGGAGGAGTGAGAAGGATCAGGACAGGAATAGAAGAGCACAAGGGACTCTGGTGATGGTGCACATGGGGGAAATTTCATGGGGAAACCATACATTGTACAAAAATGAAGGAGGATATAGTGAATATATTTTTTTAATTTTATAGATTTTTAAAAAAATAATAAAGTCCACAGCCTTTTCAAATCCCAGGGATTTGGGTCTTTTGCCCTCCTATTTGGGCTCATCCTGACCTTCTTCTCAGGCTCACAGGTCCTTGATTTACAGTGACAGCATCTACTCTGGGACAGGAACTATCCTGAGCTACTTCCCTATAGAAGCTCACTGTCTCCACATGAGGTTCTTGATGCTAGGGCTCAGATCTGGGTCCTCAAAGAAAAGCATGTGGTGTTGACAGAAATAATCCCTGCTCTGAAGTGAATGCCACCTCAGGAGAGAAGTTTATTAAGGAGGCTGTTTGGAGACAAACTGAGGACCCAGACCATGGGCAGTCAGTGAATTTATCTAGGTGACAGACTCCCTTCCCAGGTGTGAAGATTCACATTTTCAGTTTGTTCTCAGTTAATATAGGTAAGTCATGCACAGAAAGAATATATCATTGATCTCCAAAAAAGAAATCTAGTTCATTTTAAAAGTTAAAAGAAATCTAAACATTTTCTGAAATGCTTTCTAACATTCTTAGTTAATGATAAAAGAGAAGCATGATTCCTCACTTCAAAGTGATGAGTTTTACAAAATGAACTGAAGCCAAGAGTTCTGTTCAACGAAGGATGTGAGGACAGAAGCTCATTTACGTCTTTTAGACCAGGCACCAATTAATTGATAAAGAAGCAGCTCTTCATAACTTTATAGCCATTTCTTGATCTTATGAAGTCAATTCAGTCAGAGCTGTCTGTGCTAAGAAGATGGAAGGACCAAGGTTATTTGAATCTCTTGTCCTACATGTTCCCCTATTGACATGAGGGCACCACAGTTACCTCCTGCTCCTTCTTCCAGCTGCTAGAGCACATTGGGGGGGGGGGGTGAGTTGTGGGCTTTCCAGATAGGCCCTGTCTGCACTTCCCCTAAACTCCCTTCTCCCTAACCTCCCCTCCTCTTCTACCTCCTTCCCCATCTTCACAGCAAACAAAGCCACTGTCTTACTGACTTGTGGCATCTGAGGCAGCCCTCCAGGACAGAGGAGGCATTTCCAGCTAAGCAAAACATGGAAAGTTCTCATTTAGATAGCACCGTAAAGCTCGGGGTATCCCTCAGTCAAGGTGTCAGAGCTGCTGTCAGAGTCCAAGCTCTTTTTGCTATCTTACCATCTTTATTCTCCAGAACAAAAGTCTCCTTGCCTGTGGAGGGGCGGGTGTCCTCTAGGGAAAGATTCACCAGAGAGCACCCCTGGCAGTTGTACCAGGCAAAGCTCTATTAGGGACCCTGATGCATGAGGGAGCCAAAGCTGGAAAGGAGAATTTAGCTTGACTCCTTGAAAGGAGGCATTTAAAATCTAGGTCCATGAGATGAGGAAGAGAGCAGCATTCTACCTTGTTCTAGGTTGGGCTTCATCTGGGCCCGTGCAGAGAGTTCCAGTCCAACTGTGGGCTCTTAGCTCCTCCCTCTAGGATGTAGTAGCATAATCATTCATCACCAACTACCATCTAGTGTTTCACCTCAAGGTCAGCGTTGTTTGGAAGGGGTCCCCCTGAGTCAGTCCTCCTGCTCACATAGACTTGGGGCTCCTTATCCTGCCACCTCCCAGATCCTTTATCTCGGCTGCCTCGCTGGCAGGCAAACACTGCAGGACAGAAGTTCCCCATGAGTCAGAAGTCGGGCGCAATGGCACCTCCAGTGAAGAATAGACAATGGGGCCCTCCCTGGTGGCGCAGCAGGCTGGAGCACAGGACTAAGATGCTAACGCCATTTCAGCATGAGTTCCATCCCACCCCAGAGGTGACCCACATGGTGTGGCAGACCTCTCCTGACCCACCCTGCTGCTCCCCTCAGCAGGGTACTCTGTTGAGCTTCCTGTTCTGCTCCCCACTGTCTCTGGTGAATCCTCTCACTGCCCCTGCACCTCTAGCCTGCACCACAGTTCTGTATGCATAAATAAATAAATCTTAAAAAGAAAAATAGACAATGAATGCTTATGGCTTGTATCTGATGATTTAAGGCACCCGAGATACCTAATAATCTAGACAGCATGTTAGTGAGGACTAAAGCAAAGGGGACACACCAGCCAAAGCAGGGACCACTGTGTGAATCTCGCCAGTGGTGGCAGCAGAAACCTTACCTGCAGAGCACACCAGCCAGGAGAGATGAAATCCCCGAGATTTGAACAGAGAGAGTGCAGGGCCCAAGCAACGAGGATATAAGAATAAAACAGTGATTCGAGCACCTGTTATGTATTGGGCTCTTTGCTTACATTATCTTTTTAAATCTACACAACTGACAACACAGAGCCAGAGGCAATATCCTCTCTGTAGAGATAAAAGGTAGTGGGACAGGAAAATGACCCAGGATAGAGCTCGTGCTAGCAGACCAGACTGTCACTGAGTTTTGTTTGAATGTAAGCATGCTATTCTTTCTCTCTTTGCTGAATAACTAAGAGGAGGAGTAAAGCAGCCAGGGTCAATCCAGTGAGAGCTGCCTGAGCTCAGAACTTGGGGTTGCCTGGGGACTGCAGGGACTTGGGACAGAGAGACACCTGCAGGCACTCAGCTCCTTTGTTTGGACCATCACCGACCCAAATCCTCCTCAATGGCACACCAGCCACAGGGATTCTGTTTTCTTTCTCCTGTCCCCACTTCAGCTACCGTAGCTGGAAATATCAACACAAACAGGACAGAGATGCTGTGAATAGCAGCCAAGTGTTTTCACCTGGCTCATCACCTGGTCAGTAGATCTCATTTGATCCTCAGCAAGCTGATAAGGTGGATATTACTAAATTTACTTATTTTTAAGGTAAGGAACTGAGTAGACAATATAAGTGATAGCCCCCCCAAGTCACACAACTGTTATGTAGTACAGCAGGTATTTTGAAGCCAGATGGATCCAAAGTTAAAGTTCATGCTCAAGGCAGTCATGGTGGTCTCTAAGGAAGTGTGTGCTGGCAAGGACATTTAATGTGATCTTATTTCAGTATTAAAATTGTGGATTCAATGTCAAAGCTATAATGCTAATCTTGAAATGGTATTGTATTGCATGGCATTCACATCATTCACTATGTATGTTCACTTTTTTTTAAAGATTTATTTATTGTTTATTTATGCATACAGATTTGGGGTACAGGCCAGAGATGCAGGGGTGGTGAGAGGATTCACCAGAGACAGAGTGGGGAGCTGAAAAGGCCGACTGACAAAGTATGCTGCTAAGGGGAGCAACAGGCGGGCCAGGAGAGATCTGCCACGCCATGTGGGTCACCTCTGGGGTGGGGGTTGAACTCATGCTGAAGGGCTTTAGCTTCTTAGTGCTGTGCATTAACCCACTCCACCACCAGGAGGACCCCATGTTCACTTTTTAAGTGAAATTTCATGTGGTCTTTGGAGTACTTCCTCTGCTTTCCCCTGAATCTATTTGTTGCATAACCATTCATTTGTTATCATTCCTTTCCTTATGTCAGTTCTTTAGTTTTTGTTCTGTTTTGCTATTGATCCCTTTCTCTCTTTGTGTTCCAAAAGGTGCCATTTAGAACATAGCCTGGCTCCCAGCAGGCACTCAATAAATATCATTTGAAAATGTACCTTGAACATAGTAGCAGCTCAATAAGTTTTCATTGGATTAAATATATTCTATCTCACTTAATCCTCTAGTATTTGCACACAGAGTATTCAACTAACTTTTTTTTTCTTTTTTAATGACAAATCTGTAGTGGGGAGAAATATCAGGGTGAGGCCAGAGGCACGAGGGTGAAAAAGTTCATCAGAGACCAAGTAAAGAACAGAAAAGGTGGATTTACTGGAATACCCTGAAAGAGAGCAGGGGTAAAACAGGAGAGGCCTATAATTCCCTTCACTCTAGAGCCTGAAACCTAGTCCCTGTGGAGAGCAAGATGCATTGCTAGAGATAGAGGAAAGAGAAAATTCTCCTGCACTCTCCTTGCATCTCTGACATTGAAGCTGACACAAAATAGGTCAATGGGAGGAAGGATACAAATTTTGTTTTGCTTTTTTTTTTTTTTTTTTTTTTTTAAAGATTTATTTATTTATTCATACAGAACTGGGGTACAGGCCAGAGATGTGGAGGGTGAGAGGATTCACCAGAGACAGAGCGGGAAGCAGAACAGGCAGATCTATGAAGTACACTGCTGAGGGGAGCAGCGGGCGGGTCAGGAGAGGTCTGCCACGCCATGTGGTCTCCTCCGGGCAGGCGGGGATCGAACTCATGCGGAAGTGGCTTTAGTTTCTCAGTGCAGTGCTTTAACCCGCTGCGCCACCAGGGAGGGCCCTTGTTTTGCTTTTTAAGATTAATTTCTTTATTCATACAGAACTGGGGTACAGGCCAGGGGTGAAGGACAGTGAAAGGATTCACCAGAGACAGAGTGGGGAGCAGAACAGGCAGATGCACTTAAGTACAACGCTGAGGGTAGCAGCAGGTGGGTCAGGAACGGTCTGCTGTGCCATGTGGGTCACCTCACTGGCTGGATATCGAACTGGTGCCAAAGCGGCTGCAGCTTGCTTCATGGTATTGTGCTACCAGGGAAGGTCCAGGATACAAGTTTTATTAAAATTTCACATAAACACAAGAGAATGAAGATAAGAATAAGGGACCAGAGCAGGAAGCTTTACTCCTTTCAGACAAACAGAACACATTTGTAAAGAATTGGCAGGATGAAGGTTTTGAGCTAGAGAGAGTAAACGGTGTCGAAATAACCAGGAAGATGATCATTAGTTTCACAAGGTTGGTTTGTACAGATATTTCAAGTATCCCTCCCCGTCTCTGGTGATCAGAATGTCTTCTTTCCTCCTGGTCCAGGGAGAGTTTTAGCTCATTCTCAGAGCAAGCTTCTTGCACATGCTGTTTCAAAAGTGTTTTTAATTCAGAATTATCTATATGCCAAAGCAGCACATTTCAGAGGACATATTCTGATTTCCTTCAGGGAAGAGGGCAGAAGTGGGGTGGTTTGTCATGGTGAAACAAACTTCTCTCCTCAAGCATAAAATCTGCTGCATTTTTCTGCCATCTGTGGATCTAAGTTAAGCACTTGGAGATGGTACTTGAGTTCTTCTTAATTAAGGTAAAGTTTTAAACATCAATATTTTATTGATTTTCAAGTGTACATTTTTATGTTTTCACATCTCTTGCTGGTGTCTTACAGCTACAATTGGCAGCATCCTACCCTTCAGAATGACACTGTAATAATGGCATCTGAGACTCAGTAATCTACTGAACAACAATTGACATCTCTAAGCTGAAAGTCAATGGCTTGAAAGTCTACAGGTACAAAATTAATCTTTCTTCCACTCTGACTTCTTTTCTTTCCAGCTTTGTAGGACTTTCCCTGATTTTAAAATTAATTTTATTTCCTTACATCATTGTTAATTTTTAAAAAGTATTTGATTTCTCCCCACAGGTGTAGTGTCCATAGTTCTCCCCACCTTCACACCTGTGGTCACCACCAGAGTCCCTTGTGCTCTTTCCTCCCATTTTGACTCCTCTTTCTCCTGCTCCCCTCTGTATGCCTCTATTCTTGATTGAAATCTTTTATATTAAAAGGCATATTAATGAAAAAAAAACAAATAGAAGCTTATTATGCATATAATAACTCCCTGAGTTGGCCTGAGCCATTGTCTTAAATGTACCTTTCACTTAAGACAAAAGAAAGAGGTGGGAGAGAGAGAGACTAGTTTTAGGAAATACCAGAACCAGTCATTCTTCTCTTCTTGGTACAGAGAAGGAAACACAGTTATGAAGAGTTCATTTCCAGTCCTACATTTCCCTTATAAAGGTTATTTCTACAGTGTTTTCAAACCATCTCCTGTGTCTTAAACTTGTCAAAATTTTAAGGTCAAAATAATCTGTACACCAAAGAAGCACATTTTAGGATGACATAATCAGCCACTGTCCTAAAAGCATTTCTGTTCATTAACTCTGAGGAGTAACATGACCACTTGGAGATATCTGATATGTCATAGTGTGTGTGTGTGTGTGTGTGTGTGTGTGTGTGTGTGTGTGTGTGTGTGTGTAGGAGGTGATGGAAGGAAAGAGTCACAGCACAGGGAAGCTCACTATGTAATCCTGTGTGGGTAAATTTGTGTTTTTTTCCAGGTTAACATGTCACATAATAAGAAAACACAGTTTAGATGACACCTATGGTGAGTATTTTCAGTGTGATCTAACAATAAAATAAAGAGCAAATAGGAAGCAGTGCAGAGAGACTTTAGAAAATGGACTTTAAAAGAGTAAACACAAGGGGAGCAGAATTACAGCAAATGTGGTTCATTTGGCTCTCTCTTCTGAAGAAAATTGGAGTGATCAAGTACAGAAGTGGTGTGACAAGCACTTACACAGAATTGGGTGGATACACACAGGGGCCACTGGCTTCCCCCGACCCTGGAAATCTCTCCGGGACTTACACAGCGCTGCATTTTCTGACCCCAGATCTCTCCCTCTCTACCTGTCTTCTGCTGAGCTCTCTGATATCTCTCTCCTGTTCTGGACTTGTGTGGGGTTCTCCATGAGCCCAGACATCAAGCTCTTCTTCCTTTGACAGAGATGTCATGGCATAATGAGACATGGTGTCTTGTAGAGATCAAAGTCTGGGGTCACACCTAGGTGTGCCCACTGGTCAGGCCCATTAATCTGTTTTCATCATATGTGTCTCCTCTTTAAAAGCGGTTGAAACATTTCCTCTCCAGCACTTAGAACTCCAAATCAGCAGGGCTCAAGGGCATCAGACTATGAAGCAAAAATTCTGTGAGAAGGTTGTTAGGTATAATAGTGGACACTTAAAGTACTAATCAAAATCAATAAGCAAATATATAATCTATATCAAAACTTTTGCTCTGTGTGAGGTACTCTTAAAGAAATGGAGAGGGCTCTCTCTGGTGGTGCAGAAGGTTAAAGCTCAACATTATGAAACTGTCTGTAGCTACTGCAACGGGAGTTCCATTCCTGGCCAGGGAGTGACCCACATGGCACAGCAGGCCTCTCCTGACCTGCCCATGGCTCCCCTCAGCAGTGTATTTCAGTACATCTGCCTGTTCTGCTCCCTACTTTTGACTTTGGTGAGTCTTCTCACCCCTCACACCTCAGGCCTGTAATGTAGATTTTGTATGCATAAATAAATAAATCTTTTTTAAAAAAATAAATGAAGAGAGAACCCCCCAACTCTGGGGGGAAAATATATTTGTATTCCCTTGATTACTAGTAACAGAAAAACTTTCCATGTATTTATTGGCAACTTCTTATTTTTTTGGTTCAAGTCTCTTAATTGGGTCCCTTGTATATTCTGAATTCATGTTCCTTATCAGATATGTGTGTTAGTTATATTTTCTCAATGTGTCACTTCCCTATTTAATTTTGTAAAAAAGTGTGCTAGTGAGCAAAAGTTTTAAATTTCTAAAATATTATTAGTAATTTCCTCTTTGTTGTTTAGTGCTTTTTTGTTCTAGAGAAATCAATTTTGACTATACCCAATTCATAAATATGTCTTCTTATCTTTTTTTATACAGAAACAATTTTAATTTTATGAGCACAAAATGTCTATCCCTTAGAGAGCTAAGTATAGGAATGGCAAGAGCAGGTCTGTATATTTCTTTATTTTATTGCTCTCTCACCTTCACCCCTATGTCCGTTGGGACACTTCTCATTTCCTCCTACCTTTAACTTCAGAAATTTTACTTCTTTTATTAGTTTTTATAAACATTTTTCTTTGATGAGTCATCTACTTTGTAAACATCCAATATTTGCCTTTGTCATTCTGATTTGCATTACTCCACATGATTCCCACCAACTCCTTTTTTTCAAGTTGCTATAAATAGCAACATTTCATGTTTCCTCATAGCTGCACAGCATTCCAGGATAGAACACATCTTTTTGATCTAATCCTCTATCGGCCAGTATTTGGCTTGTTCCTATGTCCCAATGTCTGATCTGTTTGTAAAAGATCGTTCAACAAGTTGCTTACATGCTGTAGGGAACAATGATAGAAATAGGAGACAAGTGCAGCCATCTAGATGAGAAATGTGTTGCCTTTGACCAACAAATATGTTGTTAGTGGGGGAATCTGGTGAGAAGCGGCTGGGTTTTTGATACTTTTTGAAGGTAACTATCATGACAGATAGGATGATGTTAGAGAAAGAGTAGAATAAAGATGATCAGAACTGTTTGGGTCTGTGAAACTGGAACGATGAATTTGCAGTGTTAATGTGATGAGGAATAAGGAGCAAGATTAGTGTGAGGGATGTAGGGGGTTCAGTGGTGAGATTCTGGATGTGAGAGATGTTCACTGGATGGGGGATACTGTGCCAGTGAGGAAGAGGCAGTTGGGTGAAAATCGGGACTTCAATTGGGTGGAAAGCAGAAATTGTGAGATCTTGTCTGGAGCTACTCCCAAGAACTTCTCAGGACTCTAATGGTAATTAAAGCATCAGTTTGGATGCTCTTACTTAGACATGGGTATAAGTAATTATGAGGAAAAGGAACAGCACTGACCTCCAATACCTCTATACCAAGAAGTTTGGAAAAGAAGAAAAATCTAGCAAAGGAGACTGAATAAATGAAATGAGAAATTAAAATGAAGGTATCAAAAGTGAATGAAATACATGAAGCTTTTTCAAAAGGAGAGTATGATTGAAGCTGACAAATGATGAAAGGTCAAGTGAGGTCATGACTGAGAACTGACCACTGGATTTTATTACAAGAGGTTAAGGGTGTTCTTGATACTAGACTTTTGTGTGGAATAATGGAGGAAAGGACTGGGAGATAGAGAGAAAGTAGACATCTCAATACAGTCAAAGAATAGCTATAGCAAGAATTTTAGGGGCAACTTACTATTTAGGCTTTAAATCTTCAGAAGTAAAGCCTTCCTGGGTCATGACAGCTGTCAGTAAGGCTGTGGGTCTGCTCATCCAGTTTAAGTGCAACTGAAAGACTTTGAAATTGAGGAAATCAGATCACCATGAAGGTCAGTGTTGGATGGGTGTGCGCATGGACATTCATGTCGACCCTGGACAAACAAGGAAGATAAATCAGTACTGAACCCAGCAAAGCAAGACAAGTTTTCCACGTGGACTGGGAGCATCCCAGGAGAACCACTCTGCCACGATGGGAAGTGTGAGGAACAATTAACCCACAGCCAAGATACACACCAGCCACTCTTGCTTCTCCCCATTATCACTAGAAAACAGAAGGAACAAAACAGCTGCTGAAAGAATTTTAGGGCTTCACCACAAAGAACAAGTGCGTCTTGCGGACTGGCCTGCGTCACACCCATCCTCAGTGGGCTGAGAGAGTGATTCATGGGCATGAATCACCCACGACATCTGTCACACTGAGTGAAGCTGACCTTGTTGTTCAGGCCCCTGTATGCGGGAGATGCATGTGAGTGCAGGTGTTGTCCTATCACTATCAATGAGGGAGGTTGACATCTTTGGAGCTAACATATTTGGAGGTGAGCAAACAATATTAAGGCTGAATGTTCAGCTGTGTCTTTTCTTTCTATCTTTATAGAAAAGAGATATTAGTAAAATCTGATTCCATGCTCTGGGTCTTACTGAGGCCCACAGAAATATTCCAAGTGGACACAACAGAATTGTCACAAGGTAAAAGGAGGATAGACTCTACTTGTGCACTGGGACTGGAGTTTAAGTTTCACTTTCCTAGGTGGTGGGATTCCTGTCATACTGATTCCTTAGGGACAGCTGGGATCACCTGTGACCCAAGCTGTGACACCAAAGTCCTACGTGACCCATGTCAGTGTTAACACAAAAACCACTGAAGCTGAGAATAGGCATGTAACCACTCAACAAGGCCAGTCAACAAGGGTCTCCATGCCAACTCAGCCATAGAACTATGTTGAAAATGAACACTTCACCTTTGCTTCTCCTGAGAGTGCTTATCACCTGATGTAAAAGCAAGAGATAATATCACCCCATTTAGAGGATGTTGTGTGTGTAGAAGGGTTGGCTTCTTTCCTGTCTTTTCCATCTCCCCTGCAGCAGTAGGAACACAACCTATTCTTGTTGCCATAAACCCAAAAAGACTATGCATAAAATTGTTGGAAAATATAAAATGTGTCATTGCACCTTTCCTAACCCAAGCATCTGAAATGTCATTAATAAATATTAATGAAAATATCAGACATCCAGAAAATGGTACAAGAAGACCAAGGGCCTGCAGAGATCCTGGCAGCAGCTCTCTATGAGGGCAGGAAGACTGAGTTTGCACACAGCTTGAGCATGCCCTGGGGTTCTTGTTCTGCACTAGGGCAGTGGGTGTCATGTACACCCCCCATCTCTGAGATTCTACAGAAGAATAACTTGAAGGTTCTTAGAGTGATCAAAGAAGTGCTCAGAAAAGGGTAATGGTAGCATTCCCTGTTCATTTTGAAAATAAAACACACTTCACCTTTAAGTCCATCACTGAGATTCTTCTGTGCTTCACTGTCCCCCAACACCTTCCTTCCCCCTCACTTAGCATGGCCATACACAACTCACTCAGAGGTAGAAGACCTGAGCAAGTTGTGGCCCCTTCTTTCCCAATCCCTAGCGCCCCCACTGAGCACCACTGGTTCGGTCTCTCCATGACAAGACCAGCACACCATGAAACCATGGGTTGAACTAAACTGCCCTTTCAGTCCTCCCAGTTAGAACAAGCCCTCATTTGTTCTTGCCCTAGGCCTCCCACTCCTCACTCCATTTATTTTAACCTTTTTTTGCCTTTCTCTGTTTTATCTTGCTTATAAAATCTAGCTGGTATGAGTAATGTTCATATGGTTATGAACACACTGGGTTCTTTGTCATCAGAGATAATGAGAGATGATCATGTGGATAACCCCAAACTGCAAACACCACCCGTAGACATGACAAGAATGATTAGAACATTCCAGTGTGACTAAGAGTCTAATATTTGCTTTGGGCTGCAATCACTGAGGATCCCCTAGCTGGTTCCCAGGATAGACAAAGAGAGGCCATCTAGGAGAGCCTCAGGAAGCAACAGCACCCCAGGCTGTGGTACAGACAGCACCCAAGTCTGCTCCACCAGCAATAGCCTGGTCCTCATTGGCCTCTGTTGGCTCATGTAGTGAATTCTGTGATAGTCCAGAATAGAACTTGTCTGGGGGCAGGGTGAAAGCTGTAATAGCAGGTCATCCCCAACCTGGAGTTTTAGGGACCTAAGCACCTCAGCTCCTGAGTGGCTCACCCTGCAGGGATTCAGTGAGGATCTGCTCTCCAGGACTGCTGTCACTTAGCTTCACTCTGGGGATGGCACTGCTCTAAGAAAACTCTTGAACATTTTCAGCAATGAGACTGGGACTCACAGTGAGGCAAGCTTCCTGATATCCTCGTGTTTCCCTAACTGAGCAAACTTGCCAACTCTTCTGGAACAAAAAGAGGATGTTCAAGGCTATTTGTGCCCCTGGTCTTGGGACTTGTGTGCTGCTCTGGTCCCTGTCTATTCTGCTGGTGACCTGATTGTTAACAGTCTCCTCATTCTACCCCTTTGCATAGAAAAACTGGAGTATAGGACAGAGGTGTGGGAAAGATGAGAAGATTCACCAGAGACAGAGTGGGAGTAAGAGCAGGTGGCACTACTGCAATACACTGCTGAGGGGAGCAGTGGGTGACACAGGAGAGGTTTGCTGCGCCATGTGGGTCAGCTCCCTGACCAGGGATCAAACTCAGACCAAAGCAGTTGTAGATCTGAGACTTGAACTCTAGACACCAGTGATGTCCCATAAATGAGAAGCTTAAGTGAGCTCAATGGTTATTTTGACCTAAATACTTACGTGTACATAAAATTACTGAGTCCACATTTATATGAAGTTTCTCTATTCATTAAAGGTTGAAAATTCACAAGGCACAGACTTTGTATGCTGTTTTATTTAACAGTATACTTTTATTTTTCTCTTATAGAGATAACAGATTCAGTACAGACTTGGAAAGCAAGTAAAAGTATAAAGAATAATATATAAAGTAGTTATACTCTAATACCCAGAGATAAGCACTAATAACATTCCAGTTTATTATTTTTATTTTCTTTTCTAAACAGATCAGATAAATGGCAGAGATAAAAAATAGATTAGATAAGCAGACAGACAACAGATGTTTTACATGTAGTTTTAAATCTTTCATTTCATAACAAGCTTGTAAACATTTTTGTATCATTTAGTTTTTCTAATGTTACATATTAATGACTCTACCATTTAATTTTATGTACACATAAGTATTAAGTATTTTATTGTTACTGTTTCCAATGTTTTGCTTATTTTATATAATATGGCAATGAATATCCTCTGGCATGAGTAATTTTTTGAAATGCTGATTTTTTTCCTTGACACAGATTCCTTTAAAAATGAATTTCAGGATAATGATCAAAGATATTTAACTCACTTAAATGACTGTTTAGAAAGTTTTCTAGGTAAGTGGAAATAATTCATACTTCTCTTGAGAGTATAAATAGCATACACTTGACAGCACTAAAATGTTTTATAATGCTGAGAACTTCATATAGGCAAAAAATTGATCATTCAAAATTTTAATACAGATTTCCTTGAATTTGTTTTCATATATTTTTTAAAAATTCTCAATTTATCATTCATAGTGGAGTATTTTTATAAGACAGACCCCAGAGAGCTCTCCTGTCCTGAGAACACAAAGAAACAACAACCATTAAGGAACCAGAAGAGGGACATTACCCAACACTGCCCCTGCTGACTGCTTCACCTCGCGCCCCCCCCCC
>NW_004567119.1:27935168-27938349 GCF_000260355.1 Condylura cristata
CCCCCCCCCCAAGCCTCCGGGAGTGAGAAGTCAGTGTTTGCTGTTTAAGCCATATCTGTGGCATTTGGCTAAAACAGCCTCCATGGACCAAAATATTCTCTTTCTGAAATTATGCTTATTCTCAGAGCTTTTCAATTGTATTTCCTTCATTTTTCCTTTTCTTTCATTTTTCCTTTTCCTGCCACTAATGATACTTTCATTCTCTCATAAAATATTAAAGCACCTCTTCCCATTTGCTACTACTGTGCACTGGATGGGATGTCCATAGCCACGTGGCAGGAATTCCAATCAGGGTCTTTGTTTTAATTGGATTGTGTCTAGTGCTTCGCCATTAAGAATTTTTTAAATTTATTTTATTTATGCATACAAGAGCTGGGGTGCAGCCCTTGAGGTGGTGGGGAGTGGTGAGAGGATTCAACAGAGACAGGGTGGAGAGCAAAATAGGAGGATCTACTGAAACACACTGCTGGGGGGCAGTGGGCAAGACAGGAGAGGTCTGCTGCGCCTTGTGGGTCAGGGATCAAACTCGTGCTGAAGTGGCTGCAGAGAGCTTTATAGTACTTAGACATAACCCCTTGTGTCATCAAGGAGGCCCTAAAGATTAAGCACTTTGTTGGCTGATATTTTATGACATTTCTTCTTAGTCACCTATAGGACTACTGTGTTCTAATTTTTTGAGAGTTCCCTGTGCATCTGTATGGCATTGTATTATATACATTTCCATCTCTTGAAATGATCATATGTTTGTCTCTTTTGAAATACTGCTGTGATGTATTAATATTTTCTAATATTAAGCCATTCTTGAATTTTAGGATAGACTCTATTTCATTCTAATGGATTAGTTACACTGATGCTTTATAGAAATGCATAGTGTCGTGTACATATTTATAACTGAGATCAAACCACTATTATGAACTATTGGGTAACACATTTGACTTGTCTGTCAGACAGCTAGTGTCTTCAGAGACACTTTCCTAGACGATATTCTTTTACATGTTAATCCTTCCATAATTAAAAATGCCATCCCCTGGCCTTTAAGACTAAACAACATATTATACAACAACCTCTTATCTGACTGTAGAAATCTTGAATTAAATATTTTTTTCATTAAAATCCTATATTTTTAAGCATTCATTGTGTATTATTTTCATTAACTATAACGATTTCAAAATTTTTATAATTATGAACAATTATATACCTAAATATCTTACATTAAAGGAATCTACATTCTACAGAAAATGACAACAACATAAGAATTTCACAATAACATTCATAATTATAAGAAGTAGATTATTGCAGTTATTTTTGTTTAAATTTGTTGAGGTATAACTGACATGTCAAATATTACTTTCAACTGTACAATATATATATACAATAAGAAATGATTTCCATAACCAGTCAAATTGCCATCTGTCACCATGGTAACAATTTTTCTTTTCTTCTCCTTAGGAAAAATCTTAAGATTACTTTGTACTAGCTATCAAATACAGGTATTATTAACTATAGTTATCAAGTTGTATATAACATCCCCATGAGTTATTTCTTTTACTGCTCTAAGCTTGTACCCTTTAACCCTCTTTACCCATTTTACCACCCCCATCACCTGCCTCTATTCTCCATATTGTCCATGAGCTAATTTGTTTGTTTTGTTTTTTAGATTCAACATATAACTGAGATCACACTGTATTTGATTTCTCTGTCTGACTTACTTCACTTAACTTAATGCCCTCATAATGTAAAAGTAACACAGTGTAAAATTTTTCATCAAAGTTCTACATTTTTTTTTAAAGATTTATTTATTTATGCATACAGAACTGGGGTACAGGCCAGAGGCTCAGGGGCGGCGAGAGGCTTCAGCAGAGACAGAGTGGGGAGCAGAACAGGCAGATCCACGAAGGGGAGCAGCGGGCGGGTCAGGAGAGGTCTGCCACGCCATGTGGTCACCTCCGGGGCAGGCGGGGATCGAACTCATGCGGAAGTGGCTTTAGCTTCTCAGTGCTGTGCTTTAACCCGCTGCGCCACCAGGGAGGGCCAGTTCTACATTTTTTAAACTGTCTCAAGAAATTTTTATGAAGTATTAGTAAGGATAGTCTAAGGACAGCACTTTTTTTTTTTTAATCTTACAAGAATATGAGGCTGTATCAGTAATTTACCCTGAAAGTATAAAAGCCTTTGGTTCACAGTTCACATGGTCGTAGTGATGGAGCTGATGATGAGGGTGATGATTTTAACCCAGGAATGTTTTCACATGTGCAAAACAGTATCAATGATACCACCTCACAGAGAGATTGGGAAATTTAAATAATGTACTATATGTTATATGCATCATATCATTGAAATATATTATTCATTGTTAATACAGAAATGAACACAACATAAATATTCAATAAAAACTTGCAACTATATCTATTGAAAGAATCATTGTATCCCTATATTTGCTTGCCAAGAAAAATTGTATAAATGCTCTGCACTCTTAAAAATAAAACACATTCAGATATGCACTCCTAAAAAAAATAATAAAAACATGCAACTATAAGTGTTTGTTAGTTGCACAATACTTTATAAAACCTCGTTGTTCTCATTTTTCAGCTGAGTAAACCACCTCTACTATTTATCTGGAGTATCTAGTAATCAAATTCTTAAATGAGTAAATACAAAAGCATTTTAAAAGCAGTTTAATTTGTTTTATTCACATAGAGATGCACAGTCACAGGCCTGTTACTAAGTCCCGATCAATTTAATCAAATTAACAAAGAATTCAATGGTCATTTCAAGAACTCTAGTACATAGTCAATAAGAACACAATCCAATTCTGAGTTAATTTTTCATACTCATTATAAGTAGCTCAAGAGTTTCATGATAATGTCTTTTGACAGACTAAGAAATACTACATCATTTATATATGTAATAGAATACTATTCCACCATAAAATGAATGAAGCATTAACATTTGCAATCACATAAATGAAACTTGAAGGGATTATGTCAGACACACTAAAATATTATCCAGAATTCGATTTAACTTTCATCAGGGAAAAAGTCTTTCACTTTTGACATATTTTGCCAATTTAAGTTCATAGAAACAGTGTTTTCAGTTGATAACAAATAATAAAATGGCTTTTCATTTAGGAGTGATGAAAATAGATAGCCAGAGATCTTGGAGACACAGGAAAATTTCAGAC
>NW_004567119.1:27938696-28025566 GCF_000260355.1 Condylura cristata
GTACACTGCTGAGGGGAGCAGCGGGCGGGTCAGGAGAGGTCTGCCACGCCATGTGGTCACCTCCAGGGCAGGCGGGAATCGAACTCATGCGGAAGGGGCTTCAGCTTCTCAGTGCTGTGCTTTAACACGCTGCACCACCAGGGAGGCCAATTCAAGTTATTTTAATGGAATTTTTCATTCTTCAAGTGTAAAATGTACGTGCACCCTTAAGAAAGGGGTTATTTCTACTGAAGTGCAACAATTCTCCAAGGAAAGTATTTGGTGTGATATGTATATGCCAGAATGAAATGTAATGAAAAATATAACTAAGAAAAGTATCACTTCATGCTAGTACAAGTCAAGGGTTGGGAGGAGGAGTAAATGGAGATCATTGAATATGGGACATGGTCTGTAAGTTCACATTTAGAATCAGTACCCCTTAAAAGATGTCTTCAGGCAACATTTATCCTGATATTTGGAAGATGGCACAGCCTGTTTGGAGAACACCCTGCCTCCAGGCTGGAGGCTCACTTCAAACTACAAGACTTAACACAAATGAGTTTTCTCTCTCTGAACTTCAGTGTCTTAAATATGAGGGTGGTAAATTAAATCAGAGACTCAGCACCATATTTTTAATACATGTGGCCAGAAGCCTTAGCTATCAAGAGAGAAAATCAAAGAGCCCAAGTCTTCCTGAGGAATCCATGGGGCTCCGCAGAAGCCAAATAAATCCTAGACATTTCTAGCACTAGCATTCTGTAATTCTAAATGAAATATGTCAAAACAACAACAAAATCCAAGCCTTATATTTCCAGTTATAGAGGAAAGCTCAAGACTGTAGAAATTTGGTCCAAATTCTATCATTCTAAAGGTGAGAAACAGAAAATACCAAAAGGAAAAATTTACACTGCTCTGACTCACAGGTAGTTAGTAATTTTTATTTTATTTTCCAGAGTTCCAATATCTCCTCTAAAAAAAATTGCACAAGCAAAACACCTAGCTAGCCCCGCCTAAGAGACTAAATGCACAAGAGGACATGCTAATGTAAGTATTATCCCACTTGAACTCTGGAGAGTCAAGCTGATATCAGACCTGCAAGTGAAGCCATGGAACCTCTTCAGGCCCAGCCAATATGCTGCCTGCTTACAGTTATATGGGTGACCCCAGGTAAACCCAGCAGAAAACCACCCAGCAGAGCTCAGCAATCCAAAGAATCATGAGAAACTATGAATCCCTGTTGTAAGTCACTATATGTTGGGATGTTTTGTTACTCTGAAAGTGTAACTGCTATAAGGAGTTTCTCTGTGTCTATAAAAACTAATGAACATGAAAAGTTCTATTAACCCTTAAAAAGTACCACCAACTTCCTCGTTTGTCAGGCAATGCCTTTCCCTCCCTCAGTCCCTTAAGCTTCTTTACTGGAAACCTACTTAATTTTGTACCAAGAATTTTTTAGGACATGCTACAGTTCACTAAGCTTATTTCTTTTTTTTATTGTCTTCTTAATTAAAGATATATTCCCTCTCTCAGATTCATATTCCAACACCTAATATATATTCTTTTCCTCCCATATTTTCAAAGTAATTGCACTGCAATGAGGGAGGACATATATTTCTTGCAAGAAGCAATGTATTTTTTTTTTCTGGCCCAATACTTATCTTGTCAGTGGCACATGCTGCTTTGGCTGTTCCCAGCTAGGCACGGGGTCTAAAGTGCTGCTAATTAAGAGTTAGCAGGCACAAAGGGATTTGAGTCGAGTTCCAATTTGCAAATGGGTCTCGTGTGCTATTTGAATTTGGATTTGGATTTAGACTGGACTAAAACTTTCCTTTATGCATTAACTTAAAGTTCTTCTTAAACACAGCCAAATTGTTGCACACCCTGTTTGCATAGGAACACACACATAGCAAAAAATGGCAAATTCTTTTCAAGTTTCATTAGAGGGTTTGAGTTGATATTTCCCAGCTGAAGTTAAAAGTGGAGATTCATATTTGAAATTGTTCTGCCTTTGTAGCCTTTTAATAGCATCAGATCCTTGTTGGGGAGGGTTTTATTTTGAGAGGGGTAAATAACAACTGGGTCGAAAATCAAAGGAGTACTCACAAAATTTGTTCTGTGATTCTTGTTATGGCTGAGAGTCCAACTAACTCTTTACAGAGTCACTGGACGATTTTAGAAGCATTAAAAATTGACACCAACTAACTGTTGTTTTTTGTTACTTTAGTTGTTAAAAATACCAAAATAGCTGGAACGATTTTTATTCTCATTTTGTACACAGGAAATATAAAGAGAGAAGCTGTAAATTAAGCATATCATCTATTCCCCTATGCATGGTCTCAGTCTCTTAAGGAGAAAACCATGATAAGACAAAAGTAACCTTAACCATAAATATGTACATACTTTGACATTCCAAAATAAATGATAAATAATTAGTTCTATATTATGTAAATAAAAACTGAGGCATGAATCCTATAATCTTAGAGCTTGGAAATCATCTACTCTAATTTCTTCATTTTGCATATAATGACAAGAATGGGGGAAATATGTGGCACAAGGTCACATAGGGGTCACTAGTAAAACTGGTTGGGGTCAGAAGACACAGGGAGCACAGCAGTAAAGGGGAGCTGTCTCTGGAGGTTGGTTTGATGCCCCAGAAGGACCACTGTGTGAATTTAAATGCATCAAAAGAGACAGATTGGGTGATTGTGTAATCTTGACGTTCACAATGAAATTCTCAACACTGTAAATGACAAAATATCACTTCACCAAATAACAAGTAACCTAGCATTATTTAATCAAACACAAATTACCTATGATCCCCAATAGGCTTTTTCATTAGCAAGAGAAGCCAATGATACACAACTTCTTTGACTAATGGATCTCCAGTTCAAAACCTACTATAGAGAATGTCATACATGCATGCATAGAACCACTAATGGCATAATGGGCCCCCCAAAGGGAGGGGGTACCTTGACACACCCTACTATCCTCTGCTTTCACTGAATCATAACCAGAGCATGTCTTCCTCCAGCTAAATAATAGCTTCTGACCCAAAGTATTTCAACCAAAGATTCACTTTCCTTTTGCGACAAAAGTGTCTTGTGAACTTTCCTGAACACAATTCTGTTTCTAACAATTACTGCCCTTACTGTTTCCCAAGTCAGACTCCTCCACCTAGACTCCCTAAAGAATGGAGCCCTGCTCCTGGGGCTGCTCCCAGCATTGCTGCAGAATCAAGAAGCAGCTGTTTGGAGGGGCGTGGGGTTATACTGGATCCCTGTTAATCCTTAGAAACAAACAAGACAGATAAACAATATCACACCGCAGTGATGAGGGTGAGGCTCCTTCTCAGGACATGTGCTATTTTCATAAGTGAAAGAAATTCAAATGTTAGGTTTTTTCTGTATGACTTTGTACCCTGCATGCATTCCAGAGGCTACTTTTCAGACTCTGAGCCTTTAGAGAACATTTAAGTGGGCACTTTACTAAGGTGACCCCCACTCTTGGCTTCCCAGGGAGTGTATTTACATGTATCTGTGTGTGTTCCTCCCTTGCCAACACTGCTTGTCTTTCTGTCCTTAACTGGGTTGGGAGGGTCAGATAGGTGGAATGGGAGCCATGGGTGCAGATGAGGAGAGTCACTCAGCAGAGTTAACCCTGAAGTAGTGGAGTTCAACCACTTTGCTCATAGCAGTGCTTGTCAGCAAAAGATGAATTAAGAATTGAAACATGTTTCTGATTGATGAAAGCTGCAGTGGGAATTATGTCCCTTCGAAATGCACATGTCCTAACCCTCAATGTGATGGAACTTAGAGAGATGGGCTTTTGGGAGATAATTAGGTTCAGATGCCGCCATGAGGGTGGGGGCTCTGTGATTAGATTAGTGCCCTTATGAGATGAGGAAGAGCTGCCAGAAGTCTGGCAGGCTCTTCCTGCCTTCTGAGGACACAGTGAGAAAGCAGCTGTCTAGAGGACAGGGAGATTTCTTACCAGGAACCTGTCTCACTGCTGGCCCCCTTGCTCTTTAATTCCTGCCTCCAGAACTGTGAGAAAATTAATTTTGGTCATGTAAGCCACTTAGTCTATGGTATTTTATTGCAGAAGGCCAAGCACACTAAGAAACAGAAGGAAAATATTATTTCATGCCAATGGAGCTCCTATTTCCTAATCATAAAATTCCTCAAAAAATTGTAGGTGGTAGAGCTAAAAAGAAAAGTGGAGCACACTGAACTCCTGTGCCAATGGCTAAGCTCCAGCATAGTCTGAATGCAGAAGTCACTTCCCACCTGGCGAAGCACATCCAGGGGGGACTCAGGGAAATCCTGCAGGAAGGCAGAACTTCATTCTTGGTTCATCTCTGCAGAGATTAGGCCTTTTAATTTTAAAAAATAAAAAAAAAACACACAAACATATTATCAACTGACATATTGCCATCCTGGCTGTCTCACACTCTGCAGGAGGGGCTTGCCTTAGTGTCTGGGTACTTTTCTACGAATAAGTGAATAGTAAAATGTTTCTTTTCTGTTCCTTAACAGTGTCGCCCCAGTTGCAGCGCCCACGAAGTCAGAGTTCAGCTTGCTTTTGCTGCTTTGAGATGTGTGTGTGCGCGTGTTGTGCACATAGGAGTGTCAGCTCTTGCTGTACCTCCATGCGATTCCCCACACCAAATCCAGGGGCTGAAAGAGAAAAGAGCAATTGACCTAGCAAATCCACTGTCCCTGCTCCAGCAGAAGCTCTTCACACTGAGTCAGCCTAGCCCACTCAGTTTTCTTGTTTTGTTTTTCTTCCTGAGAGTGAGTTCAGGACACATTGACAGTAGGCTACTTCCACTCAGATTGTAAGACCGAGCAAATCATAATGCAGGAAGCAATGTTTGAGACACACTTTTAGCAAAAAAAAAAAAAAAAAAAAAAAAAGACTTACTGTTTATCTGACATGTAAATTTAACCAGCTGTCCTATATTTTATCTGACAACTTTACTCCACGTCCAAACAGCTTGAATGAAGCATCTGTACAAAGATGAGATTTCCGGACACTGTATGAGATGAGTCCAGCCCCCAGTGTTTCCTGGAGCTCTATGTAAAATATACATGTGACCCCAGTTGGCACAGACAGAAGACATGAAGCACAGCTCACAAGTTGTTGAAAACACAGGTCAGTTCTGGTCTGTGTTCAAGGCTTATTGTTGCAGGCAGCAGCTCACCAGCTCTGGCACTTCCATTGCTTGGCTATTTATTCTACACTGTCTACACTGAAGTTATCTCTGTCACCTCTTGCTGCTGGTACTGTGCTTGTCTCCTTTGTGTTCCAGCTCATGGGATATGTTGTAACTATCACAGGCTAACCCAAGAGGAAGCAGAGAGGCAGGGTGAGCACATTAGGGAAAATTTTTGAGGTTCATGAGCACATTTCAAAAGCAGTTTCAAAACTGTGGGTCCTACTACTTGGATTTTATGGCATTGACTGGTGAGAAATATTTTTGCTGTGTTTTTTTCTTTTGTTTTTTAAAAGATTTATTTATTTATGCATACAGCACTGGGGTATAGGCCTGAGGTTCAGGGGGGTGAGAGGACCCTCCAGAGACAGAGTAGGGAACAGAATAGGCTGATCCACTGAAACACACTGCTGAGGGGAGCAGCAGGTGGTCAGGAGAGGTCTGTCATACCATGTGGGTCCCCTCACCACCAGCCCCAGCCAGGGATAGAACTCGTGATGCAGTGGCTGCAGTAACTTCATAGTATTGTGCTTTAACCTGTTGCACCACCAGGGAGGGCCTTATTTTTGTTGTACTTCAAGAAGGAAGAAAGTGCTTTTATTGTCACTGAGTAAAGTTGCAGGTCCTCTGTTCTGGCGACACATAACTTAGCAGGTGTTTCAGATACATGACATTGAGAGATGGCTAAATTCTTAAGAGGAGAAGTCTATTACTCTATTTAAAGCTATATTATTTCATAATGGAATCCTTGGCTTTCTAGCCTGCCCTTGAGTGGGGATAGATGAGCAGGGTAAAGGTATCTATGAAAAGGTATATTTTATCTATGAAAAGGATATTTTCTCAGCTTCCACCAGTGGGATTACTGACAACTCAAAGTTAAATCTCCTTAAACCCCACCCCCACCCCAGGCTGCTCCTCCTCCTGTGTTTCCTGCTCCTTCAACATTACCAGTACCCCACAGCCACCCAAATCAGAAGACTGAGAATCCTACCAAGCTCTCCTTCTCCCTTAGCCTAAATCAGTCATAAGTTTAGCTGATTTTGTCTTTTGATGGCATTATTTCTGTCTTTCTATTCACACACTATCTTTCTTTAGTTCTTTTAAAATGTGCCAGGACTGTGAAAATAACCTCCTACTTACCTCCCTCTTTTTAGTCCCTCTTTTGTGCACATGCATGAATGGTGCACACCACCATCTGAGTATTCTCTCTAAAATCCAATCCATCCTTGTCCTGCTCTACCTGAGACTCCTTCCTGACCCTGGGAGCCAGACCCTCCCAAACTCGAGTACTCATCTCCCATGACTCCTCCTCACTCACCGTGAGTTGTACACTCTTTGAAAGTTTGCATTCCATCTCCCATGCAGCCCTATTTCACACCTCAGTAACTTTGCTAATCAGTGTCCTCTACCAGAAACACCCAAGCAACTCAGTAGCTGAACCAGCTCCTACAAATGCCTTTTACATTTCAGTTCAGCCCTCTTAATTCCATCTATTCCAGATTTAAACCTCGAACTGGGTTATTCTCCTCTGTGTCTACTTAACTTCTTAGATATCATTTTTTTTCAATACTTAGCACATAACCTCAAAATTCATCATATGATCTTTCCTTACCCAGACAATCAGCCTCTTGAAGGTAAAGGTATTGCTCCTTCACTTTGTCTTAAGTACCTAGGACAGCACCTTTAACAGCAATGATCATTCTGGTGGGACAGACTATGGAAGTTGGAGCTCCATTCTTTACACCAATCTTAACTTGGCTTCCCAGCTGTTCTATAGCAGCAGCTCTCCCTTCTGTTGTAGATATTATAGACCACAGTGACTCCAGCTACAGTTGTGACTGTAGGTATTGCTTTTGCTTAGACAGACAAAGCCTCCTTTTCCCTTGGTTAAAACTCTCCCAAGGCTTCAAACCACAGACACTCTGCAGGCCTTTCCCACAGTTCCAGGTCAGGACTAAGCTGGGCCTCCTAATTTTAAGTCCATTAATCACAGTTATCCCCTCCCCAAAGTGTTTCCTGCTGGCCTGAGACTGTCTTGAATTCTACAGATTTTAGCACTGTCAGTTTCACTTTAATCCCTACTAGGTACATTATGAGGAAGCAATTGTTATCATTTTTCCATAATGTGGTTATGTTTTTCTGGTTCTTCTTAATGATAGTTTTAGACATGGCTTGTGAGAAAACATGAGAGTGTTGCTGTCTAGGTAAGAAAGGGATTCAAAAGAAATCCAGCAGAAACAACAACAATTCAAAAGAAATCCAGTATATCACCTAAATGTCTTTGTAGGACCAAGCTTACTTCATGGAACTAATAAACATTAAAGAAATGTGATCTCATATCTTTAAACAAGTATATATACAAATGGAATACCCAGAGATGAGTAAGTCGTTTCTCCAACCTGGCATTCATATCAATTATAGTTGGTGGAGGTGGACATAATCACCTAACACTACTGTGAGGCTTTAAGTCAACACAGAAATGTCAAACTAGTTGGATCTCCAACTAGGGATGACATTTCTGACCCATAGAGCAGGGAAGACAGTGCATTTCAGCCTAGTAATGAGAGAGAAAACAAATGGTAACACATTTGTCAGCTCGTGGTCAGTTACCTACCTCAGGAATCACTACCCAAGGGTTATAGCTCATAGTAATAATAGTAGTAGTACTAATTTCTTGAATTTCAAGTACTCACAAAAATTTGCAAAATGGCTCTTCCCTATCTTTCACCTGTATGTGCCGGAGATTAAGAATTCATTCCTAGCATGGCCCTTGGCTGAAACTTCATGCACAGGATCAGAATATGTTTAGTCCCCAGGGTACTAACCTCCCCATAATAATCCTGTTTATACAACATAAAGGCTGGGCAAGTTTTCCCATCATGGACTGACACAATGGACCGTGTTTGGGAGACACTGGTTAGTGAGTAGATAGGGTGGAATCTATAACATCACTCCTAACCTGCTCTTGGTGGAAGCAGAGCACAAACAAATAGATATGAGCCAGCAAATAGCATTTATGACCATGACAGGGTAGAATCAACTGGATCATAGACAGAGCCCTGCCTCTTACCCAGCTTCTAAGCACAGTCCTAGGTATGGGAGAATTAAGTATGGGATTGAGAATGCAGAGGTCAAAATTTGATGGTGATCACTTGCTGGTGATGTCAGGTCTACCTCTCCTGCGGGAGCAGGAACCCTGGCTAGGGACCATTTATGGATGCCCTTTGCTGTGAGTGTGTGTGTGTGTGTGTTTTCCCATAGTGTGTGGTACACTTAATGCAGTATTTTCTGTTCAGGTAAACTTTATTGCTTTTAAAGCCCCAAATTATTAAAGTCTTGAAGTTTTGCAACATCTGTTATGAGTCCCCTATCACAATTTCCGCACGCTGTTGGGTGCCACAGTCTGTGTCTGAGGTTACAAGCATGCCCCAACCTTCCTGCTGCCAAGCCAGAGATCACTTGCCACTGCTGCAGCCAAAGCCTGGGGAACAGGATTCTGAGAAAAGCCAGCTCGCTGCAGGGCAGGAGGATGGCTGGGCCATGGGGTGGTCTCCACACTTGGCAGACAAGGTTCTGGCCTCTGTGTAACCAGGACCCCCAGAGAGCAACTGACTGAGGTGCTTCTGCAGTTGGAAACTCCCTCGATGGCCCATTTCCCCCCCCTTGTCTTGCTCAGACCACCATCATTTAAAGGAAAACAGAGTTAGGTTCAAATTGGACTAACTCACTCTGTTCAAGCAAAAAACTTGGCCCAGGTCTATAGAGCTTTAAATGGACCATGAAGAATGTTTTATTGCCCGGGCGCTCGGGTGAACTCAGCCCCTTACACAAAGCCTCACCTTTTACACTGTTATTTTTAGCGATCTCATTACACCCCAGCTGAAACTAAAAATACGTTTCCCAGGACCAGCAGAACTCAGTTTGAATTGTGCAAAGCAACACAAATACTCTTGTAGTCTAATTACATGTGATGTGCTGGGTATTGGAAAGCTCTAGGATCAAGGGCAGGTGGCTAAATTGTATTTTTCCAGAGCAGCCCTTCAATTGATTTGTAGGGCTGTTGTGCTCAATTAGCTTTTTTGGGACCGGATTGCCCCCCCTCCAGTTGAGGGTGGATGTCACGTCATTTGGTATGATTTAAACAGTATCACAGGCCCCAGAAATCTCTGCTCTTGAGAAATCACTCCCAAGGTATCTGCTGACTCTGCTTCATCCTCCCCCACTCCCTAGACTCCCAGCGCTTGGAATCAGAAGCCATGCAGGAGAGAGATTTAGGTGCTGAGGTAGACCTTCAATCTCTGGGACTCAAGCAATTTACTTGAATCTGAGTCCTCACTGGAAAGTGAGAAAAATAAATGTTGTGTAGATATAATGGAATGATTTCTATTTTAGATGGCTAATTATCACTTTTTTTTAATACAACTTGCTCATTGACTAATCCTATCAAGTGAGGACACATGTTGAGCACCGGCCAAGGTCATCCAGGGAGTATGTGATATGTCAGAGTCACACCTGGCAAAGAGCATTGTGGGACCTCCAGTCTGGACTCTGGGACCACCAGCTTCCAGGGAGCACTGGAGTCCTCGTATTCCTGGGATAGTTGCACTCTCTCTATTGACACACTTAGGGGTGACAGACAAGGCTACTTAAGATGGAACGCTAACTCTGTCCTTGGATGAGTTCCCTGAGCTTTTATACCTAGTTTCACTTCCTACTGTGATTTTAAGCATTAAATGGGGTAGCTAAGTGCGATGCACATTTTTTAGCACATTGCCACAAAGTAATTCCTCAAGAAATGTTGACTGTTGATGAATAAAGAAATAATAATTCAAAGATATATCTGCATCCCCTATGTTCACCAAATTATTTACAATACCCAAGAGCAGGAAACAACCTAAGTGCCCACCAACAGTAATTCAATAGAGAAGGTGTGTAATGGAATACTACTCAGCTATTAAAAATAGTTGAACTCTTGCAATTTGTAACAACATGGATGGGCCTAGAAGGGGTTATGTTTGATGAAATAACCAGCTGAAGGAAAACAAACACAGTGTGGTTACATTCCATGTGGCATACAGAGAAATCAAACAAACCAATCAACTGAATAAGGCAAAATGGCTTTTAGACTCTTAGAGCAAATGAGGGAATACCAGAGGGGAGAAGGATAGAGAAGTGATTATACTGGGGAAAGAGAGTCAATCGCAGGGTAAGGGATGGACTGGACATTTAGTGAAGAGCCTAATGTAGTGTATACACAGTTGTTGATTTACAACCATGCACATTATATGTTAGTATGCAATGTGACTTCTTTTTTTAAAGATTTATTTATTTATTCATACAGAACTGGGGTACAAGCCAGAGATGCGGAGGGTGAGAGGATTCACCAGGGACAGAGTGGGGAGCAGATCGACGCAGTACACTGCTGAGGGGAGCAGCAGGCGGGTCAGGAGAGGTCTGCCGCGCCATGTGGATCACCTCTGGGACATGCGGGGATCGAACTCATGCAGAAGTGGCTTTAGCTTCTTAGTGCAGTGCTTTAACCTGCTGCCCACCAGGAAGGGCCCTGCAATGTGACTTTAACACCAACTTATTTTTAAAAAGAACAGAAACGCTGACTGTGAGTGGTATTGTGAGAAGTATGTCCTCGAAAGAGGAGAAAGGTTGATCAAAGAGGACCCTGCAGGACAATGAAGGAATATCTTGTGCCTCGTTTGACTGAATCAGGAAGACTGTTAGGGGATAAAGGCAGGGACTCGCACTGCCCTGCACATTGACCATCATCCCTACCAACACCTTGCAGATTTTCGTCCATCTCCACTCAATCTCTCTTCCTTCCCATGGCTCTCTACAGACACAGACCCCCTTGTCACCATGTACAGATCCCTCAGCCTCTCCTCTCAGGGGGATCCTTTTCCATTCCTGTGTTCAAATTACCCTGATTTCACTGGTTCTCCAAGATGACCCCACAATTCTCCACACTATGGTAAACCTCTCAGAGTTGGACTCCCCATGTGATCGCTCTGCATGGCCAAGTTTCTTAGAGGGGTGTCTGTAAAATGTCCAACTGAGGAGAAGCCCAGGAGTCCCAGCTGTGCAGCTCTCCAAGTTCAGAGTCCAGAACAGTTGAGCACCAAAAGTCAGCCTGTGGCTGCATGTCACACTGACATGCCCAGAAGTGGGCTTGTTCTGCCTGGATCTGAAGCAAATTTCCCATGTGGGGCAGGGACAGGGAGGCCACAGCACAGAAGACCACAGGTCACACACGTTTCAAATGAGTGTCCCTGGGTGCTCCTTGTTATGAATGATCTGCTGTGGTGAGGCCTTCTCTTGTGCCTATATCATGTGGATTCTCTGTAGAGTATACCCAGACACTGTGACAGGAATTTCTTAGATGGCTTTTTTCTCAAAGAAGTTTTGACACAGTTGCACCAAGAAATAAAATTGCCCGTCTCACTGACTGTTGCGGCAAGAACAAATGATCTTGCAGATCCAAGAGGATGAAGGATGCAAGGAAGTAAGAGATTGGAAGGGAGACATGGCCCACCTCCGGTTCTGAGTTTAGCCCCGCATTTACACCTCAGAATTTCAGAGGGTGGCTTTAGATCAGGACTTCAGTATTCCTCTTAATAGCTGCGAGGACAGGACCTGACTCTTGAGAAAGGTTGCTGCGCTCTGGAGAGTCCACCTCTTCCACACAGGCTTCCAGCCCCAGGGTTGTGGCCTACGACTCACCCACCGAGTGAGGATAGCCTCAGGCTGCAGGAAACTCTCCTCATGCATGTGACAGGTCTACTTTTAGGTTTATCTGGGCAAGTTGGTGGCCCACGTGCCCTGACATGCTGAGACTGCTCAGGAGCGGCTGAGAGCGACAGGCGTGGCCAGAACAACATCCTGGAGGGCAGCAGCCACCTCGGCCTCTAGTGGGAGGAGACCCGCCTCCTGGGAGCAGCCCAGCTGGACAGCTGATCCTCGCTAATCCTCTCCTGGTGGAGCTACAGTGTGTGATTTTCATATATCTATGACTTACGTGTTGTTCTTTACATCGCCTGCTTTATTTTCAAACCTGTCAACAGGCCTCTGAAAAGGTCGCACACATGAGCAGAATCCTGGCCTCTCTGGGAAGGACAGAAGCAGCTGCGGCAGGAGGGGGTTAGAAGCACCGCTGGCCAGACCTGGGAGATGAAGCAGGAAGCCACGAGCTCCCCTGCTTCTCTAATGAAAGCAAAACATGAGGCTTAGCTTCTTGCCCTGTGATCCCCTCTGGTAAGGGTAGAAAACTGGCTATAAATCTGAGATTGGACCACACACTTACTGAACTATATTTATCAAGTTTCTTAATAAAGCAAAACATTAGAAGCCTTTGGGAGTAAACTTTTTTTTTTACAAAGACATAAGCCAGGCAGCCAGCAGTTTACTGCTGTTCAGTTGCCAAGTGGGTGATTCGGTTAAAATAGGCATGGCCTTGCATTTGTTGCTATGAAGCCACAGGTCTGCTATTTGCAACGAGGCCCAACTTGTCTGCTGTTGATTGTTGCTAAATGTTTTTGTTCCAAATCCACCCCAAGGTAGTGGGGTTACCAGGGCCACAGTGATGCCCTCTCACCTGTCCTGCTCTCCTAACACCATCACATCATCTTGACAAACACTATTGGGCAGAACTAGACCATGGGGGAGGCAGGTGTTGGGACAAACACTTTTCCTCACTGGCCAGTTGACTCAGTCTAACCATGGAGTTCAAGTTCACTGATATGGAACATTAGCAATGGAGAGGGTTGGTTCTGAGGATCCCACAGGTCAAGTTCAGATGAGAAAACTGCGGACCACAGAGTGGAGGACCACAGAGTGTGTCAGAGGAGGAGCCAGGATCCCAAAATTATCAAGGTTCTTCTCCATTTATCCCACTCTCTGGCTTGTTTCTAAACTTCAACTCTAACCAGACAGATATGTAATAGGGTACAGGAGTCAGGAGAATGGGGTCCTTCCAGTTGAAGAACAATCCAGCTTCTCTCAAAGGACAGTTCCAAGTTTCTGAGTTCTTCTAAGAAAGCTTCAGAGGGGAGGCCCCAGGATAGGCCAGGAACACCAGGGGAATGTTGTGATGTGCAGGAAAAGGATGCTTGCGGGCCAATTCTGAAGCTCCCTGCAAATGTATCTCAGTGCAATGGGATGTCAAGTTGGAAGCTTCAATTGAGGGATCAAGGCATAAATATCAGATCTAAAATGATCAAGGAGAAATTTCTATGACAAGTTCACATTTCCAAGACCCTCATTCTGGGAAGCTGCTTCTGCAGTCCTCCCCATCCTCGGGCTCTTAAGAGAAGCTCAGGGAGTCTGCTGTGTGTGACCTCAGTTAGGAGTGTGGACTGGAGTCTTCCTCTCAAACAGCCGCCCAAAAATGAGAGGAATGGCTGGGAACCTTGAGGTAACAGTACTGGACAGATTGCCCCCAGAGGGGTTGATAAGATCAAGTACCTACATATTTCCAAGGACCAGTGTGAGCCACTTGAGGGAATGGAGACCACCTCAAGGGGCAGGACCTGCAGGCGCAGGGCCCCCGGGGAAGGGGAGACCTTCCAGGAAACTGGGAAAGGCACCGGCTGGGGAGCCCCTGATGAAAACTGGCTCCCTTGAAACACAACCTGATACTGGGGTTCTTGTGACATGGTCAGTGGGGGCGTATTCTCTGGGGGAGAGAGTTTAGAAATCAGGATAGGATTGGGGGATGAGCACTGAAGAAGGCTGTGGTTTCAAGGGCAAGTTCTTCCCAAATGGCACTAATAGAGCCATTATCACCGAGGATGGGGCACTGCCAGGGGCATCGCCACACTCTGCCAGCTGCCTGCCCCTCTACTAAGAACTCATTGCATCTACCATCCCCATCCACTTCCCCCTTTCCAACCCTGGCTAGAGGTGAAAGTAGCTAGTGAACAAGGGAGGGGTGAAGAAGTGGAGTACATGACATTCCTCTCTATGCATGCATGTCATCATATCCTTCACACACACACACATACACACACACACATACACACACACACTTTCCAAAAGGCAAATCCACCTGTAACAGAGCCTCCCAGCATTTTGAGTGAAAATGCAAGTTCTGGTATTGCCATGGGCCAAACTTTTAGAATGACTTGTAACAAAACATAGGAACAGACATATGCACAACATGCATCTCACCACCCCACTGCCTCATGAGGTTGGGTTTGCTTGTGTTCACCAAAGTCCTGTTGGATCACAAAACTGGAGGATTCAAGGGTACAAGACAACACCTCTTCAGATGTGCGTCACCGCACCACACCACCACCAGAGCACCTACAGGCCTCACCATGGCCCACTGGGTCCCCTCCACACTCTGCTTTTCATCCTCCCCACTCCCTTAGTAGTTCCAATTCCACAGTTGGATTTCTAGGGCTTGTTATTGCTTTGACTTTGACTGATGCTTTTCTGGGTTTCTCTATATTCCGTATTGTCAATAAGTGACACTTTCTGATTCTTGCCTTTCTTCTTCTGACTTACTTCACTTTGGATGTTCCCTTCCAGCTCCATCTCCATTGTCCAGATTATATAAAGTACACCTGTGGGACAACCCCCAAGATGAGAAAAAAAAACAGGAACTACCCAGGGCCTGTCAGGTCCCCCCTCTTCTTCCTCCCTTCACCAGAGGGTAGCAGCCCAGCTGTCCTCCCAGAATGGAGTTCAACTTTGCTGGTCTGGAGTTTAAAGTTGTCACTGACCTTGAAAACATGGCTTCAATTCTTAATATCATGAGACTAAGAACAGTTTTCATAATAAAAATGGACAAGAAGCAGGTTTCTATTAAAAAAAGAATTTTTCAGACTTTCCCACCCCATCTCCAGTGGCCCTCTGCATCCCCACCACCGGCCCCCAGGGTACACAGCTCTCTGGACAGGGGCTTCCATTTGGATTGGGTGCATGTCCTGGTTCCCAAGAGCTGGTGTCGAGAGCCTCAGAACACTGGTCCCTGTGTGGGGCTCAGGAAAACAGACAATATTTTGCTGTTTTCCCACATTTTTGTCCAGTCAGTGGATTTCCTGGGAGAATGGGGGGTGTTAGGAAGTCTGGTCAGTGGGGAAAGCTTTGGTTTGGGGAAATTTTCACCAAGCGTCATTTTCCAATCGGGCAGCTATTTGCTGTGGTTCTCTCAGCCTGCCCGCCTGCATGGGGTAAAGGCGACAATCACAATCAGGCCGCGATTTCCACGGAAAACTCATCATGTGGTTTTCCTGACTCATCCTAGCAACCCATAGTCTCCTCAAAGTGGAGGGATTATTTCTTCCCTGAAAAAAATACTATGGCATTATTTCTTTTTTGAAAAGAAAATGCTATGGCAGTGACCTCAGTTGTCAGTACTGAATAAAAAATACTGCCCTTGTTAGTCTTTTGTTGTCAGTGTTAGGTTAAAAAGTAGGAGGAGAGGTGAAGTCAAATGGTGTTTGTCTAGATGCTGTCCCTCTGGACAGTTTTTGAGACCTCAAAACTCTTTAGCCAATTGTGAGTGCCAAATGGACCCTCCAACACTACCCAAATGTTTGTTTCAAAGGAAACAAATGCTTATGCAAATATAATATTGCGGCTGGACAAAGTTAGAAGGATGAATTCGATTAAGGATGCCTGGAAAAGTTGCACCTGGTTAAAATCTGAAATAAACAGAAACTCCTGTGGACACCTGAGCCTGAAGACAGAGCAATTCTGGTTTCATTCTCTGGGCTCAGCGCTGGGCATGGCTGTCCTGAGGCCTGTGACAGTGCAGGGAGGGGGGCAGAGAAAGGTGCTGTCTGTACCTTGGTGGTCTCATGATCCACAGGTGACCAGTTCTGCAAAGGCTCATCTGCTGAGTCTCGTGTGTGAGGGGCCTGGTGCTCTAGTTCTTCCAGGACACCACCCAAATGACTGCATTTATTACAGGGGAATGAAAGAATTGTGCTATTCTGAAGTTGCTCTAGTATGAAAACTCAGAGTCACTACAATGACAGTATAGAAGTTAGACCAGGAAATGTTTTTATCTGTGTGGAGTAATTTATCACTGACTGTGGAGAAGAAAGAGGCTAGTGTTTCATTGGTTTTATAGTGTTTGCATTCTTCCCACAAATGAACCAGGTTGAAGGCTCCCGTGCTCACTCAGCCCTGGGGTTCCACCAGCTCCAGGTAAATGTGTTTTGGCATTTCCTTAGCTTGAAGCATCAGAAAGTTCCCACCTGGGCCAGACACCTCCTTGTCCAGATGAAGAACCTGAGGTCAGAATAGAGTAGGGTGTAGGGAAGACATAGAGGGCAGCGCCCTTCAAAATGCCACCTGAGATCAAGTAGAGTAGAAGGGGGAGATTGTGAGGAGGCCTGTGGAGAAGCAGATGAAACAAGTTCCCTCCAGAGGCTGGGCCATCACCTAGCTACCCCCAGGAGTGCGCTCAAGAAGGTACAGGCACAAGATGGTGCATCTCCAGCCTTCCTAGAAGAGTCAGAGAATCTATCCCTCCCCTTTGGTGTGAAACCTTTCACTTTTTGTAATTTGGCAATTATTTCAAATGACTTGAACTAAGTAAAAAAAGAAAAGGAAGAGAGGGAGGGTGAGAAGAAAGAATGAGACGGGAAAGAGAGAGGAGGTTGGAAGGAAGGAGAGGGAGGATGAAAGGAGAAAGGGAGAGAGGAGGGGTCACCTGAAGTCTCCTTTAAAATAATTAGAAAGAGTGAGAGAGATCAAATGCTTACAGTCATTACCTCCAAGTGGTGGCATAAAGGATGAACTATTTTTCTTTTCTTTATATATTCTAAATGTTCTTTTTCTTAAAGATTTATTTATCTATGCATATAGAACTGCACCAGAGGTGCAAGGGCAGTAAGAAGATTCACCAAAGACAGAGTGGGGAGCAGAACAGGCAGATTAACAAAGTACTCTACTGAGAGGAGCAGCAGGCAGGTCAGGAGAGGTCTGCTGTGCCATGTGAATCATCTTAGAGGCTGGGGATTAAACTCACAATGCTGCGCTTTAACCCTTTGTGCCACAGGGAGGGCCCCTATTCTAAATGGTCTATGATGAGTATTTATTACATGGAACATAAGAAAAAATTAGATGCTTAAAACTCTGGGGGGAAAAGCGTATAAGTGGTAGATTAGTTTGCTAAGGTTGCCAAAATGATGCAGCGCAAAGAGAAGCATTCCCTCACAATTCCAAAAGCTCGTCACATTCTAGGTGTCTGTCAATAGGTAGGCTTCTGACACCTTGCAGGTGCCACTCTCCTGGCTTCAGTGGTGGCTGGTATAGCCTCTGGCTTCACAGAGATGTCCCTCAGCTCTCGGCCTCTGTCCTCAAGGCTTTGCAGTGTCGTGCACGGCCTTCTAAGGAGCACATCAGCCATGGGGTGGACACACCCTTTCCCATACTCATCTCAGCTATTTATATCTGTAACGACCTTACTTCCAAATAAGGTCATATTCTGATGTTCTGGGTGGACATGAATTTTGGGAAGACGCAATGAAGTGGATAAACCCCCACCAGGCAACTCAGGTCACCACTGACCTGATTGAACTTTAATTCCCCAGGAGGGCGTCCTTGGCTGCCAGAATTACTCCGGCTGCCTCCCAAGAGCCAGAGCAAGAGTTCTGGCTGGACCCACAACAGGATCTACCAGGATGTCCCAGGGGAGAGCCTGAGAATTCACCCCCATGCATCCACATCCTCAGTGGAATAGACCCCTCTTCAATGCATCGCATGAGTAGATGGGCTCATGCTGGAGGATGCTCAAATCACAACCCCATTTTAAAATAACTTCACCATGGGTGATTTGGTGATGGGAAACCCGTGGGGATTACAATCGAGATGGAAAAAGAAAAAAAAATAAATAACTTCACCATCATCTAGTCTCTCCATTGGTGGGAAATGAAAGTAGTGCTACTCTCACATGTGCATCTGTGAACTATTTATGACAAATACTTTCCTGGCTTCAGAAAGGTTGGGGTCATTTACCACCTTCTTTTCGAGAGCAAGCTTGCAGAGCGAGGATGCTCACCATGGTATGTTCTACATCCTGGAGCAGGTACTGCTCACAGTCCTCTGTAAACATTTTTCTCTTCCTATGTAAGGCAATTGTGCAATGCAATCATCCCACTTTTCAGATGGGAAAACTGGGGCTGAGAGGGGAAGAAAATCATAGAAAGGCCCCAATCACACAGCTTGGAAATGGCAAGAGTAGGAGTCAGGACTCTGAGGCAGATGCTTGTGAGACTTGCCCTAGGGTTGCTCAGCACCTCTGAAGTGTATCACCTGTACCTTCTCTAGCACTGAACAAGCCTCAGCAGATTCAGTGCCATGGCTCCTCTCACTGAGGAACAGTTTGGGTATCGCCTCAGCAGGGACCCTGAAAAGCCTTGTAAACTGATGGCTGTTCAGTGTGCCAGCTCTGAGAGCACACAGTCAGAGAGACACTGTCAGAGTAACAGGAAAGGGTCAGCTTCCTCTAAAGAACTGACATCTTTTGCCTTTGAAGAAAAGGGAACAGGGTTTACCTGATTTTCTTATTTCCATGTCCTACATGTCACCTGCATCCCAGTCACTGGGATCATTCTGAGTTTCTGTGACACATTTCTCCAGCCTCTACCCTTGGCCTTGACCTACTTTATTATGCATTATTTTTGGTGACAATTTCTGTTTTAATTTACAGGTGATTGTTGTGTTCGCTACTTTTCCCCAATAGCCACTTTTCTCCAGAAATTTTTTATTAAAGATGGTTGAGTTTCTTTTGTACATTTTTACAGAAGAGTGGAGTGATCAGCCTTTTCCATCTGCTCCCTCTGCATCTCCATATCAACACCCCTCCAATAAATCAAGTAAGTCCCAACAAGCTCTCTGCCCACACCCAGAAGCTCACACAAAGGACTCCAGTCTTCTGTGAAGAGTCACTCTCTTCTATCACCTTGAAGAGTCTCTTGGCTTCTGTCCCTAGGTCCTTGTTTTCAAGTGAGTTAATGGAAAAGGCAAAAAATCAGTTGCCAAATGAATTGATCATTTACCTGCCTCACGTCATTACATTTCAACCTAAAAAGAAAGATTCACTGGTTTCACAAAGGTTGTGAATTTCTCTACAAATACACCTAGCTTACATCAGGAAGCGTGGAGCCTGGCTACCCACAGGGCCAACATAGCAACATGAAACTGACGGCGCTGAGCCCTCTCGGCTCAGCCCTTTCTCCAGCCTCCACCAGTCCCCCAGTTGTTGGTATTCACTTTTGGTCCTGGATTCTGTAGAATGTAGATGTTTGAAAATGCAAAGCTGATAAAGTTGTTGACAAATGTAAGGGCCCAGCTCCAGGCCCAGTTCAGCTAGTTGCCAAGCATCATCCACGGGTACTGTTAGCAGGTTATTTTGGTTACTCCTTCAACCACATTGTGACCTCTCCTCCCAGAGCTCTCTGGCAAAGCCAGAACCATCTGGAGGACAGACGTGGAAAAGTGAGCTTTTGCTGTGTTCAGGTAGGTGACCCACGGCTCGAGAGACAAGCTAGTCCTGCCTAAAGAAAAGCCACTGGGCCCTCCCTGATAGCACAACGGGTTAAAGTGTATTTGTAGAGAAATACACAACATCACTATGGACCAGGCATAAAGTCCTGCATGCAGGGCCAAGCTGTGTACCATTCATTTGCATGGACATGACAAAACTAGGCAGAGTGCCATCTTGCTCCTCTCTGGTTCAAAATTCATTGCTTTACAAAGTAAAGCAATGTGCCATACTTTATTCTCTAGTAGTCACAATTTTGGGGAAAATATTAAGCAATGGGAATAGATATCCATGGAATAGATTTTGCATTGTTAAAGCAAGGAAATAAAATTAATTTGTGTCACTTGGTTGTCCAACTCAGGGGACATGAAAAGAATCATTGCATTTTTCCTAAGAAAGTATTTTGGGACTTGATTCCAGAATTGAAAGAAACTCTTGCAATCATTTAACCAAAGTCTCTAAGCCTGTACTCTGGGATCTATTACAAGCGTGTCCATGTGTATATGTCCTTTGTTATGTGGGAGAAGCCAAGGATTTAATCAGAAACTGAGAGGAGGTTACTATTGATCCCAATGTCTTTAGTTTATGGATTAAAAAAGAAGAACAACAACAACTCTTGAAAAGTGAATTCATAATAAATAAGTACAGAGGTTTCAGATTCTAGTCTGTTTCTTTCCAGTGCAGTATTTTAATAACATCACTGTTTTTAGGGAGAGTTTGGGATCCTTTTGAAAGATTAACCACACCTCCCTATCTAGCCCTATCCAGTAAGAATCCAGAAAAATCTGCCATCAGCTTCGGTCACAGAGGGGACAAGGAAAGCAGGCCTGCTTGACAGGAATGGGCAGAACCTTGCAACCCAATTAGCCATTATGTAAGCCTTTAAGTCTAATTTCTCAGTCTCTTAACACTTGGGGAATTCTTCAAAGAGGCTAGGAAATTGGCAGAGCATCATTTGTCCTCATGGGCATTTTTATTAAATTATAAGCATATGCGTATTTCCACACTGAAACCAGCACAAGAAGCTGCTCTCTACTCCTTGGCTCTCTGCAAAACTCCTTTTCAATTATCTTGATCTGTATTCAATTGTCCCACCTCCCTTTAACAAGGAAGCTTCTAGGAAACATTAGGCACAAAAAAGCAAGAGCAATTACTGCACCATCACCCAAAACATAAATCAATAGTTACAAATGAGCCTACATTCTTAGGTTGTTTATCCTGGTCCTTGTCTAGACCCCATGGAGTCTAACTTGCTTTATTCCCTTTGTTTTATAAAATTACTGCATATAAACAATCTTGGTGATTAGGTTAGGAATTTGGGTCTTCCTCCACCACTTGGAGCTGCCCCATTCCCCAAATCTCAGAGTAGAAGCATCTTGCTAGAGCTTCTTTCCAAGGCACTTCCCTCTGCCAGGTTGATTTCTGACATAAGTCGATCTCTATAAACATGAAAATCACCACAGAGACTTCAAAATAGCCAAAATAATAACAGTAACAAAAACTACTAACATGCATGCTGAGCTATACATCAAGTATACTGAGCACATTAGAAAAATCTCCTTTAATTCAAACAGATTTTGAGGTTCAAAGAAATATTTACCACCACCCCCACCATTGTACATAGGAGGAAACTGAAATTTAGAAATCCAAAACTCATGTAAGTAGGTAGTGCCAGAGCTGGAATTTGAACTAACTTCCCAGGCCTGTCCCTTCACCATCTAAGCATCTAAGCATGAAATTTTAGGCTAGCAGTTTCACTCATATTTGATTCTTGGTAAAGGGTTTTCAAGTGGAGAGGACAAACAAACATAAATTTATTCTAAATTGTCTAAGGATTTAGTTATTGGAGAATTTAGCTTGTTCCAAGTTTATATTTAAAAATCATTCATTACTGAGCATTTACCAGGTGCATATTACAACGACTGGGCTAGGTATATCTTGTATTCTGCTACTATCTCCAGTGTTTCAGAGATGACTTAGTATTTTAGATGAACTAAACTGACATATAAAAGGTAAGTGATTTACCCATAGCCATAGAACTAGAGAGAAAGCAGAACTGGAACGCAGGCTAGTTCCCTTACTTCCCACACTCTCTCCTCTGGTTTCTCTACACCTGTGAACTCCGCCTTTTATGTATGTGAAGAGAACAGTACTACCTGCCTGTCAAGCTGTGTTCATGGAACACACATTGGGGGTGTGTCCACATATACATCACCCCCTCTGTGGGCAGCATATGTGTATGGATCCAGAGAAGCTGTGGAAGGGCAGGTAACCATAAGGTGTTTCGCTTTCAAATAGCTCATTATGGTACCTAACACGCTGGGGACAACCCCTGACCTTATAAATGGGGCATGCCAACCTCCAGAAACCTACCTCTTTGAAGTCCACAGTACTACTAATCATATGAAGACATGCAACAATGGTATAAACTTGGAGTTTGAACTCACATACCTACTGCATGATGAGATCAGGGAAGCTCTGATTTGTAACTTTGTTAATTTCCATGAATAAACCCCTGCTTCCATTAGGACTCATTTTGAGCTATCAATAGAACACTGAACATGGAGTAGGGAAGAGGTAACAAGAGAACGTCAGCTAACAACTCTCAAGAGCTGCTACCAGCTAGCTCGGGGGTCCTATTAATCCCATTTGACAATGTCTCAGTGCAAAATTTGGAACAAAACATGTAGCCCTTCTGAGTATCAGTTTCTTCTTCTATAAAATGGGGAAGATACTAGCACTAGAAATGAGGACACAAGTAGAGGGCTTTTAACAGGAGAATAAGATCATCTCTCCCCACCACCACTCTCTGGGGAAGCTGCATTCACAAAACAGACTAGTAAGGGGAGGCAAAGGAACATTCCAACCAGTGCCAAAGGACTTAATTAGGAAAGCACGATTGGTGTCCTGTCCTATCCTATCGTGCCATCCCATTCCATCCCATCTTCTTATCCTATCCAAAGCTATTTTCTCCAACCCCATCCTATCTTACTCTCTCCTCTTACCCTATTCTGTTCCATCTTCCTGTCTTCTCAACTCTGCCAATGTGGTTTGACCAGACCTGCCCTGCACTAGCAAGATCTCAGTTGGTCCGGTGGCCTGAATTCAAGAGGCAAGAGAAATGCAAGGTGACAGGGTTTGTTCACATGAAAAGAAGGTGCCAGGCCCTCTTACCCTTCTTGCCTTCAAGGGGAAGCAGAGTGGCCCTTCCACACTCAGTAAGTATTTAACAGTGGGGAAACAGGGTCATCTACTGGCCCGGTGACTCAACTGGCACTCAGCTCTCCAGGATCAACACCAGGGGACGATGCTCCCTGCCTCTGTTGTTTGGTTGCTGGAAAGTTTAATGACATTAATCACCAGACTTGCCATAGCTGTTTGGCCCAATTTCACCATCATTTTTTCTTTACCGAGGTGAGTCCAGATGAATTCTGGCTTTCAAAAATAAAAATAAAGAAGCTAAATCTATGATTTAGCAATTACACGCCATCCTAAAATTATTCACTCCTGATCCACGTCAAACTCACCATCAAGTAATCAGGATGATTTACTATTTCATTTGAAAGTCTAGGTTTATCACATACTCAGAAGACAGATATGAAAATGCATTTATCTAGAGCAAATTTGTTGAAATCATCAGTTTCCCTTCTAAGCTGACCATTTTGAAAGGGAGCTGCATCTTGATGCTTAAAGTTCTTAAATAGTTGGAAAAAACTGTCACATTATTTTGGAGTGATGGATTTTAGTTTTCAGCATGAGTTATATTATTTCAAAGCAAATAAACTGTATTATCATTGCAGCACAATTTTCATCGCCACATTATAGAAACAACCTAAGAGCCCAGCAACAGAGAATTGGAAAAAGAAGCTGTGGGGTCTGCACCTGGTGGCGTAACAATCAGCCACAAAGAAATATGTGTTATTTGTGACATGGATGGACCTAGAGGGGTGATGCTAAGTGAAGTAAGTCAGGGGAAAAAGACAAACACCATATGACTTCACGTACATGTAGAACATAAAGCAAAACAAAACCTACGCAGATGACTAAAGAATTGCAGCTACTAGAAGGGGAATGCGGGGAGAGAAGGAAAAAGTGGGGAGAGAGCTCAGTGGAATGTGAAGCTAAGGATCATGGGGCTTTGGTGGTGGGCATGGTGTGGTAACCTCCATCTGAAGAGCTGCAACCCTGTGCCGCTAAATCATACACAATGTTGTAAACCAATGTTCAATCTATAAAACCATGCTACAAAAACCCAGGAAATAAATAAATAAAGCAAATAAACTGTTAAATACAATAAATACAATTCTGGGATTGTTTTATTATTTTGTTTTGAGGAAATGTAGACTTTCCGCACTGTAGGTGATTTCGGGGTACAGGGCGACACCTCTTCAGAAATATGTCACCAAACCACACCCACCACCACACAGCCATAATCCTTCACGGGAACCCATGGGAGCAGGGTGTGCTCAACTGCTTTTGCCTGTAATCATCCTATCAACTCCTGAATTCCTTAAGACTGTGATCTCTCTGTTGTGCTGTCCCTGAGATCCTGAGACATGGGAACTGGAAAGGAGATGTCTGTGTTTGTATGTGCAAAGTTCTGACCTGGAAAGCCCCAGGTTTTTTTTTTTTTTTTTTTCAAATGGAGTTGTGATGACGTGGGTGTTGAGGAGGGAATGCAGAGACTGACCTCTTTCAACCACGTCTCCTAAGAGTCTCGCAGGCTGTCTGTCCTTTTAATTTCCACCAAGGGAAAAAAGACAACCTGACTGCCTAAAATACATCCCCAGTGTCCAGGCCAGACGCCAAACTAGGATAGACCTCCCTTGGCACATAGAGCTGATGTCAGATGTCAAAGAACAGGGAATGGTTGAAGAGAGGGGAGGGAAAGGGGGGCCATCCTGTGAGGTCTTAGGGTCCCTAACCATCTAGAACCCAGCCCCATGCTGAGGGGTGCTGTCCCAGAACCCAGCAAGTCTTAGGAGTCCAAGGAGTCTTAAGTGAATCATATGGAATCAAATAATTAAAATAATTTAAAAGCCCGCCCCCCACTTGTGGACTTCGAAGCCACCCTGTGTGCAAACACTAGTATATAACAGACTGGCTAGTTGCCCAGAACCAGGTCAGGAAGTAAATTCCCAGTTCCCAGGTTGTCCAGTCCTAAGCCTCTGGGGCAAGTTTCTAAAGATGCACTGACCTCCAAGGCAGACTTTACCCTTAGGTGGCTATTTGCATTTAAATTTAAATAGGTGAAAAGGAAACAATGAAAAGACTAGCTCCTCTATTGCAGGAAGGCATTTCCCTGCTCCTTCCAAGCTTACTTGATGGAAATTCCATCATCACAAAAGTACTATTGGATGGGGCTAGAAAGCACAAAATATATGTAAAGGTCTAAGTAGCTCAAATCCTTTACAGATGCAATATGCAGATGGCAACTTCCTCTTCAGGTTTGCAAACAATTAATCAAAGCAATTACAGATGAAGAGGATTTGTTCTTCCTCTGTGGTCAGCTGGGAAGTGTTTCAAGAAATGAGAAGGGAAATGACTTATTTCTTTTATTACATCTAACTTACTGTATTTAATTTTTTTAAAAGCACCAGGAAACCCACACATCACATAAGGACGCAGGCATGGAAATTTTTGGCTAGCAAGTCCCTTATCACTAATGCTAATGTATGTAAGTTGACTCAAGAAAGGAGGTAAGTTTTTAAAATCTGATTTCAACCTTAAAGGACAGTGAAGCAGCAAGATCTGTGCTCATTTCCTGCCATGGACATAAGTCCTTGTTGGGCTACTTCAATCAGTTTGAGCTCAAATTGACTCCAAATCACTCCTTTAGAACTGCTCTGTATTCTGTCTGGGTGTGTTTGTTTGCACAGGTGTGTACATCAAAGTTCTGCTTGTACAAGGGGAATGCTTTGTCCCCTAATCCAACCAAAGCCTCAATGGGAGTCGTTTCTTCAGTCACCTTATTCTCATGTTGTTTCTTTAAAGGGGAGACGTGGATAGCCAGGGTAGGTTCTCTCTTAAAGGTTTGCAGGGCTAGGGTGGGGGGTGGAGGGGTCTTCCCTACTTCCTGCATCTGCTTTGGGCATCTACTATCCAGGCTGGGTGGAACTGGGAGTTGTGACTGTAGATGCAGGGGCTCTGTGAAAGTGTGACTGGACTGTTCATGGTGGAGCCCCCTGTGTGAGGGGACAGTTGCAGGGTGGTATGTGGTGGGCTTGGGGTTATTCATCAAATGCTTTTAACTGTCTGTTTCCAGATACATGGATGGCACTTTGGACTCCTTCTGACAGGCAGGACCACATGACAACTTCCAACCAATGGCATGTGAAGAGAGGTGTCATGTGATTACTCCAAGCCATTGTACTTAACTGATGACATGAGACCCTTCAGAGGTCTCTCCCTGCCACAGAGAATACTATTGTTTGTAATGACTTTTCTGTCAGCTCAAGCCCTGGGAGGAGATAAAAGCAGAAGAAAATGCATAGCTCAATAGCCTAGACACATAATGAGTCAGAAATAAATTGTTGTTGTAAAACTCAGTTTTTAAGCTGTTGATGCTACATAGTCAGCTTTCTGGAACATTCTGAAGACAGCACCATTCCCACCCCTGAGTTCTCATCTTATAGCCTACTCCTCTCCTAAAGGCTCCACCTACTATTATGACAACATTAGGAATTAGGATTTGAATAGATGAATTTAGGGGAGACACACAGTCTGTTGATTCCTGTGTATGATGCGAAGAAGATATTCGAAGTAAGAGAAACAAAGAAAAAGAGCAGTTAAAGAGGCTGCAACAATACTCCACATGAGAAACAAGAACCTAAGACTTTGGTGGAGGGAGTTAGAGAGACAAGAAAGAATTCAGAAGATACTTGGCAGGTAGAAGGAGCAGCAGACAGAGAGGAGATTCAACTGGACTACAAATACTTGACATGGACATGTTGACTCCAGTACCAAACAGCATATTGACATAAGGATATATCTCAAGAAAAAGCATTATCAAGATTCAAATATATTGCACTACAGACAATTCTGAGACTCAAGTGAGATGACAAAGAAATAGGACAAGACCTTGGGGCTCCACATAAGGTCAAGATCTCTTGTATCCAAAGCATATCTTCATTTACATATTTCCATGACCTCCTAGCTCTTTAAATTTGACTGTTACCATTTTGCATTGCATATGTGTTTTCTTCCCTAGCAGAAAAAGATGTGCAGTTTAGTTTGGAATTTTTTATTTTATTTTATTTTTTATCAAGGGATGTTTTTCATCCAGCAGTTACTTTATTAAAAGGGAGGTGGAGGAGTAACAAGGTTAAATACATTGTTTTTTAAAAAGCAACTGGAAATAATTGATGTGCATTTGCAACCTGTTTCTAAATGTTCTTGGAGAACTATTTTGAAATATCTTGCTGTGATCCATGAGATCCTAATATAAAAAGCATTTTTTTTAGAATGATGCCTAATACAAACTTATCCCTGACTGAATAAGCAAATGAATAGGCAGTTGTTTGCAGCTCTTTTGAAACAGTTGGCTATGAACCTTAAGGAATAAGCCAGCAAAAGTTGAGACCAGCAATTTCTATGCCTCTCTGATCTTGAGCTTTCAGAGGAAGCCAGTTTGCAGGCTCAGCTCAGCAGGCCACGGTACTGTACTTGGCACAACTTAATACTGTGCTGATCCTTAGACAAAAGCAGGGCCTCACATTTCTACGTTCTTTTCTCCTATTTATAATAGTGGAAACTTGGACCATGATGTCTTATCTTCTGAGCTTTAGACAGATAGTTGATAAGCACAGTGTTGCTCCTATGAAGGTATTTGAGAGGCCCTTGGAAGATGGCAAACTCACTTTGCAAGATGGCATATGTGAGAAGACAGCCCAGTAAAAGCTCCTATCACTCAACAGAGCCTCCACCTCTGCTTGGACAGACGTCCTATTCCACCCAGTCTCCTGACATTCTCTCAGACCATCAAGCACATGTCTCGTGACCTGGGAATCAACCTGGGCCACTTGAAAACTTAAAAAATTACCTAGCACCATTCTTGACTCAGAGAATGATCAAATATGGTCACTTCCTTGCCTTTCTCTTTCATGAAGGAAAGAGGATTGGGCATCCGTAGTCAATCTGTTCTGGAAGAAAACCCATTACTAAGGCTCCTGGAGCCTAAGAGAGACTATGTTCCAATCACACTCCACTGGTTAGAAAAAGCAAGACCTTGTACCACTCAAAGTCCTCCAAAACCATCTTATGCCTCATCATCTTGATCTGGAGTTTTCCCAAGCTCTCTCTCAAATTACTTCAGACCCGTGAGATTTAGAGTCTGAGAAGATGAGCAGTAATTATTAAAAGTGAATGTGACAAAAGCCAGGTTGGGGAGCCCCATTCTTACCTTCAAGATTGGATGCTTTGAGTTCTTATTTTCGTAAATAGCTTAAATTTTGCAAAGCATTGTCACACCCTCTCTAAAGCTTGTGGTGATTTTCAGAGCACAGCTGACTACTCTCATTTTGCAGATGAGATTGAGGACTGGAGAATTCAAATCTGACTAGATTCACAGAACTCAACTAGAACTCAGCCCTTCAGCCACACTGGCTTTGCTCCATTGAACAAGGGAGAAGCATCTTACTTCCCTGATCAGTGCAGCCTGCATCCTGGCTCCTGTGTGATGTAAGAGGCTCTGATGCACCCTCCTTCTCCCTCCACTCTTCCATTGCCTCTTCACCCAGAATCCAAGAGGGCATGAGGTCTTACCAGGAGAAATATTCTAGTACCTTCTTTTCTAGTCTCCCAATTCAGTCTTTCCATTTTCCATTTCAAAGGAACTTTTGTAAAAAGGTCTCTTGAATCTTTTTATTAGGCTTTGCTAAAACCTCTCTTTACAAATGTTTTCTTCCATATTTTCTTAAATGAAAAATTCACTAAAGGGTGAGGTCTGGGTCACCCAAAGATTAGGAAGGAGAGGGAAGGGATAACATCATTCCCAAATCGCACCACATAGTAACCTGATAAGGTTATAACTTAGAGTTAGGGGGTCTCTCCATTTAATTACAGATTGGTTATGGAATGCCTGAGTGCCCACAGAACACAGCCAAGTGCAGTTGTTGAAAATAAAAAATAATTATTTGGAAGTAGAAATGCATTCCTTGCATCTATTTGAACCCCTATTGATTTACAAAACCAGAAGGTAATTTGCTTCAACAAACTTAATTCTTGTTCCCTGCTCAATTCCCTTGCGCTTTTAAACTAATGCTTTAATTCTCTTCTATTCTCTGTGCCACCAAATCAAAGCAAAATTTGTCTTTCTTTCATTTGCCAAAACCAAGCAAATTTGGAAAAGGCAAAATTACTAATAAAAGACAAAAGTCTTTAAAGAAAATGCATTATTTCATTTCAGTGAAGGAACAGAGTACAAAGAAGCTTCATCATGATATTAAATCAAAGGAATGCAAATCGTATTATTCATATTCATAAACTACTGACTACATGTGGTTTCTGAAAAGTTTGGGGTGGGAAAGCCTCTTGCTGGAGGAGGGACTTGCTCTGGGAAGAGAACCTCTAGCCAGGAGGAGAGGCTCTTGCCAGCACAGCTTCCTTTTTCCCACCAAGCAGCCATTTTACAACCACCACACACAGTCGGGTTTTCCTGCTGTTGATGCTTCAGCCTCTCACTACCTGAGGCCTGAGGGGGCACGTGGTCCTCAACCCTCTGCTGGCCAACTCTGTTGCACCATTTTCAAAACCAAACTAGATGACACTCACAGCCACTTTCAATGCTCAGTGAGTTTTTAGCATTATTTAATACTGAAAATCCTTGAGTTACTAACAATAATAAGTGAAGCGTGATGAAACAGTTGACATTTCTAAAAGCGGCCACAGACATCACCTTCCCACCTGACCCCACGTGAGGCCTGTTCACATAGGTGCCAGGAGGTTACAAGTCCTGCCCCTCCCCCTTCTATGTGAGGTTAGTCCAGCTACTTAATCTCGTACTTCTATTTTATCATCTGTAAAATAGAAATTGTTAACTGGAAATAAAGTCTCTGTGATGGTTAGACAGATAGTTGTTAGATAATCAAAGTGAGGGTTTGAATCCAGGAAGCATCCTGACACATTTTACTCTTTGAGAACTATTGCAACAAGCACGATATGCATTTAGTTTATTGGTAGCAAACAGTGAGTCATTGACATTAAAATGCCATTATTTTTGATGAGGAAGAGGGGAGCTTCCAGTTTTAAGTTGTTCTGACCTAAAGGTTTGTTGAAGTTGGAAGAAGGTAATGCACAATTTAATCTTTTCCTTTTTAAAGAATCCACTGCAGGCCCTCCTTGGTGGCACAGCGGGTTAAAGCACAGCACTGAGAAGCTTAAGCCACTTCTGCATGAGTTCGATTCCCACCTGCCCCAGAGGAGCTCCACATGGCGAGGCAGACCTCTCCTGATCCGCCCGCTGCTCCCCTCAGTAGTGTACTTCGTCGATCTGCCTGTTCTGCTCCCCGCTCTGTCTCTGGTGAATCCTCTCACCCTCCGCATCTCTGGCCTGCACCCCAGTTCTGTATGAATAAATAAATCTTAAAAAAAAAATCCACTGCAGAGAGGCAAAGGCTGACTATCCTTTGTTAAATCTTCTCTGTCTGATCAATGTTGTGGGTTAAAAAGCTGGTTTACATTCAGGCAACAGTTTCCTGGACATTAAATCTATTCACATGGTTTTGCTTTCTTACCCAGTGCACCTGGGACTCTTCCAGAAAATTTTATAGTATCCTTATAAGATCATGGTAGTACCTATCTCATTGGGTTGTTTTTATAGTTAAAAGAGAAAATGCCTGAAAAGCTCTTAGCACAGTGCCTAATAACATTGTAAACATACTGTTGGCTCTTGTTATTCATAGTAGTTATGTTCTAGTGAGTTGCACAAAAAAATGAATTAGCTAATACTGGAGCACCTTATTTTACATATGCTGCTGACTCATTGACATTCATTGAGTCATGGTCTCTGATTCTATATGTAAGTCATGACTGAATGGAGCTTTTCTAACACACTTATTTTCTTCATCAGATACATCAAGCCTTCTTGCACTAAGGATCACTCAGAGCACTTCAGCACTACAATATGGGGCATGGGGACATTATAACAGTCAAATCACCACCAAAAGACACCAAAATGAGGACAACATGACACTAAACACAACATAAAGGACACTTGTTTACAGGATGAGCAGAAGCACGAAGCCAGACCTTAGTCAACCTCAGCAGGGAACATGGATGTCAAGGAAACAAATGTTTCGCCTTTCTGGGTAAGTCTTAGTGGCCAAGAAAGTGAAGCCAGCACTGATTTGGGGGCTGCAAATAAATTTTAACAAGTAGGTGAAATTGCAAATATAGAATTCTGAATTAAGATCAACTGCATTATAATTGGTCCAATATAGCAAACACAGTAACTACACCCTTCCCAGTTTATATGTGAGAAATCGGGAAATAGATCCAGTAAGATATTAGGTCACTGGGCAAGCTGGATGGAGGTGAAGTCCCCAAACTGCATACTTCTGGGAGAGTTTTCCCATCATTTTTTATTTATTTATTTATTAATACAGAACTGGGGGTACAGGCCAGAGGTTCAGGGGGGGGTGAAAGGATTCACCAGAGACAGAGTGGGGAGCAGAACAGGCAAATCAACAAAGTACACTGCTGAGGGGATCAGCAGGCAGGTCAGGAGAGGTCTGCCTCGCCATGTGTGTCACCTCTGGGGCCAGGGATCAAAGTGGCTGTGGCTGCTTGCTGTGCTGCGTCCTAACTCATTGCGCCATCAGGGAGGACCCTTCCCATCATGTTTTATGTAAATGGTACCCCCACAGTTGATGTATGGCCTTCTCTCTATAAACTACAGTTTCAGACTTTTTATTTCTTAGTGGTATTTCTACATAGAGCCTCGGGTTGGAAAAAGTACCGCTGGTTGCCCTTTGCAATCACTGCCATCTCACTCCACAAAGGACCTCCTATCAGGGCATTTAAAACCTGGGTCATAAAACAGGACTGATTTCTGTTCTTAAAGAACTAATAATCATGGTTTCTGCAAGGCAAATTGTTCCATTGGCATTATAAAAAATTAAAAAGTTAGAAAGAAAATCATCCTTTTTGTATCCTGGAAAGGAAACGGACATTTACCAAGTGTTTAAATATACCCAGTCCTTTGCTAAAGGAAAAGGCAAACAATATTATAAAATGTGCCATCGTGAACAGAGCACTAAACTAGAATTTAAAACACTGAATTAGCAAACACTGTGAAGGCATTATCTCATTTGTTTCTTGCAGTTGCTTTCTTTTTATTTTACACATAAGGAAACTGGTGTACACAGTAGTTAACTGATTTGTCAAGGTCACAGAGATATTAAGTGGTGGAGTGGAATTCCAACCGAAAAATATTAACCTTTAAAATCTTTATTCTTTCTAGGATGTGTATAGTCATGCTGAAATCCCTCTTAGTTTATATCTGATCAAGAATCCAACCTCTAGAGAAGGCCCTTCTTATATTTACATCATTGTCAATTCCTTGAGTGATTTTACTGTGCCTATTCTATATTACTATACTACAAAGAGGGTAGGAGGAGAGGGAGAGAGGTTGAAAGAGAGACCTACGAAGGGAATTTCAGCTCACTTAATAAGCTCAAGCAATGTCTCTGGCTCTGGAATTATTTGGACTTTCATTAATTCTTTTCATTTTAAATCCATCTTTAGGAAAGTATAGTATATCAGTGAATAAAACCAGACAACACCACATATTACAAATAATTTGCATTTCAGAAGACTGAGAAATCAATCATGAACTGAATTTACTTGCTAAAATACATGACGGGGCCCTCCCTGGTGGCGCAGGAGGTTAAGGCACAGCACTGAGAATCTAAAGCCGCTTCCGCATGAGTTCAATTCCCGCCTGCCCCGGAGGTGACCACATGGCATGGCAGACCTCTCCTGACCCGCCCGCTGCTCCCCTCAGCAGTGTACTTCGTCGATCTGCCTGTTCTGTTCCCCACTCTGTCTCTGGTGAAGCCTCTCGCCGCCCCTGAGCCTCTGGCCTGTACCCCAGTTCTGTATGCACAAATAAATAAATCTTAAAAAAAAAAATACATGACGGTTCCTGAGAAATGGAACCAGATATTTTTGTGATTGGTGTGGACAAATAATAAGCACTGTATCTCATAAGATATTATAAAAGCAATGGAGAAAATTGGCTTTTTTTTTTTTTTTGCCACCTCCAAAAGAGCAGGGTGGGTCAGAGGATTTTCCATCCTAGAGAGACAGAAAATGAAAAACATAAAATAGGTGATATTAAAAACCCAGGGAGAAATACTTAATGCTATTTTAGTCTCCATTTTGATAACGCATTTTAAAAGGTCAACTGGGATATGGAGTTTGCATCATTTATGACATTAAGGTGAAAAACTAAATTGAACTGGGGAAAGAAGTAGTTCAAGATTGCTTTTTTAAATGGTGTGTTCAAATCAGCAAAGGGCAATGACATGCATCTGGGGTTGGTTGATTGCTCCAAAATGGGCAGTGAGAGGTACTTCCCTTAAGAGAGGCAGAATGGGATAAACAACCAAGAAACACCATCAGCCAGTGATATATTTGATTCATGGGAAGATAAATAGAAATAATGACAAAATGTTACCTGACCTAAAATAGCAGGGAAAAAAAGATGCAATTAACAAAATGTTGTCAAAAGTAAATGATCAGAAAAATGTCATCTGCTTCCAGAAAATACAATAGAAACCACACATGGGGTGGGTTATAGATGGATTGCATGTGGACTTTAACACTTGCTTATTGGAAAACAGAAAACTGCCCAAGACATAGCAGAACTCAAGGAAATTTAACAAGGTGGACATCACTGCCTCCTCCAGGTAGCTCAGGAACAGCCTCAGCCTCTGCACAAGGCAAGAGCCCTGCAGATGGACGGCTGCTCACATGCCACACAGGACTCTTTGCGCTCATGATACACCAGTTCCCAGAACTGTGTCAATTCCCAGAACTGCCATATCAAGTCACCACAAAGTGGGTATCTTAAAGTAACATTAATTTGTTCTTTCATTATTTGGGAACCCAGAAGTCCATAGTCAAGGTGCTGGCAGTGTCGATTCCTTCTGAAGGTGAAGGAGGGTGCCTTATGCCTTCCAGACTCTGGGCCACTTGCAATCTTTGTCATTCCTGGGCTTAGGGCTGCCCTCCACCTCTGCCTGTGTCTTCACCTGGCCTAAAAGTTCTCTCTCGTGCCCATGATGAAAGTACGAATAACCCTCCAATGGCAGACCGGAGAACCTAAGCTCCTCTTATTTCCTGCCCTGACTGCCTGGTAACTTCAGTTCAACTGTCAGAATCCAAGGTTTCGTTTTGTTTTGCTTTACCTGTGTTTGCTTTGTTTCTTTATTCTCTACATATGACTTTTCTTTTATATAAACAGCCATTGATTTAGGGCCCATTCTAATCCAAGGTGATCTCATCCCAAGATCTTTAATTACTTCTGCAAAGGCCCCATTCAAAAAAATGTTATATACACAGGTACTAGGGGGTGAAGCCTTGGATATATTGGTGGGGGGAGAGGAGGATACTCTTCAGCTACTACACCCACATGTATGTGTTTAGTCTCAGTGATTTGTTATTGTCTACTTTTCATAATTTGCTATTTTTTTCCCATAATCTAGATGTAGCTGATTGCATACCCAGAGACCCTCTCCTTAGCTTTCAGAGAGTCTTCTTTGAGCTCTCAATCATACCTTCTTCTTAGGCTCTATTATTGGCCTTCCCAATCCACATGTAGCAAGAATCCTGCCAAGTTAGTTGAATAAAAATCCCCTTGCTTGACATTTGGTCAAATTCTTCACCCACTTCCCTTGACATCTGATCACCCCAGCCTGTCTTTAACAGATCCTGTTGAGGTAGCAAAAAGTCCCGAATTCTTGATGTCTCCTCTTAGTTTTTCATTTGCTGCGCCTTGGACTTGCTTTAAATCTCTAATTCTTGTATACTTGTAACTGAGCTCAATTATATACTAACTCTTCTACTGAAATAATTTCTGGATAAAGTCTGTTTTAACTTCTTTCCATTAATGTCCAACTCTGGTTCTCTCTAACAGCTTGTAGTGCCATTTAACAGGTTTTTCTATCCTCTGTATTTTGTCCAGATGGGCAGTTGGTCCTAGACACTGGGCCAAACTCCAGTTCAATTCCTTTACCAAAAATATAGGCAGTGGTGGTATACTCTTTCATCAGGAGCCCCGTGACCTCTGCTTGGTTGTGTGATTTTAGCAGCCAGATGACACTGCAGCATCGCACCTAATCTGAGTGGGTTTTACAACTGTGTTTGTTTAAATATTTAATCTTATTTACCAAAAAACAATAGCATCAAACATCAAATATTCCTATAAGAACTACTACAACCAAGTAAGATAAGACAGTATCCCACAAACATTGACAGCTCCAAAGCCCTCATCTCATCAGTGCCTACACAAGTAGAGGTGGAGAGAAGTCAATTCGTCTCAAAGAGCTCTGAAAGCAGGCTCACAGCCAGACACAAGCACTCACAGGTACAGTGGGCCAGTCTGAGAGCAGTTGTCAGACTCAAGTGGTTTCTGCAGAATCGAATCTACTATGGAACTCCACAGCAATAGCAGCGGTTTCTTCAATATCAAACACATCTACTTTTTCTGACCATCAGGCAATGAGCACTTAGGCTGTTTCCAGTTCTTGACTATTGTAAGTGATGCTACAATAAACATGGGAGTGTATTTATCTTTTCAAATTAGCGTTATTGTATTTTGGGGGTTTGCAGGGGAACAAAATGCCCATAGGAAGATAAATGGATCATAAAAAATTTCAATTTTTCTGAACCTCAGTTTACTACCCAATTGGATTCACATCTGGTATGGGGATTTATATAAGCAGATGATCTTTCTGAACTGTAGCACCAGCATTTTTCACCAAGAAAAGGGAAGCGGTACCCCACACATTGGGTGATGAACAGTTCAACTCCAGTGCCACATTTCTGTTTAAAGGTAAACAGACAACTCTTGGCTTCTGTTTCTCCCATTACCCTTCAAATGCTCCTCCCACATTAAAGTCTCAGCAATTTCCCCTGATGTTGCAAGGTCAAGAAGAAATCAGGTTGCAAACTGGCCTTTCAGACTTTTGTTTGAAACATTGGTTTAAAAAAAGAAAAACAGTTTCTGGTAAACTGTTTTAGTGTAAAAGCAGATTAAAACCCCAGGTCAATGTTTTCCAAGTTCAGTAATCTTGGATAAATTACCTTACTTCTGTAAAACTGGCTCTCCCTACTGAAAAATATTTCCCTCCCAAAATTGTCATGAGAATTAAATTCAAGTTTACCTATAAAGTGCTTAGCCAGTCCTGGAGTTCAACAAAGAGTTGCCGCGGTAATAATGAGGTTAGGATGAGCACTACTGCTATTACTAATGACCACACTGAGCAATTTCTCTGAGGTCTCCTCTCCCCAAATTTCTAGACCGGACCGGCCAATGTGGTAGATGAAGCGCAGGTAAGGGATAAGAATATCATCAGCGCTCTTCCTGGGAGCACTCCCAGAACATTACACCCTCCCCCTGTTCACCAGCCTCAAGCCTAGTCTTAGATGATCCCCTGCAGAATAATATGAACAGAATAGGACTTAGACACTTTGCCCAAATTCTATAACCATGGAAACGTCATGACAAGGTAGTGAATCTTGCAAGCCGTAGTTTGGACTTTGCTGTAACGTGCCTCTCCCTGGCCACCTTAGGATCTCATTCAGCCACAGTCTGAGCAAGCTTTACATGGACAAAAGCCTCCACAGGGAGAGCAACGTAAAGACATTAACTGCCCCTCTCTGAGGCATGAAGTGGGGAAACAGACCACATGACACTTTCACATTCTTACAACAGAGTAAAGAGGCCAGTAGTGAATATTGCTCCTCCAGTCTGCAGGCTCATGGAGTATGGTCTTCCTGGAGGGCAGCTGTGGAGAACCATAATAAAATCAACAGTGCCTAGAAATTGAATATGCTTGCTTTACTTATTACAAAACAGGGTGGGACAAAAGAGTGCAGCACTTAAATTCTTTCTCTTCTGTTTATTATTTTCTTTGTTGTCATTTGGAAGCAAAGCATGTGCTCAAGAAACATCATCTCCTGACAAATGTTCTGACCCTGAAATCAGCTATTGATGTAAGTTGCTGACAATTTACAGGCCGCGCAGAGGCAGGCGGCCCAGCCTTGCCATTTACTTAGGTCAGGATTAGGTTGCATGTGTGTGGCAACCACTCCTTCTGGGGTTACATCACTCAGGGAGAAGGTCCTATTACTGAGGTTCGTTGAGGAAGTCATTTTCTTGCATGTAGCCGCTAGGTACAGGTTGTTTTCACAAGCAGGCCTGCAAGACACTAGAACTGCATCGCCTTCTATGGAGGCTTTACGAGGACGCAGGGAAGGAAAGCAGGGGTATGCAGCGCAGATGCTCCCCCTGTTCTCCACCTCCCCCCTGCCATTTGTCCCCACTCCCAGCACAGAGGAGATCATTCATAGTACTTGCTCTATCTTAGCTGGGACATGAATGCAGGTGCCACAATCTCTGTCACAGGCCTCACAGATAGAAGGGGTGCCTTCAGCATGGACGAGGTTGTGGTGAGCACCACCAACTTCAAATACACAAGTAAGCACTTCCTCAGGACTCAGCAGACCTCCATGGAGCATGAAGGATGCCCTCATGGGACGTGGCTTTACGTGCAGGCCAGATCCTGGCCAGGAATCAATTCCCCTCCGAAAATGCTGGTTCCTCCTTCCTTACCTTTGCAATTTGAGAACAGACTAAAATCCAACATTACACTGAGGAGGAATGTGCTAGGATGGATGTGGACAAATTCTTCCGGCAAAAATCTCAACTGTACTTAGCCATTTTCCCCAAAACCACCATTCTTCACTCAGTTGGACCTTTCATTTTTTACATAATGAACTGAATCTGTTCTCAGTGTAATCAGGGTGTTCCTAAAATCCATTTCTCAAGTCCACCATCCTGAGCGTGTCAGGAAAGTTAATGGAAAATAGAGTTGTAATCTTGTCGTTTTAAAAACAGCACATCAAGAAGAGCGTTCTTTTATGCATGAGGATTACAGAGTTCAGTGGTTCTCTACTTGACTGCTTCCCTGAGTAAACCACCTCCCTGCTGCTACATTCCCAGACCCACACACTGATGGAGGGTGGGCCCTGGGGCGGGGGGTGATGCCAGCCTGCCTGTGGGCTTCTGAGCTCACAAGACGAACAGTGAACATGTGACAGTTCATGGTGTGTTCTTCCCATAGCAATGGCTGTGCTTATGGCTATAATGAGATCATTCAACTTGACATTAAGTACATTTAAGAAATCTGAGTCAATAAAGGATTCATCATCTCTATGAAAATGACACTGAGTATTTGATAAAGTATCCATAACCAGGACCCCTCAGTGGTGTTGCTCCACGAGACATGTACAAACTGGATGTGAAATTTTACATTTTCTAGCAGTCCCACTTAAAAGAAACAAGTGGAAGGACTTTTAAGATCTTTTAAACCAATAAATCCAAACTACATGTAAAATTATTAAAGATCTTTTGTGAGATTTGTTTTTCTGTACACAGTCTTGGAAGTCCAGTGTGTATTTCATTGTTCTGACACATTTTACTCCCAACTAGCTCCAGCTAAATGGATTGATAACCCTACACAGCAGAAGTCTCTTGTCATGGGTAGTGTATTCACCATCAAATTGCTGTTCAATTCATAGAGACAACTATTATTGATGAGGGGAAATTTGAGAGTTACAGTACTCATGGTTTTACAAGTGTCCCTAAGTTTTCCCAAACATTGAAGACACTGACATTGGACATTTTTAATTATTCTTTATGGGTATGACTAATGCAACAAAGAAAATTAGGCACTCAAAGGAGTAGAAACATTCTTCACAGCAGCGTCCGTGACATCAAAATTTGGCAAATCAATGTTGATTTTTAAGTGAAATGGTGTGTGTTATATGTATAGTTTTCAAAAATAAATAAAAGAATTGTCCATGTCAATCTACTTCTTGTGATCAATCAAAATATACTACTAGCTGTCACAGATAAAAGTTTCTCTACTGTGGCCCTCCCTGGTGCTGCAGTGGGTTAAAGCATAGCACTTCAGGTAAGACACAGCCTGTTCAGTGAAACTTCAATCCCTGCCCAGGAGGTGACCACATGGCACAGCAGACCTCTCCTTACCTGCCCTCTGCTCCCCTCAGCAGTGCACTTTGTCAGTCTGCCTGTTCTGCTCCCCGCTGTCTCTGGTGAATCCTCTTACCGCCCTGACCTCTGTATCCCAGTTCCATAAGCATAAATATATAAATCTTTAAAAAGAAAAAAGTTACTATACTTGACATATTGTCAAGCTAATTAATTTCAATTGAATTCAACAAATATTACTGAGATTCCCCTCTTTGTATCTCCCCTTTGTGAAACTCTTTGCTGTTATCGACCCCAGAGATGACACAGATTAGTAGGGAGGCTTAAGATAAATAATTTTAAAAACTGCAGCAGAACAAGTAACAAAAAAAATAGATTGTATTTGATTAGAGAATTATTTTTTTGATGATTAGAGAATTAAAAAAAATAATCCATGGGGTAAAAATGGCATTGAGATAAGCCATAAAGGATGATGAGTAGCTTTCATGCCCACGATGCAGGTACGATGCTGTTCAGCAGACAAAACACACTTTTTTTTTCTCTCAACATTATCACTAGCTACTGCCACATGAGCAACATATTTATAAGTTCTCATGGAAAAGAGATGGAGGTCTTAACTGATTATCCACCAACTAGGGCTACAGAAGTCTATTGTCAAAATTTGCCCAAGACTCAGCATGAGGAAACCAGCATCCAAAACACAGGGGCTTCTGAGCAAAGAGACATGGGGGTTCAGCTGGATCTTTTAGAAAAGGCTTCACAGGGAATAAAAGTTTATGGGGTGATTTCTCCAGAAACTGTGTAGAAATTTGCTCAGCATAAGGAGAGGTCAAGAGCATGAAGATGGGCCGTCAGAGTCCAGCTTGAAGATCCAGCACCTAGTCTGGAGTAGCAGGTATGGTTCACCCCTACTTACAATCACTGTAAGCCCAGCACACACTTTAGTCCTCTGAGCCTCAGTTTCCCACCTCACATGATGTTGCCTCAGGGAGTAAATGAGACTAGGCAAGTTAAAGCACTCAGTCACCTGGGAACATGCCAGATGGTTAGGTATGAGGTATGGCTATTATCTGATCAGAAGAGCAGAGTGAGGCAGTAACACCTGAAATGGAGTGAAAGCAGCAAAGCATTGATGGGAAGAAACAAAGACAACATACACTGAAGAGAAAAAGCAAAATTGAGCATTGGCTGGCATGGTGAGGTTTAAGAGCACAGAGGTAAGGATAAAAATGTTTCCATTATTGGACCCTCCAGATTGGACACAACAGATTAAAGCACAGCACTACGAAGCTAGCCACAGCCCATTCAGCACAAGTTTGATCCCTCCCAGGGAGATGACACTGTTGAGGGGAGCAGTGGGTGGGTCCCACATGGAGCAGGTCCCACCCGCTGCTCCCCTCAACAGTGTATTCATACATCTGCTTCTGCTCCCCACTCTGACCCTGGTGAGTTCTCTCACCACCCCTGTACCTCTGATCTGTATCCCAGTTCTGCATGTATAAATAAATCTTTTAAAAAATGTTTCCATTATTGATAACCACAGAAAAGAGATTTCAAGATGTGGCTTTGCAGCCTTCAAAACAGAAGCCACTTTCCTGGAAACAACCCCTTGTCTTCCATATCCCTCTCCATTCTACATTCCAACACCCCCAGGGCCAGATGTCTCCTTTTTCTCTTTTTCTCCTTACCCTGACACTGTACTATGCATAGAAAAGCCTGTGCCTTGGTGGGCTAAAAGTTGCTGTCATTTATCAATTCCTATTTTCAAGGAAGAAATGACAAATGGAATATGCCGCTATTACCTGTACAGATAAAATGTGCTCTAAAAGTGATGGGATACACACCCCCATTCTCCTTTTAGCCAAACTGATATATCACTGTCACCAAATGAGAACAGTCCAGAACCGCCAATGGCCAAATATTGATTTCTCTGGCAGTCAATAGCAGTAAAGCCAGGTATAGGTAATTTCACTTTCCAGGATGAGAGATTTTTCATTCTTTAGTAGAAGTAACTCCTCGGCAAGGTTTCTAGGTTGTTTATAAGTAGGGTTGATTACCCCAAGCCCACAATTATTCAAATGAGAAGTTCCAGATTGGCGTTTCTCAATTCTCTCCAAAATGACTTGTAAAAGAGTAAGTCAAATTCCAGAAGAGTAGGTTAGCCATTCACAGGATGGCAAAGGCACTAAGAAACAAGTATCATATTCTCTGAAAATCCAGTCATATGTACCTTCCAAGGTTGTCCCTTGTTTGGAATTATGTCATCCAACTTTCCTCCATTGAAGGAGATAATGGAGCATGAACTATATTTGGTAAGATCTATGATCCTTAGAACAGGCCCTAAGCAAAAATTATGAAGTGAGGAAGAGTATTTCTTTCTTATCCCTGGGTCTCCCTTTTGAATATTTTTCCCACACCCGCCATAGCCTCTTTCACATCCTCTCTCCAAAGATATCCTGGAACCAAGACCTCTGTTGTCTTGTGCCCTGGATCCTATTCTTCAGAAGACATGTCTCTACTGCTGAACTGCAGTTCAGTTTCCCTGGTGGTAATTTGAGTCCTGTGATTAACCAAAGAGAATTTTCCACATGCATCTTGTCATAGTCTCTACCACCACCTTCAAGGTGCAAGTAAATGACAATATACTGACGTGTCTGCAAACCACAAATCATCCATAAGTAACACAATTTATTATTATGGTCATTATGCTTCTGCTTATGTCAAGGCCCGGTGATGTCCCAGAGTGAGCTAGGTGCTTATCCAGAGACACCGAGCTGATAGTTTGAAATCAACCACGGTGAGAATATTCACAGCATGGCTCCTGCCACACCACATTCCACCACTCCTGCTCCCCTAGAGAACTCACCAGCACACCCTACTCCATGTCAGTAGAGACTGGACCTTAAACATTTTGACCCATGGAGTCACCCCATTTTCCTGATGAGTTCTCATCCCTTTTCAGTACAGCACAGAGGTTCCTGTCACACAAAAACACACTGGGGCACCTGTGACAAGCTCCGCCAAGCACCTTCTGTTCACTGTGAGGTGCTGGCACCTACCTAGCCTGACACACCGAGTACAAAACACACTTTGATGAAAGGAGCACACAGACAGACCCCTGCCCACATCTGTACACATGCAGCTATCTGTGCTGCTGCACACACACACAAACCTGAGTGTGCTGCATAGAGGTGCAGAAACCTTGACTTCAGTAAAGGACAATTTCATTTTCTATGTTAAAATATGTTCGTGGTTTATTGCCAAAGGCCTAAAATTCCAGAAGAAGTATTAATTGCAGACAGGATAAGAAACTATTTAAATATTGTGGAAAAGCAGGTTGTGTCACTTTTACATTTTAACAAGCTCTTAGGAAAAAGACTGAGGTTTGAAATGTGTGTTGTCCAAAGCAGGTCTTTTCAAGTCCTCAGGCTATGCCAATAAATTTAAATACCAGCATCGCGCAATCTTACCTCATCCCTGCTTCCAACTTGAAAATCACTACTTCCCTCCACCTCCCTCCCCCTCTCCTCACATTCCATTCAGTCTTCAGTGGAGTCACCGGCTCCAGTGAAAACACCCAGGAAAGATCACTCATGACCTTCCACATGCCAATCTCCAGGCCACTTCTCAGTCCTCTGTGGCATTTATCCGTTGTCCTCACCCACTGACCTGCCATCTGGGTCAACCCCCCTCTCTGGAATTCCTTCAGGTCATTGCCTGCCCTGGTTGCCTGGCTCCAGCTTGCACCTTCCCTTGCCCTTTGATTGTTGCTTTCTGGGTGTTCTGCAACCTCAGCAGGAGGCTTACAGGACTGTCCGATGTCTGACATAGAAAGTTCCTTCTATAAAACGAACACATATTTCCTAGCCATTCACCAGGTGCACATGTGCACACACATGCCCACACACTCATGATCTCACACAACCCTTAGCACCACCCCTGTGTGGTCACCTCAGCATGGGCTCTAGTTCCCTTGCGGCAATGGCCTTTTTTACCTCTAGGGGGCACTGTGCCCCAGTCCAGCCTAGATACTAGAACAGTAATTAAAATGCCCCCCTCCCACCCCTACCCCTCCATTTTTGAGACGTTCTCTCACCTGCTTTTACAGCCTTGGCTATCGGCCCATGCCTTCTCCCTCACTTTTGAAAGAAGCTTTGACCTTCTCATGTCTCTTCCAGAATTACTTCACAGTACCCCACAGCTTGGACTTTCATCCATACAAGCTCGCAATTTCCACATGTAAACCAAAATTAAATCTCCATTTGTAGAACCCACAGACACCAAAAACTCAGGAATTCCCATCTGAAACTTTCTATCTTCTCCCTTAAATGCATTTACTCTGGGTTAATGCACCACCAGATCCAAATTGCTCCTGTAGGAACTCCCAGAAGCACTTGGGGCTCCTCCTGCTACCTCCTCGCCTCCATTCATTAATTCCACCTCAGAAAGAGGTCTCTTCTAGGTTGCCTGCATTTCCACCACAGCTATCATAACACAGCCTGGGTACTTACATGTGAACAGGACAATGAAATGCTAACCACTAGTCAGCTGACAGCCCCCGGCATAATGATATCACCCTGTGGTTTGTGTCCCTCGCCCCTCTCCTGTCACAGCCATATTTTCCCAAGGTGACTAAGCAGACTATCTGCATCAGAAAAAAAACTGATTTATGATACAAAATCTCAGCGCCCCACTTTCAACCAGCTGAATTAAGTCAACAGTACAATCCTATTTAGCCAGGTCCCAGGATGAGCTCTCAGCCAATTCAAGTCCTCAGCCCCCAGTTTCTCTGCAGTAAGTCAAGCCCTTCCCCAATTCCCTGCCCACCTTCTTGATCTTATTTTCACCAATCCCTCACCATGCTCCTTTGTAAAGACTGCTCCTTTTGCCTGGAATGCCCTGTGCATTCTTAACGGGCCCCAGTGGTAAATTCCATTTCTATCCTCAGGACCATTTACTCTACCTTTACAGCAGACATCTCACTGCAACACAGTAATTGCTTTAGGGCCAATTCCTTATTAGGGTAAATACTCCTTAAAGGCAAAAACCAGGTTTAATCATCTTTTTACCCCCAGTGCCTCACACATAGTAAGTACTCAATAAAGTGGTTTTTGAATGAATGAATCAGTGTCGCCCCCTACAACCATGATATAAATATTAAAACCTAAACAACTGCATCTGGGAAAACACTTCTCTTTTAACTACATGAATCTGAAAGTGTCAATACATTCTATCAGCCCACGGAAACCCAAATTTCATATCTGAAATCCAGAGTCTATGCTAAGGAGACACTTATACCCAGATGACACTTCCTAATCCTGGGCATAGATACAGATTCAGTCAGCTTTTGTTAATAGGGCCAATCCCTGAAAAGTCAACAGCCAAGACCTAATTCTCAGGCCAAGGGGTAATGCAATATATATTTTAAAAATTTAAGTGCCAGGGATACCCATAAAACAGTACTCTGGATGTAACTTACTATCGCTCCCTCACATGCTGATGGTATTGTCAGAATATCCCTGAGTGCATAGGTTTATCCTGCAGCTCTGGGACAGGTGAAGGGGTGGGGAGGAGGAAGACCTGTGATCCCTCCACTTCTAAGACTTCACTATCTAGAAAGAATTACCTAAACATTGCACCTGGCAAAAATCCAAGAAGAAACTCCAGCTGTATGGTAGAAACTGCAAATCAACCTACTACGTAAACAAAAATCCACAGCTACTGAGGGAAGACAGGAGAAAGAAAGAAAGCAGATTTATCACAGACTGCTGAACTGGAGGGACAAGGAGACCATCTAAGGTAGCACTCTCATTCCACAAATGAAAACAAAATAGAGTGGTATGACTTCTCCAAAGCCATTCAAATAATTTATCTAACCAGGAAAGCTTCCAGGTAAATAGTGAGCTCAGCCTGGAAAAAAAGAGAAGATGAGTTTTGCAGTGATATTTTGGAGGAAAAGAAATCATAGGTCAGGGGGGAAAAAGAGAAATAACCTTTTGAGGAAGCATAGAGTTAAACGAGCCTGTCATGGAAGGTACGATCCAAGCAGTTCAGAGATGAAGCCAAGAGAAGCAAGGAGCAGCTGAGGGACCAGGCAAGGCAGGGACCAGTCGTTATGGATGGAAAAATCTTGATCAGAGGAAGAAGTAGGATTAGATCTAAACACAATTGAGTTACTATGCTGTGTAATGAATTTCTGTGCCATCAGAATCCAGCCCCACTCAATCATAAGTTGCTGGAACTCAAAGTACCTTGGAGAATAAACAATGAATTCATCATACAGAGGAATAAGCTCCGATAATAAGCCCAGACAGGAAGCAAGTGTGTGATTTCAAATCCCAGCTCTGCTATTGATTAGTCCTGGGTCCTTGAGCCATTTACTTATTGATGCTGTCCATTTCCTCTCTTGTAAGATGGAGAAATATTCATCTGACAGAGTTGTTCCAAGTTACCACGCATTGTTAGCAGTTGGCCACAGCTAGTTCAGGTAATCAACAGTGCAAAGGCTTCCTCTGTCCCCCCCATCTTGCATGAAGAGGGAAATTGACATACCTGAGGTGATCTGGCAAACTGGAGAAGAAACCCAGTGTTCAGACTGGGAACCCCAAACTCCAGCCCTAATGTAGGTCACTTGAGGACTCCCCAGCTAGGCTTACACCCAAACTACTGGACCCTTTTGAAGGAGATAGTTCTGGAATTGTCACAGGGGACTAAGAGACCTAACCACCAGATCTTCATCTACTCTCCTTCCTATAAGTTGTCCCTAGATGGCTTTCATCCTGAACAAACCAAAAAATAATAAAGATGGTGGATCAAACGTAAGTCCTGCATAGAAGTATGTTAACTGGAGAAAGAGAATGAAAGCTATCTTCTTTTCCTGAATGCAAACACTATTTTGGCTCCATAAATTTCTAGAGATTATAATAATACTGATCTGGATTGTTAATGCAATCCACATCTTAATATGCTTAATATCTTCACAGATTAGGGACTGGAAACAAAATTTCTGAAAGCCAATTAGTCCCATTCAGATACCAACTAGACAGAGACTCTTAAGCCATAGGAAATCTTACCAATATTCCAATAATTTAATCAATGTTCCAGGAAAAGCTAGATTTCATTAGCGAGCCTTGGGAATGAGCTACAGGAAGGGGGTATTTAAATCTTGGACAGCACGTAAAAACTGAAACTTCTATCTGATAAGTGCAGCTAATACTTTTAATAGTGACATGGGGCAGTGCTGTCTTTTGTTGTTGTTGTTTTGTTAAAGATTTATTTATTTATGCATACAGAACTGGGGTACAGGCCAGGTGAGAGGCTTCTCCAGAGACAGAGTGGGGAACAGAACAGGCAGATCGACCAAGTACACTGCTGAGGGGAGCAGCAGGTGGGTCAGGAGAGGTCTGCCACACCATGTGGTCACCTCCGGGGCAGGCGGGGGTCGAACTCGTCTGGAAGCGGCTTTAGATTCTCCGTGCTGTGCTTTAACAGCTCCGCCACCAGGGAGGGCCTGTTTTTTATTTTTAACAACATACTGCAATTCTAGTCAAAAGTAATAAGCATGACCCACGTTCCAGAGAATATGCGAGATCCAGCATTTACAGAGTTGAGTAAGCAGGGCCCCTATTTTCCAAAATTGTTTAAATCCTAAGTCAGAGCACGTCAGCCCTCTAAAGCCCCCATGTATCTTATTCAAACCAAAGCCAAAGGCCTGGCAGAGACCTGCCAGGATCTACCTAATCTCCTTGGCCATTATCATGGGCTCCATAACCTACTTCCCTGTCTTCCTCAGGCCACTCCAGCAGCACCAGTCTCCTTGGTGATGCTGAATACAGCAGGCATATCCCTGCCTCTGTTGAATGAGTGAGCACTATGAGGACAATTGCAATTTCAATGGTGGTGAAAGTAAATTCAGTCATTAACCTAACAATCTGCCAGTCAGAAGCTTCCCTTTGAGTATTCATAAGATGAATGACTCAATGCTGTCTGGTGAGTTTGTTTGGCTCTACTCATTGGGTAGCTTGATTCTCTGGAGGAAAAACTTAACTAGAAACAGGTTCCACTCCAAATACAAAGAGGTCAAGTAGAGATTGACAGCCAAGGAGCAGGAAGGGTCAGGGGTCTGTAGACAGTCATTAAGAGATGAGGGGATTCTGGTAAAACCAATTAAAGAAGACCCTTGCTGAAGGCAGGTTATGCTGCCTTGATGCAGCTAAATACAGCAGACACATTCTTTGCTGAATGAATGTGGCCTATGAGAACACCTGTAATTTCAGTGGTGATGATTGGAATTTCATTGATGACATTGAAGGTGGAGAAGAAATATGATCAGATATCAGCAGTGGGTGATTCCTACTAAACTGACTCAACAGAATTCTTGCTAAAACTAGACTTAAGCCCAGGTTGGGACCTTGGGGCTTAGTGGAGTCTGACAGAAGTAGGTCAAGGGAAGTCTTTGTCTTAAGCTGCAACAGGCATCCATTGCCTCAAGTCCCCGGTCTTGCCCTACACAGTTCTATCTCCATACACACGGTATTGTGCTAAAGCATTGTGGCATGGACTTCTTTGTGGATTTTTTAAGGAATCTATGTCTAGAACTGAAATTAGTTCCTATGAAATATGTGATACAAAGGGATAGAAGATAGATGGGGGTATAAGTATCTAGATTGCAGATAATTATAGATATACTTAATCCATAAATTTGACTAAGAAGGTTGACTAAATTTGCCAAATGGAACAAACTCTTTCTTCTTCCACACCCCTCACAAATTTCTAACCTGGAACTTGCTGGAAGAAAGGGCCCCTTCCTAACTGCCATTGCATTTCATAGCTTATACTCAAATACAAACTGATTGCAAATTTATCTATTGTCTGTCACTTAGCATCTTTCTAAGGAAACCAGTCTTGCACAACTCTTCATCCTGGAATGCAGGACAACAGGTGTGAGACATTTTGGTGGCTTAGAAACATGGGATTTGAAATTCAACAGAACCAAGGTTGATTCTGCTCATTTGTAATCTACATGGCTTTTAGGTAAGTTAATTAAGCTCTCTTAACCTTGGCTTTGTGGTGTTAATCCTGCCTGTCTTAAAGGTGTATGGAAAAATGAATGAAAATTACATATAAATACTGGGTCAGGGCCAACATAACCCAAGTTCAATGGGCAGAAGCAACTGTGCTTACTATCTCTGGATAGCATGCCCTGCACAAAGCAGGGCTGTTGCACCTTAGAAAGGGTAAACCTCTCACTGTGTAGGGAATGAACAGCCTCAGAAATGTTAACTGCCTTGCCCAAGAGCCCCTAGTTGGGAAGAGAAAAGCTGCTCCTTAAACCCAAGTCCTCTAGTGGACTTTTGTCACTACAACTGTGTTTACTGAGACTTTCTTGGGAAGAAAGCAATTTCTAAGTCTTAAATCTTAAGACCAGAGGAACCAGGAGAAATTGGATCAAAAAGTAGGCATTTCCTGCCTGGTGAAAAACTCTGAATCCTGTCTCCTGACATCTCCTCTTGGTTGGTGGTGCTGGTGGAAAGTTCTATGAAACAATACCATGGAGTCTGGACAGCTTTCTACCTCCTTTCATATAAGACTATTTGGATGCAGTAACACACGATCTTTATGACACAAAGAACTACTAGGAACTCAGTAAGATGTTTCAAAATTCTCATGAACATTGCATGACTTTTGGCAATCAACCTGGTCATGCTCTGGTATGAAGAACAAGAATCATAAAGATCAAACAGCCCCTTCCTTTAAAAAAAGAAAAAAAGAAATATGTGTAATTGAGTAGAAAAAGTTAAGGAATCAAGAGCATATGTGGGGCACTTAGATTCTGCACCCCGAGAAAGTTCCAGCACACTGGCCACTTTTCTGCCCTGGGGTCCCGGGCTGGGAAGGGCCACGAGACTCAAGTAGCTCCTTTCCCCAGAATTGCCAGATTATGGATCCTAGCCAAGGAGAAAGTTCTCAGTGATACCGTGAATAAAAGCCTGCTGCCAAAATCAAAACTCTAGGGAGTGTCGCTGTCCAGGGACCCTTGCAGGCTGAGGCCAGTGGTTTGCTGGCAAAGGCCCTGAACACAGGCAAGGATGGTGAAGGCAACCTGAGTGAGAGGGGACATTGCTACAAACCTCAAACTCCACTTCAGTCATTGGAGATCCAGGTAAAGTCTTCTTGTGGTAGCCAGGACCCCAAAGACCACCCGTGCCAGATGCTGAAGGCCAGGGCAGGCGTAAAGTAGCAACAGTGTGAGGGGGCACTCGGTGACATGCTGAGTGCCCAGAAGGCTGGGGCTGTGGTTGATTTGGGGATATGGAGCATCTTGGAAGCAACACTGATGGTAACTGGTTGCACAGAAGCTCAAAGGGAAGCATTAGAATGTGGCGGGAAGATGGTCAGCAGAGCCAGAGTACAGATCGGGAGCTGTTTGTTCAAGCAAACAGAAGCCCCAGAGCACCAGGACCCACAGGAGTCACCTACAGGACACTCACTTCATAGGAAGGGCAGCTCGCCTCCACGGCAAAGATGGGTTTGCTGGAACTGACAGAGACCTCCATGGTAACAAAAACCTATTTTTTCACGGGGCAGGGAGGCCAGGCTTGAGGGAAAAAGACCTCTGATTATCCCCATAAATATGAGCACACGTGGCTAATGCAAACCCCATGCAAGGGAGTTCGGTCAGTACCCTGGGGCCCTCTGCTTGGCTGAACGCCTGGCCAGGCAGGGGCTCCTGGGAGTCTGAACACAAAGCCCCATCTCACTGCTCCCTTGCCCATGTGACCAATTGCATTTTTATCTCGTAGGCTCCCATTAAGCTGAGACTTCCAGCCCAGCCTCGCAGGCAGAGGGCATTTCTGGCCCATCCATCTTCACAGTCCTTCGCAGAAAGACTGAGATTGCCCCTGAGCACCAAGCAATCGATCCAGTTGTTGGTGACAAAGCCAATCCAGACATCTTAATGAGTGAGAGCAGTTATTAAGACAGCCAGTGGTGCTGCCCTATCACAGCTCTTTCAGCCTTGAGGGCATCTCTTAGCTCTTTTGCCTGCTGGGAGAGATTCTGGGACCAGTGGCTGAACTATAAGCAGAAAAAGCAAAAGAGCCAAAAAATGTTGACACAAACTAAGATTTGTGTTGTGTTCATCACAACTTCTTCCTGAGCAGGCATGGGGAGCGATGAGAGGTTGTTCTCTGCTGTGGAAGATGAACTGCTGGAGCCAGACCTGTGATTTACTGGGAGCTGCTCAGCTTGCCCTTCTGGAAAGGTCTCATTCCCAGGTCACTGTCAGGGTATGAGAAAACGGCTTTATGGACTCTGTAGAGGTGGAAAGAAAATTTCCCTCTACCCTCCTGAGTCTTCTTAAACAGCTGAATTAACATCAGACAGATTAGTAGGAGGAAAGAATAAACTTCACTCCATATATATGGGGAAACTACATGGGTGTAAATTCAAAAGTAAAATAGGAAAACAGGTTTTTGTCCTGAGCTGAGGAACAGGATAGGTGATCTGGGGCTCTGAGGAGAGAAGAGGGGGACTCACGTGATAGAAGACCAGAGCTGTGCTGTTAGGACTCTGCCTCTGGCCTTGAATGCAGGCATCCTGTCCCTCATTGATGCTCCCGGTCAACTGCCGGGAAGCTCAGGTCACCAGACCTGCTGCTACTGCTCGCGCATGGCATCAGCTACAGAAATGCTTCTCCGACCTTACTGTGCACATGAATCTCCCAGGTTGCTGACTAACCGCAGAGTCTGCTTCCACAGATGTTGGGTGAGGCCAGAGATGCTGCAGCTTTTACCAGCTCCTTGGTGATGAAGCAGCTCCAATCCAATAATATGCTGTGACCAAGGTGTATGTGAGGGAGGGCCTGTGAGCCTCTCTCTCACTTCCTGATCACTTTACTTTCATCTCCTACATGCTCCTGTCATCCTTTCTTATTATATATACTTCTTATTAAATATGTATTATACTTATTAAATATAGTATGTATATATATTAAATATATAATGCGTTATTATATATTATATGTAACATATATTAAATATACAATATATCTTATTAAACATATATATAATGCATATATAACATGTATTATAATATGCATGTAACATTATAATATACATAACATGGTGTGTGTGTTTATATGTGTGTATACAGACATATATATAACATGTTATGTATATTACAAGTGTGTGTATGCACACACGCACACACATATATTCCTTCCAAAACTTAGGCCTCTCAATTCTTTGGTTTAGCTTCTCCTTTATCTTCCACCTCATCTCATTTATCACTTCTCTTGGTTATATCATAAACTCTATCATTAGCAGTAATGAAGGTATCTCTGTGATCTAATTTTGTGCACATACATTCAATATATCTGGGGAATTATAAGTAATTCCCTTGCCTCCAAGAGCACTGTGGCCTCATTGAGCACTGTAATCCACTGCCCCTGTGGTTTTTTTCCTGCCATTCTCCTCAGCCAGCCCTCACCTACCTCATGTTTCTTTCGTCTCTGGTGCCTCCCTCACCTGGCAAAACTTTAAACTTTATAATCTAACTCTGCTTATTCTGTGCTGTTGCCAAGCACACGGTTAGAAAAAAAAAACAGGTACACACAGTAGTTTTGCATTAACTCACGATGATCATCTCAGTTGGACTTACATGATACTCGTCCATTTACTTTCTGTCTCCCCGAAGTTTCTATTTCTTACCTTCTACACTCTCTCCGGCTTCTATCTCCTTTCACTCTTTCCACTCAGCTGATAACCTTGATTTTTATTCACTTTTTTCACCCAGATCATTAAAGCCATAAATATAGAATCTTTGGAAGTTTCTTCTAAAACACAACTCTTGATTTTGGCCCCTAACTCTGCTCCTCTTACAGCCTTCTTCATCTTAGGAAATAACAATCCCAGACTTTAACTTACTCACATGAAAGGTCTTGGAGTCATTGATTTGTATGCTTCACTCACACAATTTATCAGCAAAACATAATGGATCTGACATCAAAATATATGCAAAATCTAAATCCTGCTAACTGCCCACTTCTACCCTTATTCATAACACAAACCAGTTCTCTGCTCACTGGTTTCCTGTCTCGGGTAAAATTCAGAGTCCTTGTGGGCCCTCCCTGGTGGCGCAGCGGGTTAAAGCACTGCGCTGAGAAGCTAAAGCCACTTCCGCATGAGTTCAAATCCCGCCTGCCCCGGAGGAGACCACATGGCGAGGCAGACCTCTCCTGACCCGCCCACTGCTCCCCTCAGCAGTGTACTTCGTCCATCTGCCTGTTCTGCTCCCCGCTCTGTCTCTGGTGAAGCCTCTCACCGCCCCTGAGCCTCTGGCCTGTACCCCAGTTCTGTATGTACAAATAAATAAATCTTTAAAAAAAAAAAAAAAAATTCAGAGTCCTTGCACTGGCCTCCAACCTCCCCTATATTAAGACCTTTGTTATTTCTAAAATCTCGTCACCTACCAGCCTTTTCTCCCTCCACTCCATTTCTGGCCTCCTCACTATCTTCACACCCATCAACCAAACTCCTACTCAGTTATTGCTTTTGTCTCTCCTTTGCCTAAATGCCAGCATGAGCTAGTCTACAACTTCCTGCAGGTCTCTGTTCAAATGACCTTTCTTTGTCAGCCTTAGAACAAGTCTCACACTCTCTGTCCCCTCGCCTTGGCTTGTCTTTTTTTTATCACATTTATCTCCACATCATTTATTTTTGTCTCATCCTAATAAAGTAGAAATCTCTTGGACTGTCACTGCCATTACCCCAGCAACTAAAACCGCTCATGGAAGGTACGTATTCAGTATCTTTCTGATGAAAGAATGTGCTGGAAACTCTCCTTCTGACCATACTTAATCACCAATATTCACTATCTGCTAGAAATGTCTGGATTCCTCTGACTCTGTATCTCTGCACCTGACTCTATATAGTGACCACAACCAGGCCTATATCTTAAGCCAAACTATGCTAATTACTCATAAAAATCTCATGCAAATTAGGGGGATAACTATCTTAATTCTCTTCTTCCTTTCCTTTTCTAATGATATAGTGATGCCATGTTCTTATTTTCTGCTATAGCTGTGCACCTGTGGGACAGGTTTACATCTGATCTCCCAATGTGATTAATAGCGCCTCTTCTTGCTACCAAAATGCCCTATTTAGAATGACTAATGATACCGTTATCCTATTATAGGGGCATCACAACATGAAATGTCAATTTGAGCTCATTTAGAGATAATGACCATGTGCGGAAAAGTAATGGGTATTTTCACCCATGCTGGTTCTTAGATGGAGTGACATCTAATATCCATTTGCCTTGCCTGCCTCATAGAATTTTGAATAACAGATGTGGAAATTTTAAAGTTCGAGACATATGGGAAAAGATATAATTAATATTTTATAGAATGGCATGATAGACTAGCAAGTCTATGAGTCAAAACATAAATTGAAATCTCAGTGACATTCCCCAGCCTGCTGTCTAGCGAGGCCATGGACCTTCCTCACTATAAGCTGAGTCACTATTAAACATCTGATCTAGTAACAGAACTGGGTGTTTTGTAAACTCCCCACAGCTAGTGGATCCTCCAAGGAAACTTTGGCGCCCACCAAGAAAGAAGATTTTTCAGACTACTTTGGGAAGTTGCCCTCCCCCCTCCCCCATTTCTGGATTCCACCACCACCAGGTGGTGCCTTTCAGATGAGAGCCTGTGGCTTTCACATCTGGTAGAGCAAATGTGCAGTGGATAGAGTTCTCGGAAAGCAGTGCATTGAGGACCCAGACAAGGTTTGAGCTTTGTAACTCTCTGTTTTCCAAAGTGGTAAAGCCAACCAGGAGTGTGAAGGAAAAGTGACAAGAGAAATGTGTAAGCAATGTGGAGTCATAGAAATTCCCTGCAGAAACATAAGTAACAGCAGTAGTAATCTAGAACCCTCTCAGACTCTCTATCACAATGTAGTTTTTCTCTTCTAAATATAGTTAAGAAAATAAAAAGATAACCCAGAGAGAAGCTTTCACAAAACACAGTTGAAAAGGTCTTTGATTCGGAATAAAGAACTCCTACAATGCTGTAATGAAAAAAAAAAAAAAAACCTAATAGAAATGTACAAATTATTTTAGCAAAATTTATTTTGCAAAAGATATTTTTCAAAAATTATATAGTTTACAAATAAAACTTTAGAAAAGAAGATATATGAATAGCCAATAAGCACATGAAAAGGTGTTCAACATTACTCATCACCAGGGAAATGCAAATTAAACCATTATGAAGTTCTATTACCTAATCCACTAAAATAGCTAAAACTTAAAAGATTAATAACAAGTATTGACAAGGACATGGAGCAATTGGAATTTTCACATGTTGCTGGTAGAATGTAAAATGTCACTTGGAAATAACTTTGAATAAATGGCACTATTTCAAAACATTAAATATATTATTACTATATGACCAAGAAATTTAACAGAGAAATAAAATCATGTGTTCAAAGATATTTGCTAATGTTTACAGCAGCATTATTTCTACTAGCTCAAAACTGGAGACAGCCTATAAGTTTACCCACCGGAGAATTAACTTTTTTTAATTGTGGTACATTTGTACCATGGAATACATTCAAAAATAAAAAAGAATGAAATACTAATACACACCACCAAGGAACACTAAAATATTATTCCAAATGAAGTAAAACAAATCAAAAGACTATGCAATCATCAATGATTCTACTTTACATGAATTTCTAGGAAAGGCACAACTATAGCAAGAGAAAGCAGAGCAGTGGTTTCTGGGGATAGGCACAGAGAGAGAGGTTAACCTCCCAAGGAACCCAAAAGATCTTTCAAGAGCAAGAGGAATAGGCTATGATGCTGTCTACAAAGGGTTATATGACCAAAAATTTATCAAATATATACTTGGTGAATTTTGTAAATAATACAAAACATATAATAACATACTAAAAAAATGAGGTAAAAGTCATAACATAAAAAAATCAGATCAAATCAGCCTCAGAGGGGAAGCTTCACATTGAAGAAATTGGTAGAGACTGGCCAGGCATTGGCAGAACAATTTTTATGCAGGAGTCACATGGGCCACATGTCCTGTGGCTTCCACCCCAGTTCTGGAAGTTAATCCAACCATGAACAACAAAAGCATAGCATTTCAAATTCCAAAGTATGCTAAAGCAATGACTGTTTTGCAGTCTAGGATAGCCATTGTTTTGTGTGTTTTTCTTCCGAGTATTCACCTTTTCTTTCTTAAAATCTGATTATAACTGTAGGTGGGGATGGCTTCAATTTAGAATATTTTAAGTGCTATTGTGCTTTATTGTTCAGGGAGGCACTGATAGAAATGTTAAGTTACTAACCAAAGACTCTACAAAACTAAAAACCAACTGGAGGCATTTGTTGCTTCTGATAAATTTTAGGTTGAGGAATTTAATAAGCTTTGGCATTAGGTTGAGGAATTTAATAAGCTTTGTACCTAATATGAGTATCAGAAAGAAAGAAGAGTAGAAAGGTGAGAATATTCAAAGAGATACAAGCTAAGTATTTTCCACAACTGAAGGAAGGTGTGGCTGTCAGATTGGAAAACATTGTGCTAAGCAGGCCTAGCCAAGTGCTGAGAGCCCATAATTATCAATCCTGAGTTCTAGCCAGCTGCAGTAACTTACAATTTAAGGGGTGAGAACATTGACTTTATATTTACAAAAAAATTATAGCCAATATAACTTGTTCCATACTCACCAAGTAGCAAAAGCATAAACACATGAACTGAACATACAGCAAACTCACTGTAGGAGTTGCTTTGGAAGTGAGAAAAATCGGACAGAGGAAAAGGGTATCACAGTCACTTCGGTATTTCATGTAGTATTTTTCTTTCTAGACAACTAAAGCAAATATGATCAAATGTGACCAGAGTACCTAGAATTTTATAATTAATTTGTATTTTTGATTTTTATTTAAAGAGAAAGTGATTTTAAAGGAAAATAGTCAATCTGGAACAGGAAATTTCTCCTATAAGTTCCCCCAAGACAGGTCACTTGCCTTTTTCACTTTTAGCTTTCCTGAACTGGGCAAAGTATTTATCTCTCTGGATAAGTTCAGTGAATATTTAATAAGTTAATCAAAAGCTACCTAACTGCCTAATGACACTGAATTGACAAGTCAGTGTTTGGACCTATTTCTGGTGTTATCAGCTTTCATTGTCTACCTCCCCAGTAAATACACTAGGTGCTGGGGTTGCACAGATAACACAAGGTGTTCACTCACTGAACCCACACCTGGCCCTGCATGCGGCTCTACCTGCTGATACCCTAACCACATCCAGGAGATAGTGACTGTGTGAGTGGATACTGGGGGGTGCAACTCAACAGCTGTGACCTGCTGTTTCCAACTAGGAGATGCTTTCAAGCATTTAACTTTTCTCTAGAAAGTAGATTGCCTCTGATGCCCTTATAGAGACTGACTTTAATAAAACTGAAAAAAGAAGGAAAGAAACACAAGCAAACAAGGACAAGGAAGAGGAATTATTCAAAATAATAAAGCCTTCTTCCCCTCTGAGAATCGAACTGTTTCCTTAAAATACTGCAAGGGAAACTTCAAGCAAAGAAAAAATAGATTTCATTTCTTGGCCTAAAAAGTGTCATTCTGGCATCCACTGCCTTCATGAGATAAGCTCTGCATTGGCGGCGATGGGCACGTGCCAGAAAATTGAGGATGGGAGAGTATTTTCCGAAGCTGTATTAACACTTCCTCTCATGCTTTGCAGAGATTAGAACTTTTATCACTGGCTCACACACCTAAAAAATTGTATTAAGCTGTAGCGTTTTAGGACAGAATAGGCCCAAATTGTTCCCTGTCTGCAGATGCTGTGATGATGTGGCTGAACACTGTCAGGGAATATGAACCCCTCTAACGGGAAGGTCTCCCACATTACTGTGGAGGCATCTTCTCACCAGGCAACACTCTTAGTAAGGACGGATTCCTGGAGACATCAGCCTTAAAGAATAGAACATTGCCTGTTTGGAGACAGGTTTCAGAGCAAAAGAAAAACAGAGATCACCAGATAATGCCAACTGAAAAGGCAGTCCAGGAGGTCAGGATAAGGTCATGGGATGTAAAATGGGGTCCAGGACACAGAATGTGGGTCCCAGGGATAGCGGGAGCAGAGGACTAGACCAAGATGCTGTGATAGGGGAATGTGGTCACTCAGGAGCAGACACTTCTGAAAGCTTAGCATAGGTCAGATTTCTGTTACATCTGGGTTACATCTGTGGTTTTAATTATTCCTCTTAACAACTGAAGGAAAGATGATATAAATCTCATTTTACAGATGAGCAAATGATATACAGAGTGATCAAATGGGCTAATAGTCCTTCTAACTCTACAGCCCAGGTGCTCAGCCTTTCTCTTCCCCAGCTCCCTCCCCACCAACACGCCTGGTACCATAATCTACAGAGCATCCATGCTCTTGCCCAAAATGGGGATAGTCCCAGGAGTCATCAGCCTGAATTTTTATGTTCTGTCTCACAATACAGACAGGACAGTGGCAAAGCCTCACTGTTTCCATTTGCCTAGCTCTTACCTTCTGGAAAGGTGGACTCCATCTGTCATATCAAGTACACACCCAGCACCCATGCTGGCAGGATGTCTGGGCACCAGCTGTCTGCTGGCCCAGGCCAGGGCAGAGAACTGTGAGTACCTGCTTGAACTCCTATAAATTAAAGCTCCTGTTAGCACTCAAACAAATGAAACAGGCTTTAACTATCCGTGAAGAGCAATTAGACATCCCAAAGAGCATTAAGGATTGGGATCCAACTAAAAAGAAGCGTTGCTGCCATCTGTCTCTGTGATGAGAAGTTTTCCAAGCAAAAAATAAAAACCATTGCCAGGGTTGACTTGATCCGGAGGAAGGGTCACTGGGCCAGTCATAGGACCCACCTCTGCTCCCAGACATCACTGTATCTAGAATGAGAAGGGGCCACATCAATGCCAACCCTGTGTGCACAACCCCGGAGTTGAACCAGAGCAGGGAGAGACACCTGCAGGCCTCAAGTCCAGTGAGACTCCCCAGGAAAGTGAGATTAGGAAGGGGCTTACAGGGATGAATGGGGAGGAGTACAAGGGCAGTGACAAGGAAGTGGTGTGAGCCAGCCACACAGGGGAGCTTCCAGAGAGCTTAGGAAAGAAAGAAGAATGACGGAAGCAGGCACATGCTGCCTCAAATGTCACTCTCAGGAATTAGCACAGAAAGGATTAAGCTAGCAAAGAACAAACAAGAGCCAGACAAGTCCAAACACTGTCACCATCTGTATTTCTGATAACAGGACAACATTTCAGGGAAAGTAAGTTGGTTTCAGAAGATGATAAGACTCCTTTGTCCTCCAGGTGTGGAAATCACACCACCCATAGCAGGGAGCAGTCCAGTTCCTTTTCTTTACAGGCAGTGTCTTCAGCCAGAGTGGAAAGCAGCCATAAAATATGTCAATTTCTAGAAATGGAGCTCTATGCATCCTTTTGGATAAAATGGAATCAAAGAGAAAATACTAAAAAAAGGGGGAGATAAAAAAAAATGTGGAAAAGCAATAGTGCAGATGCAAAATTGTATGTGAAAAGAAATCTACTCACAGATATATGAGAAAAAGTATGACCACACTTAAAAAGATTGACATGGATCAGGGATGAAGGTACCACAAGACATCAATGTTATGGGGTCTAGAAAGATGTATCTTCCCTGTGAACTCTGTTTCCTCGAAGTTCTGGTTCTGGAGACCAGAAGTCCAGATTCCTATGTCCATCCATGTCTGCAGAGCCAATTGCAAGGGTCAGTCTCAGGATGAAAAAACAACAGGGTTTTTTTACAAAGGGAGATAGCAATAATAAGGGTTCTAAAGCCTAAGTGGCCAGCTGTCCTACTCCAGAGTGCCCAGCAGACCAAACCAATAGCTCCTTGGGCAAAGTGGTGTCATCCCTCTGAGGAGAACCTGGAGCTGGTGACACACCAGTAAGTGACAGGCCAGAACTGGCTACCCTGTGCCTGCCAGGGACGTCAAGGGTGCTGCGCTACTGCAGCGCCTAGCACACGCTCCTGCAGTTGAAGTCTCTGTCCTCCTGGAGCTTATTCCCAACTAAGTCAAGCCTCTCCTCTTAAGCTGACTGAATCCTCCTACTGCCCTGGCTTAAATTTCCCCTTCAGGGTACCCACCATCAAGTATAAAAGGTCCACTTTTCAAAACAGCTATTTCCAAGATGTACTTGGTGCTGGTGCAAGCTTGAGCCTTTGAATGATGGGGGTTCCGATCAGTCATTTTCAAAACCAGCTCAATAAATATTTTGTGAACATACTGTATGATTTTCTGGGACATCCTCTGGCCAGCAGGCAAGAGTACAAAGATTTAACAATGGCTAGCTAGTTTTGCATTTCCACAGTGTATTCTTTAAAAATCAGAATTCAACTTGAACATTTGCCATCCTATGTCTTTAAATAGCATCAACATATCTTTACAACTTCAATGACTCACTTTTCCTACCGATATAAAGTATAAATTCAGACTTGTTTGCTGGAAAAATAGTTCTCATGGAGTAAAAATCTGTTGGCCTGCTCTTCTCAATCAGTTCCTAGGATTTAATAAGCTTCCTAAAAATTCTTTAACCAGCTTGCTTAATTTTGCTGGTCCTAATTAAGTGGTACTTTGAAGGAATTAATGAATAGAAGAAAGGATCTATCAGTAAGAAACTCAACTTCTTCAGAAATTTAGGTGAGAAGATAAAATGTCAAGGAAGACAAGATAAGCCTTTTTACTTAAGTTATGCTTATATAATTTGGAAGACTAAGTTCCTCAGTCCTGACTGGGTTCTTTAGGCTTTATCAAGTGAATTAAGTTGGAGGAACACAGCTCTGAGGTTTGGGAATTACTGGCATAACCCAGTTGAAGTGAAGCTCCTGGAAGAAGCATCGAGTGATAACTGGAGAAGTGGCCAAGGCAAGTGTGTTCTTCCTCCCCAAACTGTCTCTTCCCTTCCTGAATCATCAGAACCGTGTTGAAGGACACAGGTATTTCAGTCTTGCTTTCTGGACAACAGTGCTCAGCCTAAAGACCAATGCAATTTCAAGCAGGCAACCAAGAGGGACACAAAAGCAACAGCCGGGTGACAGGCTGGAAGGGGGATCTGAACAACACTTGACTCACAGGGATTAAACTAAGAGGCAAGACCAGGGCCCCTGATAACACAAAGAAATACCAGTGAAGGTTCAAGGATAGGGACATCAGTAAGACAGGTGCCGAAGAGGGCCTGGTGTGTGATTGCAGGATTAACTGATAGGGGAAGAACTAAAGTACTGCAGTATAAAAGCAAGTATAAGTTAGGAAGTGGCCAACTTCCTATCCTATAAATAAGAAATGCCTTATTCACAAAAAGGAATATAAAAGCATAAGTCTGGACTTTGTTGAGAATACATGTTAAAATAGCTAGATTTGGCCCTCCCTGGTGGCGCAGCGGGTTGAAGCACAGCACTGAGAATCTAAAGCCGCTTCCGCATGAGTTCGATTCCCGCCTGACCCGGAGGTGACCACATGGCGAGGCAGACCTCTCCTGACCCGCTCGCTGCTCCCCTCAGCAGTGTACTTCGTGGATCTGCCTGTTCTGCTCCCCACTCTGTCTCTGGTGAAGCCTCTCGCCGCCCCTGAGCCTCTGGCCTGTACCCCAGTTCTGTATGAACAAATAAATAAATCTTTAAAAAAAAAATTAAAAAAAAAAAATAGCTAGATTTACCATTAAGCAAATAAAAGAAGCACATAGCTTCAAAACTAGGGAAGAAGAAAACAGAATGAAAAAAAATACAAATAGATCTAAAGACAAATTCACTTGATCTAAAGAAAGACAAAAGAGAGGTGGAAATAGTAATTTTAGAAAAAATGGAAAGCACATAATAAAATGATGCTATAAGCTCCCACATAGCAGTACTCACTTCATTGTAAAGCGTCTAAATTCTTAAGAAAAATACTGTTAAACTGTATCAAAGATAAAAATAACTAGCTCTACACCACTTAGGAGAGATTGACCAAAATTTTTTAAATGAAATTTAAATCTAGATATTTTCAAATTACTGTACCCCTAAAGAAAGCTATTTTAAGAGCTATTGTCTTTAAAAACAAAGCATTTTCAGTGACAAAACAAGTACTTCAAAATGAAAAAAGTTGTATTCATAACATAAGATACAATTATCCTCTTTCCATCCCCCAGAGCACACCACACACAAGCTAGATTTAAAGGCTAGTGATTAATTAAATATCCCTTAAATTAACAGCCAACTATTTGAGTTTATATTGGCAGGACCATACTATTTTATATACTGCATGTATTCTTTTCTGTTTTTATCCCCACCACCACCCCACATCTCCTTGCCCCTTTCTCCCTCCCCCTCCTTAACTCTCATGAATTTATTCATGTTCACTAGCTTTTGTAAATATTTTACTTTGTCAAATCATCCATTATGTAAATGTCTAATATTTGCTTTTGTCACTCTAACTTGTTTCACTATCCATAATTCCTTTAAACTCCCTCTATAGTGCTATAAATGGTTGCACTCATCATTCCTTGAGACTTCATAGTATTTCATAGTGTGGACAGACAGCATCTTCTTGATCCAACCACCTATTGATGGGCATTTAGGTCACCTCCACATCTTAGTTATTGTAAATGGTGCTGCAATAACCAGTGTAAAACAGATCATTTTCTTGTACTGATGATTTCATATTCTTTGGAGTGATGTCTAAGAGTGGGATTGCTGGGCTGTAGAGTCTATTTGTTTCTTTTTGATGAACCTAGATCGTTCTCCAAAATGGCTGCACCAGGTTACATTCCCACCAACATATAATAGGATTCTTCTTCCTTTGCATTTACTCCAACACTTGTTGTTAAAGGTATTTTGAATATATGTCATTCTCGTGGGTGTGAGATGGTATCATATGATTTTAACCTACAACTCTAATACTAGAAGAATAATGAACATTTTTTCTATGGTCCTTCTGAACATGCTCTTCGATGAACTGTCTGTTCAGATGTCTACTTATTAATTGGGTTGTTTGCTGAACTGTGTTGTTATTTTAGATATCTTGAATACTAATCCCTTGTTGGTTATATACTGTGAGATTATCTTCTCTTATTCAGTAGGATATCTTTTTAATCTCATATATAATTTTCTCACAATGTAAAGGCAGTTCCAATTGTTTACTTTTTATTTTATTTACCTTGTCTATGGTTTAAGTCTTCAAGAACATCTTTATTTTTAATGTCAAAGAACATACCATGAATATTTCTCTTCTATATATAGTATATTGCTATAAGTCCTATACTATTTTTAAATAATTTGACTATTTTACCTGAAATGTTTAGTCTCAATACAAACAAAAATGGGCTTGTGTTGGATGAAAAACATATTCCCATCCCAGCTACTGAGTAGCTGCAATACAACAAAATTAGCATTTCAAGCTATTACGTTTTCAGACCAAATAAAAATGCACTCTGTAGATATAAAGTGTTATTAACAATTCTATGGATTTTTACAAGTAGATATGAGAAAAACAGATACAGCTAAATTCACTAAGACTCAAGAGAAATCAATACAGTACAATTTTCCTTTGTGTGGTTTCATATATATATATATATATATATATATATATATATATATATATATATATATGGATATATATGGATATATGAACACACACATATTAAGAGTTTTAGCAAATTAAATTTCTAAAATAGATGACAGTGTGTGGTACAAATTATCAAAAAATTATTATTCCACTGTTTTAATGGAAAGACATTTTATGATAAGTAAATTAAACTACTCAATCATGAGGCTGATAGTAAAGTCAGAGAGACGGGTGGTCAAAAGACAGTTTGATGAGATCAGAAATGAGAGGTGCTGTCTGGTGGCTCTAGCAGGACAAGGTGACAGAGTAAAATCAGGTGTTTCTACCAGTGTTCCAGATTTCTCTAGAAGAGCTCCAGTATTTGAGCAGGGCAGAATGTCCAAAACAGCCTGGATTTGTGGTGTAGGTTTATTTTCAACAATGAGATTTCTGATTCCTATAACTAAACATGATTTCATTAATTTTATCACTTGCTGGGACTTTTGATTTAACAGATCATAAATTAGAAAAATAAATAAATAATTAGCCAACCACATTTAAATTTTCACCAATGGGAGAGTCTTCCTTACGTCTAGCATAAATTATTTTTAACTTCAATAATGGCTGAGAGCTTTGTGGTATAAAATCAAATGTGGGTTTGCCAATCCCTCTCTTTATTTGGATATGCCAATCTCTCTCTTCACTCCTTGGCCAGTTTCCCCAAGGTTCAGTTTTCTCATCTGTAACAAGGGACAATATTACCCCAATTTGAGAGTGAGAAGAGATCATCTGTTTAAAATACCCAACACAATTCTTAAGGACACTGTAAAGTATCACACCTCTGTTCTCTCCAGAGTCCCATCCTCACCCCTATCCTCACCCCCATCCTGCAGCAAATGGCTTCCTCCTCCTCACCAAGCACATCTGAGCAGGTCTCAACTAAGGACCTCACACTTCCTCAGGTGAACCACAGAATACCTCCTCTCAAAGGCCCGCAGGCAGTCCAGCTATCCCACTTATAAAATGTCTGTTTAACAATCATGTTTCAGAGACGAGAAGTACCATATTCTCTTTTTATTCTTATCATCTAAGCCTTGCCAAGTTTGTGCTTTCTCTTCATTTATTTCAGGACCTTCCTTGATCCATCATTCCAATCTAGTTGTAAATAAAACATCTCAGGCTTTCGATCTCATTTTACATAATTTTAGATACTTTCCTACATATTTGCACATAAAATATTCACTTTCCAAATGGTCATTTCATTTTCAATACACCCAGAGGGGTAAGCTGCCATGTACCCTAAGGCGACTTATTTTGTAAAGCAAATCATTCATCTTCAGTATGTGATCATTCATTCCTTAATATGTTTTATAAGATTGAATTCTATCATTTATCACCTGTATAAAGCTTGACCTCTCTGTAGATTTTTGTCAGTGATTTATATAGTATACCCAGATGGCAAAGCAGATTAACTTTCCAATCTTACCCTAATAGCTCTTCTCTGCCTCTTGGAGTAGTGCTTAGAGGGTCTTTGGGGCCCGTGGTTCTACTAGAAAGACAATGGAGACCATGATCACTGCAGTTACTACTAACCTGCAATAGAAATCCGTAAAACCAATGATTCAAAAGGTCATGTTATGTGTCCACTGATAAAAGCCAAGCTTGCAGAGAATTCTAATTTAGTCTTCCAAACACATTTCCTGGGTGCCAGCCAAGTACTATGATTGTGTTTAAGGGTATGATGATTGTGTCATTTCCATCTGATTTGCATAAATTTACATAATACTTCAAGTGGCCCTGACCCCACATATGTACCAGTTAGTACAACTAATTAGTACAAATGCATTCTAACCCTGTATTCTGTGCATGGCACCCATGCATCATATAACTGTATGAAATCAACAGTTTAATTACCTCCCAGATAATATTCCACAAAGACATATTGTGTGAGATAGTCCTTACTTACGAGGTACTGAGGAGTCAAAATAAATAATCTGGGACTCAAGAGAAGACTAAGGCTTCCTGGCATGTGGAATGCAGCATCTGATTGGGGATGCATGTGTTTGGGGGGAGAGAAGGGAGAGTAAGAAGGGGTGGTGCTGTGGCAATATGAATGGCAATATTTTTATTAGCTCAAGGACACACAACCTGGAGACAGTCTAAAACAGGATTCTAATTTGCATTAAGTCCTAACTCTGGGTCCAGCATTTTGCTAAGTATTGGGCATTAACACCTTCCTTTAGTCCTCACTGAAGGCCTCAGCAGTAAGCACTGAAATCTCAATTGCACGCTGGAGGAAACTAAGGCTCACAGAGTAAGTTTGCCCTATCTCCTGCCCCTTCACACCACCAATCTGCCTTTCCAAGATCTTCTTTCCCTTCCTACCATCTGCATATCACTGCTTCAACCCAAAAGTCAGAACTTACTTCACCTAGCAAAGTCCAAAGTAACTGATTATATACTGTGAAGCAAGAGAACTTCTTATGTTCTTATAGCAAGCCACAACTATCATTCACCCTAGACAATTAGACTTTTCAAGTAGACAATTTGACTTTTCCCTGTCAAAAACTCCCCTGTTCCCCAGGGAAGGTGATGCAGGGGGGCTTGGAGAGTGACTGGAGGCAAAGGTTAGATGTAGAATCTGGGGTATGGCCCTCATCCCCAGTGCTATATTTTTCTGGGGCACAACCATCAACTCTGCATGATGATTCTACTTCCTTCTGAGGCAGCTTTGCAAGGTAGATCTCCTACCAGTTCCCTGGTTAGGATGGAGCCTCACTTATGTCCAGAAGTGTGGCGGGTGGGGGCAGAGGGAGGGTTCAGTGAAATGTGTGCCAAGCCACAGCTTGAGCCTAAGGCTGTACTCCTCCTCCTTGGGAATCCATGGCCCCTGACTCCGTGGCTAAGGGAAGAAAGAGGCTCTCGTTCTAGCCTTGACCTTAGACAGCAAGAGACCCTGGGCAGAGAATGAGACTCAGGAGAGTACCAGCCTGCCCCGTCATGACTCAATACCTACCTGTGCAGGTTCTAGCCCCATGACTTGTAGCCTGCTAAGCCCTCTCCAACCGACCCACTCCCTCCACCCCATGGAACCGGTTCAGGAGGACGTAGGCACCTAAGCTCCTGGGGAAGGTGTTCAGCTCTATGTGGAGTTAAAGGCAGCACAGGGTCCAGGCAGTAATCTGGGGTGACTCAGTGTTGAGTCATGGGGGGGGCTAGGTACAGTTGGGGTCTAAATGCCTCTTGGAAGAGCCCAACAGAAGGCTCCATATCACTGCAGGAGGGATGGCCCCTGATAGGCTTTCACCCAGGATATATACTGAAAAAGTAGTTGTCTCCATTACACAGTCTGCAGTTAGAATTTCACACCTAGAAGTAGAAATAGAGTGGAGAGCAGACGAACACCTCCTCAGACACACTTGAGAGGAAGAACATAGTGGCTGATGTTTCCTCCCACTCACTAAATCTCCATAAGAGGTGGGACTTGAGGTTGAACTTTGAATATAGAGAGGATTTGGATGATTGAAAGGAGGGAGAAGGCCATTCTAGCCTGAGGTTTGGAAAACACGATTTAATAATTCAATGCTTGTAATTAATTTACCTTTAATGTCCAGCTAAGGCTTTGACAGAGGTCTCAGGACAGAGAAGAGCACCCCCCTCCTGTGTGGCTTCTCCACCCTTCAAAGCACCTGCTCAGGGCTGGCCACACAGTAAATCCCTAGTAAATGTTATTCATTAACTCTGCAAGTCTTGTTTGGGACACATTCACACAGAGGGCTGCAATTTTGTGATTATCCATGAAGAATGCTTAGTTGTTATGTCAAATGAGTGATATGAACTCAGTGAATCATAAAAAGATCAAATTATTCCTAGCCACTGCCTGTTCTCAAATGGAAAGCCAGCAAAAAAGGGGGAATGACTCATCTTAAACCCAACTGAAGGGAAGGCATTTCTCTATTTTCCAAACTCTACTTGGGAATTATAGTTTAGGAGGAATGCACATATGTAGATGTTTTCTGAAAAAAATTGGAGGGCAGCGGTCACCAAAACCAACTCTGGAGCACTGTCTCTAGAAGGGCCCTGCAATGCTCCATGGCATGGGGAGAGGGTTCCTGTACAGAGCCCAACCATGGCCTACTCCAGTTTTAAAGCCAGTAAAATATAGATCAAGATTTTCAGACCCAATTTTGTGAATTTCATATTTACAATCACAATATCTTAATAGGAAATTGAAAGAGAATTTGGAGATGTTCTAACTCAGGCTACTTATTTTCCAATTGGGAAAACTGAAGCCCAGACAGATAAAGTACGTTGTTCCTTGTCACACAACAAGATTCATGATCAGGCCCTCTGCTTCCAATTACGAGTCATCTCCTGCAATCCAGCTTCCCTTCCAATTTCCACATATACCCTCAATAACTGAAACTTCTCCCAAGTTGGTACTTAGAGCTTGTCTAATAGTCTATGGGTAGAAAAACAAAATACAAAAATAAATAAATAAATAAAAATAGTCTCTTTATACCGAACCTAAGCTTTGCTTTCTTTCTGTACATTTCTATCCTGCATCAATATTTACATAGTGACAATTTTAAAAACAATTTATCAAACACTTTATTCAAATCAGTATAATAATTTTAGTTCTTTCATCTCATGGCTGGCCTAGAAGTAAAGTTGTTATAGTTTTAGTTTTTTTATTATGCATTTATACATTGTTTTCTGAAAAATTCAGAATGCTGTTTCTTTATCTCGGTGGAAGATAATCATCTCAGCACACTCTAATCACTGTGTATTAAGCCATGATGTTGGTCTTTGCTGAGCTGTGGGAAGCCATTTTTATCTTTTTAAATTTTTTTTAGTATAAATATGGGGTTTTATTATCAGAGAAATCAACATTTCAGCATAAGTATACATCATAACTGTCTACCTATATTTTAATTTTCATTGCTATTAGAATCAATATAACGAAATCATTGAAACTTGTTTATAAAAGTATTGTTGGACTTGCTATTGAGAATTTATTAAGTTGTTGAAATAGTTAATAGTTGATATCATTTGTTATGAAGATTATCAACTTATCAAATGCATTAGACTTGATTAGATAAGGGAAAAAGCATATCGCTGTGTAAATTAATATATCCTAATTACTGCTATCAACATTATTTTTCTGTATAGCCAAATCAACATTTTCCCACTGTATTAGAGAAAAACAGGTGTTAAAGAAAAAAAAAAAGCAATTCTGGTCCAAGTGATTGATTTGTGAAAATAACTAGGTCACTGGCATTCAAAGTAGCTGTAAGAGTTTTAGAGTTTCCACCCAAATAATTGGAATTTCATAGGTGGTTGATTTGTTGAGTTGTTCTTATTGCACTTGGCATGCTTATTTCTTTCTTGCCTGCTAAGTGGTTGGGAAATCAGTTTGTTCAGATCAAATCTTCACCAAATTTAATGCTAAAGATGCTCCCAAACACACAAAGTTAGCTACCTTCATTCAGGTGGGAGAGGTGGTCCACAGTCTTTAATAGAATCTCTGAAGCACTGTCTTCAGAGGTCTCCAATTTTTCATTTCAATCTATTTTAAACTTTTTGCATCTTAAAAAAACAATTAAATATAGTCTATGCTATTTGTTAGGAGATGGTCATGGATAATTTCAGAGAATTAATGTCGTGAATCCACATTGTGAGACTGGCAACCTAAAATCAGTAGCAAGAATATGAGCATCAAGGAGAAGAAATTGATATTTAAACTGAGAATTCACAGTACCAATTTGCATGCTAGAGAGTAGCCTGGCTCATAACCAGAGCACTCCACTCTGCCGTTGCAAAAATAACTTGAGTGAGCATCTTTCTGTGTGAAAGGTTAAGTGTTTATTGAGACCATGTACTGGAAGAATTAATGAAGGGGGAGAAAAGGAAAGGTACAGACTACTCAGATTGGAGCATGAGGAGCTTCAAGGTCATTCTTGAAAAGTTAGAGACCTGAAGGAGAGCAGGTGAAGAGAAGGGTCTAGAAGGAGAGAAGGAAGAGAGACTCAAGCCTGAATGGAGGCACCAGCTAGTGAAGGACATCCCTGGTTCTCAGTCACTGAGCATCACGGGTATGAAGTCCAGGTGGGGCACAGAGGACAGTAAAGCAGACAGTCCAGGAAGCTTTTGTCCCAAAGCAAGATTGACCATTCATGTTCATCACCCAGGGTTTTTCTGACATTTCATTTACGTGAAGTCTTCAGGTCAAGAAGAGAAACAGTTCCTAGAACCTGCTCTATTCCCTTTGGGTCCCCTAAAATGATGTGAAAAGCTAGTGATCCTAAAAGCTTGTCTTATGAAGACTTTCTAGGGAACATTTGAAAATATAAAATTCTGAGTCCAGCACAGACCTTCTTGGACCAGTGCTGATTACAAGAATATGTGTTTTATAATATGGAGGTTTCTCAACATATTAAATGATCCATGCAATCCAGCAATTCCACCCAAACAATACCAAAAATGGTAATTTGAAGGTTCATATGCACAACGACACTCAATGCAGCACAAGGACAAATGAATGGATCAAGAAGATGTAGTGTATATATATATATAAAATGGAATAATACTCCATCAAAAGAGATCAAAAAAGAAAAATAATTGTCATTTGTGACAATATGCATGGAACTAGAATAAATAATGCTAAGTAAATTAAGTCAGAAGGAGAAAGAAAAGTACTGAATAATTTCATCTATATGTTTAATATAAAGGGGGGAAATAACAAAAGAATAGAAAGAACTAAGCCAAAACAAACCCTAGAATTCTGGCTGTAGAACATACTTTACTAGAGATGGAGGGAGAGAGATGGGAGCAAAAGAGGAAAGGAGCACAGTGCACCAAGGAAGAAAACACTTTGTTGGGGTTAAATACACCCCAGAGCTATGACCTTGACCCTCTAAATCAAACAGTGGTATGAAACACATTTTTAAGTTTTAAAGCAAATAAGATTATGTATGTTTGAAACCTCTCAGAATACTCTGATCCACATCTAGGGTCCACACCTAGTCAACTAAAAAATATATGGAAATTTGGACCCTCCCTGGTGGCGCAGCGGGCTAAAGCATAGCACAAAGAAACTTAAGCCACTTCCTCAGGAGTTCGATCCCCGCCTGCCCTGGAGGAGTCCACATGGGGAGGCAGACCTCTCCTGACCTGCCCGCTGCTCCCCTCAGCAGTGTACTTCGTCCATCTGCCTGTTCTGTTCCCCACTCTGTCTCTGGTGAATCCTCTCACCCTCGGCATCTCTGGCCTGTACCCCAGTTCTGTACGAATAAATAAATAAATAAATAAATAATATATGGAAATTTTACAGATAATTATGTGATATTTTGTCAAAAAACAGTGACTAATGCAATCTGCTCCATCCCACTACAATGGCCACCTATGTTCTGCACCCAGGTTTCTCAGTTTCCACCTACTGATTGATTCAGGAAAAAAAAAAAAATAACTAATGGAACAACCCCCATGGCTCCTCCAAATTGATACTGGAAAAAAAAAAGGCAGCAAACATATTTCACCAGAAAAGAAAGAAAAAATGTTTTTATTTCAGTGAAGATGAAATCATGAGTGGGGCAAATTATTCACTAGCTACAAGGCCTCCCCATGGGGGCTCTCTCTGGTGCCTAGATCCCCTGCCGAGGACCTTGTCCTGGGTGACTGGAGCTGTGAATCAAACATGTATCAATATCAATGACGAAACGTGCAGGGAATGTCAGGGTGAGCGCACCGGAGATGCCCAGTGCCCCACCAGCATGAGTCTGACTCATATCCCACATACAGGGTGGCTTGAGAATTGGGGTTTTGAGAAGTGAGTCAACAGGCTCCAGATGCCCACATATTATTTTCACTGTGCGAAGGGCACTCAGTAGACCATTCGCCAAAAGAACTGTGTTGGTCAGATGCTCGTTTCAGTACCTATGATCTAAATCACATTCTAGAAAGTGTATATGCGGCCAATTAAAAAGTCAACCTCCAGAATTATAATAGATTTAAGACTCCCAGTGTCAAACAGGTGCTCAGAAAATCAATCTATAGCAAGAGCAAATGAACTGAAAAAACTTTTAATCACCCTAGCCTATTTTTATTCAATTCACTGCTGCAATATGACACTGGGGAGAATGAGACTAGCTTTTATCTTTAAAGAAGACAACAGATGCCAAAAAAAAATGAGGGGAAAGAAAGAAGGGATCTCATTAGGTCACTAGATTATTGGCAAAATCAATTATTCATCATTGTCAATGAATATTAATTAAACAGCCCAGTTTGATTAGCACGCTATGAGGAGCTATTCTCGTATTGCTTAGCCTTCTGTGTCTGGGGTTAACATATTTAATCATTTATGTCCCTTTTCTACCAGGAAAATGCTCTTGAAGTGCAGCTCTGATTAACTCTCTCTTGTTCAAAACTCTCCATAGTCTCTCCCTAAAAATCCTTACCTTGGAGCTTCCCTGGTGGTGCAGCGAGTTAAAGCACAGCACTAAGAACCTAAAGCCACTTCAGCATAAGTTCGATCCCCGCCCCAGAGGTGATCCACGTGGTGTGGCAGCCCTCTCATGACTGCTCCCCTCAGCAGTGTACTTCATCAACCTACCTGTTCTCCTCCCCACTCTGCCTCTGGTGAATACTCTCACCACCCCTGCTCCTTTGGCCTGCATGCATAAATAAATAAATCTTTGAAAAAATCCTTATGTTGGTAAAAAATCCTTATTTTTTAACTCAGCTTCACTCTCTGATCCATGCTCTTTTCCCTTGACCCTTTGTTTATTCTGTTCCTAAAAATGGAATGCTTCATCCCCCAATGCTCACAAATTTCACCCACTCAAATGTTACCTTCTCCACTCTATCTTCTTTTCCTCTCTACTCTTCCTATGCCATCTAAAAATTAAATATCCACACTGGACTTTTTCTCTGCCTTAAAGATGACAAACTCTTTTCCAAAGTCATGTTTCTCTGGTTTCACTTCCTAGCTAACAGTCTGCAGGGTACTTGTTAGTTTCATCTTTGCATCCTGTGTCTTCCTCTTGGACTCTAGTGCATATACAATATGCATCTGTGGATGGTAGCAGGGAAGGACAAAGAGAAGAGGGATGGAAGGAGGGAGAAAGAGAAGAAGGGGAGGAAGAATGCAAGGAGGGAGGGAGGGGGAGAGGGAAGAGAGGGAGGGGAGAAGGAGAGGGGAGGAGCATGACCTGAAAGAAGAGGAAGAAGAGAAGGGAAGAAGGAATTCAGGTTGCACCAGCTTAATGGGCACTTAGGAAGTTTGATGTGTATCTGGAACATCCTGCATCTCCCCTTTCCTCCTCACTCACCTATACCTGAGCTTTGTCCCCATCTGTCCACAGTTATCTTGCTATGGTGGTTTACAAGTCCCTTGCTGCCACATCAGTGCTCACTTCCAGCGCCAACTTATTTAGCACTCCTGTGACATATTCCGTTACTCTTTTCTTGGAAATCTTGGAAGTTGACATTTGACTCCCAAGTTGTCTTCATTCTGGCCTTTCCTTGTATCTCTTAGAATTGCATCTCTAGCTCCTGAACCACACTCATTTTCCTCTGGCCAACATTTAAATATTGGTGACGTCCCATTTTCTTCATCTTCCCTTTCCTCCTTTCCTTGCTTAGTGCTTGCTTTCTGGTTAAATGTATTCATTCCCCAGCTTCAAATTAATTCCTATATGTTAACAATTCCCAATGTATACTTATTGTTCCTGCCCTTTTGTGAGTTCCAGCCAGTTATTCATGTGGCTGACCACCTAAAGGTCAAAAATAACTGACCTTAAATCAGATGTGTCAAAATCCAAACATTCCATGGTCCCTGCACAGGCTTATTCCTCCTCTTACACATTTCTTTCAGTCAATAATAGGCCATACCTAACCAGCCCACAAGCCAGGGAACAAAAGATCTTTCTAAAACCTCTCTGTACTTAACACATCTAATCTGTCACTAAACTTCCTTAATATTTTTTCTCCAGTCCACATCCCACTTGTCCTCTTTGGTGTAGAACATCATTAATTCACATCTAGGATGCCATAAATCTTCCGAAAGGTTTCCCTGTCTTTGGTCTTTCATTTAAACTGCCTTCTTAATATTAAACAACTCATCCACCATCCTAAAATGAGAATATGTTCACTTCACATATTTCTTACAACCCTTTAATCATACTCCATTGTTTATAGGACAAGACAAACACTTCTCAGTTCTGTATGTTCTAGGCAACCTCACTCTTTCATTGCTGGTACATGTGGTGACCAATTATCATGGCAGCTAAGAGAATGGCAGTCAGGGAGTGAGGTTAAGTGGGGCCAATGACCCCCTGGACCTCAAGTCTATCAGAGTCAAGGCTTCTCAGTGCTTCCCTTTTTGCTGGTCTTTCCCAGACCAAATACATGGAGGAAAATAAAGTCCTTTTATTAAAAGGTATCCTGGAGTTCTGAGATTATATGACAGAGACTTCAATACATCTTACCAAACTACCTGCATGTGTCAGACAAAAAGACAAGGACAACATGACCGTTAGATTTAAGCCCTCAAAAATCCTTCTCTGCTAACCATCCCCCCACCAATCCCACCTCATCCTTTAAACTCCATTTCTAAGTAACACAACCCTGTATACCATCCTTGTCTTGGGGGGCTTTATCTTCCTCCACAGCTTGAAGACATGTCAGCCTTCACACTCACTTTGTGTTTGTGCATTCTGCAAAGTAAAAGAACACGACTCTGTCCACATGAACAGACGCTCTCTTCTATGCAGAATCCACAATCCCAGGAAGGACCAAAGGGCCAATGGTTAAATGGGATGGAGAACAGCAAGTTCTGACTTCTGGTTGGTGCCTGCAGCTGTATGAACTATGAGGGCATAAGGCCCCTACCTCATCTGAAGAAGTCTTTTCCTCCTGTTACTATGACTCTAAGCCCACCTGCCTCCTTACTTTCTCATCTATTGCTTGGAATTACAGTACAAAGATAGGCATTAATATTAAGTATTCCTCCCCTTTCTCAGCCTTTGGGAAACAATAACCCTGATTCATTATTCTACTAGCTTGCAACACTCCTAAGCCTGTCCTAAGTTATGAACCATCCCACCAGCTATCAATGAACATAGGACTGAAATTCTCCTCAAATTGGCCCCAGCAATTCAATGACATTACCTTCAGCAGAAGGAAGAGTGGAAAAATTTTCATTCTTCTACCACAACTATAAGACTTACATGTCCCCACCTCATGAGTCTACTATATCAGAATCACTACCAGTTTCCAAGGCATGCCATGTTCTCTTAATGCCCCTGTACCTTCACACATATTGTTATTTTCAACTTGAAGAATATTTCCCACACTTACCCTGCCCCTATATTACTATTCTGTTGCTCCCCAGTATTTTCTACTTATTAGTTAAAATCCCAGAAATTTTAACTATCTATCTTCCTCTTCGGATTGGCCATGATCTTCTGTGTATCCACCCCAAATACACCTATCCCAGTATCTACACATTGCACTGTGACTGTGAGGTGTTTTCTATCTCAGTCATAAAACAGAAATCGCCTTGAGACTGAGGATAACTTTGTATGTTTCTTTGTAAGCCCAGGATTTAGTAGACTACCTGGTGCATAGCCACTGCTCACCAGTCATAGTGTTGAAATATAAATGATAGAAAGGTGGATGTGTGGATGGATGCATAAGAAGATAGAGATGGGCCCTCCATGGTGGTATAACAGGTTAAAACACAGCATTATGAAGCTCTCTGCAACCATTGCATTGCAGCATGAGTTCAATTTCCACCAGGAAAGTGACCCATTTGGCACAGCAGACCTCTCCTGATGCACTTGCTGCTCCCCTTAGCAGTGTATTTCAGTATATCTGCCTGTTCTGCTCCCCACTCTGTCTCTGGTGAAATCTCTCACTCCCCCCCCCACCACTGCCCCACACCTCTGGCCTATACCCCAGTATACATAACTAAATCTTTTTTTAAAAAGGAAGATAGAGATGATAGTTAGATAGATGATAGTTAGATAACTCGATAGCTAGATTGATTGATTGATAGACAGAAAGACAGAGATAGGGTTTTTATCAGGAAAAAGTAGAATTTCTTCACAGACATTTGATTTGTATCTCCACCCACGTATAGTAGTATGTGGAATTTTTTTGTCTGTTTTTATTTATTTATGATACAGAAATGGGGTACAGGCCAGAGGTGCAGAGGCTGTGAGAGGATTCATCAGAAACAGAGTGGAGAGCAGAACAGGAAGATTGACAAAGTACACCACTGTGGGAAGCAGCCAGGGGGCCAGAAGGGGTCTACCATGCCATGTGGGTCACTCCAGGGCAGGGATCAAATTCATAATGAAGCAGCCACAGCTTGTTTAGTTTCACAGTGCAACGCTCCAGCCCACTGCACCAGGGAGGTGACTTTAAGAAGCAGATTCAGGGCTCTCCCTGGTAGCGCAGCGGGTTAAAGCACAGCACTGAGAATCTAAAGCCGCTTCCGCATGAGTTCGATCCCCGCCTGTCCCGGAGGTGACCACATGGCGCGGCAGACCTCTCCTGACCCGCCGGCTGCTCCCCTCAGCAGTATACTGCATCGATCTGTCTGTTCTGCTCCCCATTCTGTCCCTGGTGAATCCTCTCACCCTCCGCATCTCTGGCCTGTACCCCAGTTCTTTATAAATAAGTAAATAAATCTTTAAAAAAAAAAAAAAGAAGCAGATTCATTCACTGTGGGAAGCAGAGAACCTCTGGTATTTTTCTGCCATGTTTGAAACTGGGACTCAGGAAAATCAAAGCCCGAGATTTGAAGCAGGTAAGTGTGTTTGTTGTGATGCTACAACGGAAGTGGGCAGAAGGACTTGACAGGACCCTATAGGCAGAGTTAAAGATGGGTCACAGCTTTTATTGGAAAGATAAAATGTTAGTCAGCTAGGCAAATTGCTTTCTCAGAAAAAAAAGAAGAGCAGACTGCATCGACTAGGCACCTTTGAAATTCGGCCTCTCCTTCCAGGTGACCAGCCTGTGTTTTAGCATTTTCTGTCTCCAAAGGCAACACGAACATGCTCCTCTCAGCAGACACCCACCACTGGATGCTCCTCAGAAACAGAGAAGGATAAAAAACAGAGGGAGAGAGCTTTGAGCTTCCTGTGAACTCTGCCTCATTTTGTGTGCACACACTATCTACTATAGCTTCCCTAGAGACAGCCTCAGAGACTAATTAATGCCAAGATTCACGGGTGACATAAACAAGACACGGGAAAACCAGACTAGCCCCACATGCAAGCACTGAAATCCTCGTTGTACCAGAAGTGTAAGTCCCACACATTTACAGACACACACACACACACACACACACACACACACACACACACACACACACACCCCTTCAAACAAGTTGTACCAAACAACACAGAATGCCCCATAAGTCTTAGCACGGTTGTAAGTTGTGATAATGACAGAAACGTGAGAACTACAAACTAAAACAGCATCATATGAAGTTTCTTTAATTTATCATATATTTATTTCATTTTACAAATTTTGGAAGATGTATTTTTAATTCTTTTCAGTGAATGTCATCTTCAATCAGAAGTACTGAAACAAAAATTAAAAATGTATTTTGAGAATACATCTAAAACTAAAATATTTTAGGGACATTACATTTTTAATATTCTTCATGTTCTCTGGTTTGTTCTAGTGTATTCAATAATATTCTTCTCTGACTTAACTAATTCTAGGCTCTTGCTACTCAAAGTCTTCTTTAAATGTTGATTTCATACCAGTGAACTGTTTTCATGACCTGCTGATGAAAATTATGACTGTTAGCACAGTATGGTGTGTTGGAGTGAAAAAACTCAGTCCTATCTTGCTTCTGGTGCCCAGTCACCCCAGGCTGGAGAAGGTACAGACTCATCCTCCAGGTGGCTTGGTGAGGAAAAGCCACTTTGAAAGCAATGGAATGCTGAGGTGTGTGGGGCTCAGGGGCAAAGAACCCAACCTGTCTCTCCCCAGTGATGGTCCCAGTCCTCCATAATGTGTATGCCACTGCAGAAGCCATCATTTTTACATTGTCTGAAAGCAAAGGGTTCCTGGGATGTAGTAAATCTGTGACATAATGGAACATTTTCTGTGCCCAAGGAACATCTGAAAATATTTTACTTGTTAACAGCAAATCTTGTCCCCTGCCAACACTCTGTGCTCCCCCATTTCTCATACTTGGTAACAGAAAGCAGGTTTTAATGAAAAAAGCCCAAGAGTAAAAATGATAGGTTTTTAAACAGCAGTCACCAAGTTTAGAGGCCTAGAACAAAAGAGAACAAAACCTCATCCGCTGACGTATTTTTCTGGGTAAAGACGGCTGGTTCTTGGTACGGTCTCAATACCAACACACTGGCATACAATACTATAAAACTATTGCTATGCCACTTGTACTCAGCTACTTCCAATTTTTGTTTTAACTCTCATCACATGGGTTTTGCCTTTCACTTATATTAAACTATCTTTCAGTTTACCATAAAGACAAACTACTCTAACTATCATGAGTTCTACCATCTTATACAGGTTTCACTGCATTTTAGAGTTTTTTCAGATGCAAATAAACATAATTAATAAATGCTGACACCTTAAGAACACTGCTGGTCCTCCCTGGTGTCCCAGAAGTTAAGTCCCAACACTATGAAGCTACTTGCAGCCACTGCAGCACAACTTTGATTCCCTCCAGAGAGCTGACCCACATGGCACAACAGACCTCTCCTGACCCTCCTGACCCTCCTGCTGTTCCCCTCAGCAGTGTATATCAGTCAATATGCCTGTTCTGCTCCCCACGCTGTCTCTGGTAAATCCTCTCACACACACCCCCTGCACCTCTGGCCTACACCCCAACTTTTGTATGCATAAATAAATAAAATCCATCTTTAAAAGAAAACCAACAAGCACTGCTATGATCTCAAATAAGAGAGATGATGTTCCCAGGAACACTGAACTCAGTGGCACAACATTTCTATCAAGTTTCCAGGCATGACCATTTCTCTACTCTGCCATCCTGTGCAGAATGTTGTTTCCTGCCAACATTCTGTGCTCCCCATTTCTCATATTTGGTAACAGAAAGAGAGTTTTAATTAAAAAAACACCCAAGAGTGTCACCAAGTTTAGAGACCTAGAGCAAAGAAGAACAAAACCTCATCCTGTGACGTATTTTTCTGGGTAAAGACTCGAGGTTCTTAGTACTGTCTCAATACCAAACACACTGCTTTATGGGCTCAAGATAGCTGCCAATGCTTCCACATACCACATCAGTGTACTGGCTCCATCCTGAGTCAAAAAATATGGAGAGGATTTTCTCCTTATACTCCTGTCTCCAGAAAAGGGTCCTGAGACTGCTCAGGACCCATAGATTGGGATTAGGTTCCATGCTTCACTGCAAGGGGAGCTGGGGAAGGCAAGTCTCCAGTATTATCAGTTTCTGCAGTGGGAGGCAGTCTCTCCCCACAAAGACAGCACAAAGCTCCAGTGTTCTGCACCCAGCACTGCCTATTGCATTCTTTAACCAAACACTCTCTAAGTGAGATGAAAACACAGATTTGGTTTCAACATTATGTGAATTTGTTAACTTTGCTTTACTGAAGGGTAATCGACTTCTCTGCCCAGGGAGAAGCCACTTCACAGAATGCCAATTACTGTTCTCAGGGCTGCTGGGTGGGAGGTTGCATATATGGATCAATACAAAGCTATTCCCCCAAGCTGTAAAACCAATTATAACAACAGCTCCCTGATGCTGGGTCAGAGGGCAACAATTGTTTTTCAACTAATAATGCAGAATTTCCTGTTTCTATCACTTTATTTTACATGTGAGACAGAGGCAGTAAAAGATGTCTCTAGACTCCTGATACCACATGTCTAGTCATCCTGCATCTGAGAATCAGTATGAAATTTTATAATAGCATTTCTATCATGAGCTTCAATTGACAATGAATGTACTGACAACTTACAGTGCAAGTAGTTCAGTGGCATTAACGAGACTGGTAGAGTGGGGCTGTGCGTCATAGTTAACCTTGAAAAGCATCTGTTGCCCTATATCTTCAACTTCATTGATTCTTTCATCAGCTATGTTGATGCTGCTGAAATTTTTTTTATCTCTGATTGTCTTTGTACATGTAATATTTCCATTGACAATTTCTTCTATTTTCCTTCTCTCGGTTGAAACCCTTCATATGTCCAAACATGATGTCAATTTTTTTCCACTCCACCTTGATCTGATTTATACACACACAAGCACAAACATACCACAAATCACTCTGATTTGTTTAATCTGTGATTGTAAGGAGCCCCTAAGTTCACTTAACTTCTTTTCCTCTCTGTGTGCTTTTAAGAAGACAAAACCCCAAAGAGAAAATTCACAAGAAGAATTAGTAGTTCTCCCCAATCCTTGTCTTTATGTGTCTACTATGAATTCTAACCAATGTGATTGGGGGATCAAAGAAAATGAGGGGGTTTAGCCTGAGGTTTCCTTTGGACACAAAATACTTAAAGCAAACCTCTTCAAATTGAAAAAAAAAAGAAGAGAAAAGAGGTTTCTACTTTAATGAAAAACTTCTACCCACATAAAAACAACCTCCAGGAGTTTTGTTGAAAACTGTTAAGATAAAATACATCCCACAACTTACTTGTCAGAAAAAAAAAAGGCTTATTATGTTCTTTTCCATTAACTTTCTCCTCGGGATATTTGTGATGCCTGCAAAACATATTATAGCCATTTCCTGCTGAACAGTTTTCGCCATGCTGTCACTAAGTTAAATCCAAGAAATGACTAAAACTGTGAACAAGCATGGAGCACTTGGATGAGAGGCTGGCTAATCACAGATAAGAAGGTAAACATCAACTTCTGCCTGGTACGAGACATGCAGACCTGGAGTTAGACCTTCACAGAGGAATTGCGGACGAATGCCAACCCTAAGCAACCTTTCTGTGCCAAGAGTCCTTGTGCCCTGCATCTCCAAACATATTGGATGTATCAGTGTTGCAACTCTCATATTAATGCCTGTCTCCATTCAGCTTATAACTCCTTTTCTTGAACTGCTGCCACTTCAGTTTCTAGAAAGCAAGAGTCTCTAGCCAGGGTGGCAGGGGTCGCTGGGATGTTCCCAGGTGCCACATGTGCTCACACGAGCTCTGCTGTCCTCCTTCACTGGAGAGGCAGCGTCTGTGTCCAAGGAGGCAGGAAGGGGGCAAGCGGAGACCACCAAAGTGGCTAATCATGCCCAGTGTGGCCTAACAGCACATGTAAAAACAGTTCTCCTTTGCCGCATGGTCTCTTACCTAAAAACAACGTTAACTGCAAAGAGCCCCTTTAAATCCAGTTTTTTGATGGTTGTAGTCAAAAAGTCTTCCGCATTTAAACAAGAATGGTTTATAAAAGTATGATGATCCTATTTGGGAACATACACAAATTGGCGAGAGAAATCACCACAATCTCTTCCCCCTATAGAAAAAGCCAAGACAGGCGGACTCCAGTCCTACTGCCCAGGGACACAGTGATGGTATGTCACCTGCTGCCAAGGTCATGACCTGGGACACCCCCGACCAGACCTAGAAAGAGCCTAGGTTGGTCCTTGCATGCAAAGACCAGAGCAGGTATCCCTGCCTGCACCTACCTCCTGGGAGCAAGGAGGTCAGGAGACCAGAGTGCAGCTTTTGGAGGAACCTGAGTGAGCCTGAAGCCGGGGACTTGAGAGCAAGTTACCCAGGCCGAGGACTGAACCTCTGTACTCTTCTGTTCCAACCTGAACTGAGGTATGACTGAGTCGGACTCTGACTGGGGCCAAACTGCTTACCACAAATGGTAACAGAACATCCACAGAGAGAAGCCATCCTCACAGAGGCCAAGGGAGAGCGAAGTTCTGTGCACCTGCCTCCAAGGTCACAAGGTCACCCTCACCCTCCCTATACATACACAGGCCACCTCTGGAAGGATTGGGAGGCACAAGATTGGGAGAGCTGATCCCAAGTCCACTGGCTAAACTAAACAGATGCAAACATCTTTAGGCTGCCCTCCACAGGTGGAGGAGAAGAACAGGATGCACATTGATGAGGAAGATTCCATTAGTTATGGGAAAAGACTCAAGGACAGTTACATCGCCTCTGTGCGTCTAAATGTGGTGTTAACACCCCTCTACCTCTCTTTATGAACTTTCAATAAACAACCCCAGGCAGAAAGCTTTTTTCCACATTTGTGATTCTTTCTTTGGAGCAGATTCCCAGAAGGGTTCTAATTAGGTCGAAAGTTTTCATTATCGTGATCTGTCCTGCCAGATTAATTTCCAAAAGAGAGGCAGCAAATTTGACTCTTCAAAGCGATGTGTGAGAGAGAAACTAGTTCTCTTTGCCCTACTTTCCAAGAACTCATTAACATTTCCAAGAAAACAACTGAAGTTGGATTAATAACAAGAACTGGGAAACTACATCCCAATGTACAGGCTCTCTGAGTTCAGAGGCAGATGAAATAATTAAGGGAGAAAAGGTGAGAAGATGGAGGGAGAGCGGACATAAGGGGGAAGCCCTGGGAAATTCTTCTCTTCACCTTCCAGAATCACTACCTTCCAGAACACAATAAATCGGAAATGTTATGAGATGTGTATGACAACTTTCCCTTTCATGCTAAACTAGTGACCCTTAAAAATATTAAAGTGATATAAAGTATAATAATATGGATGTCCTCATGTCTTTTACTCCCAGTAAGCTGGACATTAAGTCAATCTAGTTCCCTATATCAGAAATATATCCAGTGACATGAGAAAGTCTAAGCAAGATGATGCACCGGGATACCCCCATCCAGCACCCCCAAATGTGTGTGTGTGTGTGTATGTGTGTTTGTGAAAGCGAGAAAGTGTGTGAGAGAAAGTATGTGTGTGTATGTGTGTGTCTATGTTTGGAGGAAAGGATACCTGTGGCTCACTGGCTATAGGTGAATTGCATATGATGAAAGATGACATATATTTGGATTTTACAACAAACTGAGAAGACAGAGAATTTTTTTCTGCTATTGTTAAATTCACATTTGGGTTATTCTGTTAAATTGGACAGAGAGCCCATCCAGGTATCACTTATTCCTTCACCTTCTATAACTCCCCTAGTTCCTAGTACTCAGCCCAGCAAGCACTCACTCACTACCTCTGCCCCCACCCCTTCTCCCTTTCTGAGCTCCCCACACCGCATACTGTGGAATTTTAATTCATTCCTCCTACAAGAGGTTTTACACCAGCTCTTTACTCCAGATCATCATTAAAATGTCCCCTTCCTCACCAGTTGTATGTGGGGGTTCCTCATGGGGGCATAAGCAACTTCTAGGTGAAGCTTCCAGCCTGCTTAAGGAGTAGACTTAAGGAACTTGCCGGAAAGCTAGCGGACATTCACGGCTGCCTGGTTAAACACGGGGGACTGCTCTGAGGAGAACCAGATGAAGCTAGATGACCTAATAAGGTCTTTTTCATCTGCAGAATCTCTGATTATAGGCATGTCATTTCTATTCCCATTCCAGAATAGACTTGTTATTTTCTAAAGACTGAAAAAAAAAACTCATTTAGTTGTTTATGAAGTATGGAATTTAGAAAAGTTCAGGTTTAATGACACGCTTGACATACCACATTCAGAGTCTCCATAGAAACAAACTTGGTAGCAATGTCCGAACGTATAACATTAACAACTTACACTCCCATACAGAAAACGCCCTATATGGACACTAACTATGCTGCTTTGAATGGTTTCCTGTGCTGAGAGTCTTCTCAGAATGCTTCACTCAAATATTCACTCCCCCAATAGGTCAGAGCATTTGCAAATGCTATCCCCGGGACTTTGCATATTATTTCAAGTTATAAGAGGTCATGCTCCCATGACTTGCCCAGTGTGCTTGGGATGGAGTTGGGGTGGAGTTTTGTAGAAGTGAGATGGAGTTTTATCATGTTACTTCAAGGGCCACTTGGTCTCTGAGTCTGTCACCTCTTAGGAGACTCAAGCTGAGCTTCAGAACACAGTACCCGAACGTGTGTGCCAAACATATCCCTGTGTTCTCATTTCTTGATCATTCACACAGTTAACCACTTGTGTAGAAAAGTTCACCCTAGCAGACCTTCCTCAGAAAGACCTTCTCATAAGGTTGGCCTTTGACTGGCATCTGGAACTGTGCCTCTCTTCTGAGAACAAGCCTTTTTTTTTTTTTTTCAGTTTCAATTTATTTATTTTTTTCCAGTTGGGTATGTTTTATGTGGGTTTTTTTTTTTAATTATTACAAAAGTTTATTTTTACATCATTTTGCACATTTTTTTTCCATCTCGATTGTAATCCCCACGGGTTTCCCATCACCAAATCACCCGTGTGCCACCACCATAGTCCCATGCATTCCCCTCCCTTCCCCCCCCCGTTTTTGATCCCATTCCCCACTCCACTCCCACAACATGTCTCTGGTATATGGTTGTTCATTATTCTTGTTATTTTCTCGCCTGGTCCATTATACTCCTACTATGAGTGAAACCATCCAGTATTTTTCTTTCTCTTTCTGCCTTATCTCATTAAGCATGATCTTTTCCAGCTCCATCCAAGTTGCTGCAAAAGACATGTGTTTCTCTTTTGTGGTTGCTGAGTAATATTCCATTGTATATATGTACCACATCTTTTTTATCCAGTCATCTACTTTTGGGCATTTGGGCTGCTTCCATGTTTTTCCAATTGTAAATAAAGCAGCAATAAACATGGGGGTACAAGTATCTTTTTCAATCAGTGTTTTTGTGTCTTTTGGGTAGATACCTAGGAGTGGGATTGCTGGGTCATAGGGAAGCTCCATGTTTAGCAGTTTGAGGAACCTCCAAACAGTTTTCCATAGTGGTTGTACTAGTTTGCATTCCCACCAGCAGTGTAGGAGAGTTCCTTTTCTGAGAACAAGCCTTTTAAGCAAACAATGTGGTTGGTGCTCAACACTTGCTGTCTTGCTAGAAGTCTGGGATTTGGGTATTTCCTTGGTGAAAGGTGCCTCTCTGACATTCCCCCTACAAAACCCTGCACACTAAGTGTCTAGACAGAATTCCAGATGGGTAGGATTTCACACATGCTGCCCTGACTTGGGGAGCTGAGAATACACGAGGTGCTCCACTGGGAGAGGACCCTTGAAAGCTGGTGCTGGGTTGCCTCTGGACTTCCCACATGCCCATTCCCCACTTGCTGGTGTTGTTTGTGGTTCTTATACTTGAAGAATCAATGAAGTAGATACTATTGCCATACATGCTCACAGGTGAAACTGATCCAGGTAAAGCGCACAACTATGCAGTGAGTCCTAGGAGCCCTTTTAGCAAATCTTTGAAGCCAGATGATCTTGGGAACCCTGACCACCACTGCAGGCACCACATTTTGCATCAAGAAGTCACCACCCCCTTAATATTATTACTGAGGCTGTCCAGTCATTCCTGCATGCATACTCATCTCTCCACAGCTCCCAGTAGAGACATACTGTTATTCTCTTTATTTTCTGATCATGACACCATGTGTTATTCTCTTCTGTGTCTCCTGCTTCCAGAAGTTGCTTGTATAATTAGGCGGCTATGGAAGCACAGCTGGCTGGTTCTACCCAGAATTTCCATCCATTGCCTGTGAGTGCTGATCCTTTTCTGGAATTTCTCTGTTTTCTCTATGGATTTTGAAAACTTGGTGTCTTCTTTGATTTTACTATAAAACAATCCATGTTCCATTTGCTTCTTTCATTTTCATTTCCAGCATGTTTGGCATGCCTCTGGCCTCTGCTCCTATCAACCTAAACACGTCACATACACTTGCTTCTCAAGATAAGATGTTTTGAAAAGAAGATGCTTTGTTTCCTTGGTAGGAAATTTAAAAAATAAAAGTTTCTACTTGTTATACTAATTTATTTAATTACATTTTTTTTAATAAAGAAAAAGACACTGAGGCTACATGTCCTAGCACTAAACCACCTTCTTGGCGCATGTCATACTTTCATATGTGTTATCAGATCTCTGATTCCATGGGCTTGGAGTCACTCATGTCATTTATATAATACATGACATATTATAAATTTAGAGCTAGCTTCCCAAGAAAGCCCATGAAATCACACCAAAAAGATTTCCAGGGGTCACTGGTCAATAGGAGACACCTAGGACCCAAAACCTGTTAGACCAACAGAAGAAGTCAAGTCATTATTAGAATCCTGCCAGTCAAGCTGAAAGAGAGCAGCTTGAATTAGAATGAGAGCAGAACTCATAGCCATTGGGAATCACGATTCTGGAAATTCTAACCCGTCTGTCTAAAGTTATTCACATACACTGGACATTAGTTTCCTCACCTCTACAGCACATATGATAATACATCTACTCCATTAAAAAAGTTGCTTTTTATGTTATACACACACACCTGTGTGTGTGTTAAATGAGTTTGCATATTTTAATATTTAGTCACTGCCTGGGTATTTGTAAATATGGTATTCATTATTGTTAATAGTACTGTCACTACTTACATTCACAAAAAGAATTCCTATTCTCAAAGTTGGCCAAGGGCTATATGACCTAATCATTCCCCACTATGGTTTGAGTGATTAGAAGAAAAAATACTTGACATGAAATTTGCAACAACATGAATGGAGGCGGAAGAGATTATGCTGAGCAAAATAAGCCAGAAGGAGAAAGATAAGTACCATATGGTGTCACTTAGATGTGGAACATAGAGAAACCACACAAAGGGTCAGACAAACTTACAAACCAACCCTCGAAAGTTAACCATAGATCTGAGGCATCCGGAAGGAAGGGGGAGAGTGAGAACAGGGATGGGGAGAGCACAATGGACTATGGTGGAGGACTATGGGCACTTTGGTGGGGAAAAGCTGCAGTGACTGCACTTGAGAGGGGAATCCTAGACTGTGAAAACACCAACAGGGATGCAAGGATCAATAAAATATTTGACACTGCAATATGAAAAACAGGATCAAGCCCAAGTTAGGGTGAAAAGGCAGACATTCTAACTGGTTCATGATTTAGATCACTCCACAATTGAAGACTAAAAATGGCAGCAATTTTAAAGATTTTACTCTTGAAAGTCCAGACTGTGCTTTGAATCCCCACCCCCACCCCCCCTTGGGCATAGGACTAGCCAAACATGAAACTTCCTGGAAGCCTCTTCTTAGTTTTCTAATGTCTCTACCATTCTGACCCAGTACCTGGGAATAAGATAGTATCCATTCAGCCATGGTGATCACCTCCATGCAATATTAGTTCACCCAATTGACTAGTTAAGTGCCCATCAAAGCCTGCAGATGTTAATTTGGGTCCCAACATCTGGGTACTTGGTAACATCTGGCATCATCGAGTGTGGTAGAAACCCAAACTACACTGTCTTTGAGCATCTGCCAAATATTGCTCAGGTTCCTAAAAGGTTGTTAGAAATGGTAAATGTGTCACTCAGGTCTTGAAATAATGTCTTCTATATGAAATACAAAATGTTTTGATTGTTATTAGATTGGTCATAAGGTTTATTTAAATACATACTTAGGTGCAAGTTACTATTTTAGCTAGAAGAATTATCTTAGGCTTAGAACATAAATCTCTGAAACTAACACAGCATATAATATGAATATTTGTTTTTACATCGGCAAAAGGCCCACTTTATGATTTGTAGTTGATGCTTTTCCTTAAAGAAAGGCTTCCCTTGATTTAGTTTGAAACTTCAATTCTTTATTAACACAGTGTCAGCTGCAACTCAAACTTCACTACTTAGTTTGGAATTTGCAAAAATCATTTGCAGATGAGAATGACAACACCAAGAATTAAAACATTAAGGTAACCTTTGGCCACATGTTTCCAGGATAGAGGGCGTGTTTAGAGAAATTTTTGAGGGTATATATTAGAGGGGTTGGGGTATCTCCAATGTGTATTTCATCATCTCTTCATTTCTATTAATGTAGCTAAAAAAGTCATATTCCTTAGAAACCAAGAGAAAAAAAAAATCATGGATCCAGAAATCTAACAAATATGTGTTACTACCCTCCTGGACAGTTGTATTAAATAATATATATTATATATTAAGTAATACATATAAATTTCCTACTATGCTTCAATACATCATGAAGACAAGAGTATTCTAACTACTTCATGGTGCCTACTACAGCTTCAGCACAGACAGAGAAAAGTCCATAGATGACATAAAGGAAAGTATAATCTGAATCAACCAACTGCTTGGAATTTATTTTTATCTGTGCTGCAGAGGGTAAAATTAACTGTACTCTTTTTTTTTTTTTTAAGATTTATTTATTTG
>NW_004567119.1:28025724-28036185 GCF_000260355.1 Condylura cristata
ATCAAACTCATGCGAAAGTGGCATTAGCTTCTTAGTGCTGTGCTTTAACCCGCTGTGCCACCAGGGAGGGCCTAACTGTACTTTTTAGCCAGGTTATGGAAAGCCTGAATCACTAAGCAATGAAGTAAAACTATAAATACCTTTATCAGACAAAAACTTATCTGAAGCCAATAATAAAGACAATAGAAATGACAATGATCTGGTACAAGCTGTTCCTCCACCTCCACTCTGCTCTGACCTATGAGAGTACAAACCACCACCTCTCACACTCTACAAAGTATCCCCATTTCAATAGGAGGGAATTATAAAAACAAAATATTTACAATAGTGCTTTCGAATATCTCAGTCAACTGCCTACTAAGCTAATACATGGCAGAATCAAGATTCTTATTACCAATGCAGTTCCCAATGAATCTGGAAAAGAGGCTGCTAGGGAAATTTCAAGCCAATCATATCAGTAGGAATATAAAAACAGAACAGATGTTTTTTTTTTCTCATCAAAAAATATTAATCTCAGATATTCCCTTTTAAGTGCAATGAAGCGAATGCTAAAAGTGATTTGTACGTTCAGTTGTTTTTCTTTTTTGAAAGATTTATTTATTTATGCATAAAGAATTGGGATACAGGCCAGAGGTGTGTATGTTGGGGGTGGTGGTGAGAGGATTCATCAGAGACAGAGTGGGGAGCAGAACAGGCAGATCGAGAACTATACTGCTAAGGGGAACAGCAGTCAGGTCAGAAGAGGTCTGCCATGCCATGCAGGTCAGGATCGAACTGGTGCTGCAGTGGCAGCGACAGCTTCATAGTGCTGTGCTTTAACCCTTTGTGCCATCAGGGAGGGGCAGGTTCACTTGTTTATAAAATGTTTTGAGACAACTGTTAGTAAGTCATGCCAGGTTTTTACTATGGCTACTTTTGCTGTTTTTCTGTTAGAATAACTCATTTGACTTCTTAAGTTTCATCTGGCTCAAAACACATCCTAATTTTCTGTTCCAATCCAACCTAGTCACTAGATTGAACTCAACTAGACTCAAGCTTGGCCTATATCCGTTTTTCTTGAAAGCAAAGTGTTAAATAGCTTTTACCTATAGAATTTCTTGGCTCAGTATGACTTTGCTACAAGTGACCCCCAAACAACCTAGTTATTCCCCTCTTTGTTCAATCACTTGCACAGCAATTCTCTACCTTTGAAGATTCTAATCACTCGAGTGTCAAATGCTACCTTAAGTCTGTGGTAAAAGAGATTTTTTTTTTAATTTTATAAGTTTGTTGTTTTTCCAATTGCTTTAGTATATGGAAAGAGATTCTATATGACAGTTAATAACTGTCATATAATAAGTGGGTAGATAAAGCCATAGCTTAGGAATACCCAGACAGGAATACATGTTACAGTGAAGTAACATGGAGAGAAAACTAAATGAAAAGTAAGAGGAAAAGCATAGAGGAGAGAGTTACAAGATCCCATCCACTCTGCAGGAGAAAATATCAGCTATAGAGAAGAGAATTTCTTCAAAAAGTAATAATATATGAGACTTTTCTAATATTGAAGAAAAATAAGATACATGTACATATATTCCGGCACTCCTGATACCAGGTGGTATCAGTTTTCTTGCCCGTCTTTCCACTCAGTCCAGCCAATGAGAGTAAAAAAACTATCATATTATTTTTACATACTAACAACTAGGCAGAGCTTAATCAACATAAAAGATAGAAATAGAAGATGCCAATTAAGAAAATACCCCTGTCCATTTGTTGGATGAAGGGGGCATGCATTGTGTTGTGTGCTCACTTTTCTTGCACATGTTTGTATAAACCTGTCTTCTACGGGATGCTGTGGCTGAGGTTAGGGAGGGATGAACTCTCTAATCTGAAGGGAAAATTTTATCCAAGAGTTACAACTCAGACAATTTCTGAGATCTACATTACAACTTCATTTACTCCTCCCATTTATCTTAACATGGGCTTCTGGTTGTGTGTAAAATAGAATTTGGACTTCAACCTAAACCACATTGGACAATAATGTATAAGATAGATAAGAGATAACAAGTTGAGAAAGATGACATTGGACCTTAGTAGAATGGAATCCTAGGCAAAAGAGAAATCTGAAAGTGGGAGAAATCAACGAAACTTAGATTTCCTGAAGTTATCTAGTTTGTCTGCTATTTCACTAAATATCTAAGTTGTGATGCAAACTGATAACTCTTGGCACTCACAGAGCTTTTTCTTTTCACTCTTTATTCAGCATCTGGGTAATTCATCCTGACAGCTCTAGTCTGAGAGATGTTGGTTATGAGCCAGCAAGAAGTATTTCCACATGCTTATTATCTACATTTTGTAAATAACCACTTCTAAGCCCTACCATTTCTTATTATCTGCAACTCAAATTATCACAGCAGATTTTAGGCTAAGCACCATCTTCAACTTATCTTTCTGGGTTTCCTTCAGAATTGTCTCCTGTCAAAGTTAGTGGCTTGGTCATTGTTCCTGCCTTCTAAGATATTTTCCACAGAATAAGAAGAGACATGAAGCAGTCATAGCCAGAGCAATTAGTCAAGAAAAAGAAATAAAAAGAATATAAATCAGAAAAGGAAAAGGAAAAATGTCAGTACCTGCAGATGAAATAATAGTGTATTAAAGGAAACCCTTAAGACTCCACCAAAAATGTCTTAGAAGTAATAACCAAATTCAGTAAATGTATAGCATAATAGATCTAGAATAATCTCTTCTTTTATACACTAATCACTATCAGAAAGAGAAATTACAAACCAATCCCATTTGCAATTGCATCAAAAAGGATAAAACATATACACAGGAATAAAAAAGTGAAACACCTGTGTTGAATGCTAAAGACACTGGTAAGAGAACTGAAGATGATAAGGAAAGGTATACCATGCTCATTCTTCATATTAATATTGTTAAATTATCCACACTGCCCAAAGCTTTCTACAGATACAGTGCAATCCCTATCAAAATTCCAAAGGTAATTTTCACAGAAATGGAACAGATAGTCCTAAAATTTGTATAAAACCAAAAATGATCTAAAAATCCAAAAAACCTTGAGAAAGAATAACAAAACTGTAGGCATCATGTACCTCTTATTAAACTATATTACATAGATATAGTAATGAAAACTTGGTTTTTACATAAACAAAGAACAGGGTCGATCCACATAACAGAATCAAAGAGCCTAATAATAAACCCATGCATATATTGTTAATTAATTTACACCAAAGGACCCAAGAATATACTGAGAGAAAAGGATAGTCATTTCAATAAATGGTGCTGGAAAAACTGAACAGTCATATATAGAAGAATGAAACTGGTTCTCATGATCACACACCATATACAAAAATTAACTCAGAAAAGATTAAAGACTTGATTATAAAACCCTTAGAAAAATTATAGGTGGTAAGCTCCCTGACATTGTTTTGGTGTCAGCTTTTTTTTTTTTTTTTTTTTTTTAAGATTTATTTGTACATACAGAACTGGGGTACAGGCCGAGGCTCAGGGGCGGTGAGAGGCCTCACCAGAGACAGAGAGGAGAGCAGAACAGGCAGATCGACGAAGTACACTGCTGAGGGGAGCAGCGGGCGGGTCAGGAGAGGCCTGCCACGCCATGTGGTCACCTCCGGGGCAGGCAGGACTCGAACTCATGCAGAAGTGGCTTTAGCTTCTCAGTGCAGTGCTTTAACCCGCTGCGCCACCAGGGAGGGCCGGTGTCAGCTTTTTAATATTTCTTTAGGTCTAAGTGTCAATTTTGTTGCAAAGACAATAAAATTAAAAATAAGCAAATTGAGCTACAGCAAACTAAAAAGTTTCTCCATAACAAAGGATATCATCAACAAAATGAAAGGCAACCTACTGAATCAGAGGGAAAAATGCACATCACACACTAGGAAGGGGTTAATTTACAAACTATATATATAAAGAACTCATACAACTCAGTAACAACAACAAGCAACATGATTAATAAATATGCAGAAGGAATACATACTAAGGGCTAAAAATTGCTTGAAAAGTTGTTGTGAATAGTTAGTCATCAGAGAAATGCAAATCAAAACCACAATGAGATATTACCTCATGCTTCCTAGAACATTATTAAAAAGATAAGAAATAGCAAACATTGGATAAAAAGGGAAACTTTGTGCACTAATGTGGAGTTGTAAATTGGCACAGCCAATATGTAAAGCAGTATGGAATTTCTTCAAAACATTAAAAATATAACTACTGCTGTATATTTATCCAAAAAAATCAAAAACATTAACTTGAAAACAATATGTGCCCCTGTGTTCATTGCAGCATTATTTATACTAGTCAGAACATGAAACCATCTAAGTGCCCACTGATGAGTGAGAAGGTTAAGGAAATATTATACATATATATATGTGTGTGTGTGTGTATACACACACACACACACACATATATATATATGAATCATATTCATGTGTATGTGTGTATGGTCTTGTGTCAATTTTGTAGTAGATAATCCATGGAGGTGGATTGATCACCTGTTCCTGAATATTATACAGTCATAAAAAAGAAGGAAATTTTGTAATTGTAACAGCACAGATGGACCTCCTTGAGGGAATAATGTTAAGTGAAATATGTCGGACAGATGAAGACAAATACCAATCATCTCACTTATATGTGGAATCGATAAAAGAAAAAAAAGACAAATTTCATGACCTACAGCCTGGTGACCCTAACTAATAATATTCATTGCATATTTGTAAGTTTCTAAGAAAAGAACAATTAAACTCTAAGATTTCAAAAAAAAAAAAACCCTCAAGTTTCGTCCAAGAAAAAAAAATAGAATTATTCAGGGTAACAAACATTAGCTACACTTATTGTGGTGATTATTTGCAATATATACAAATATGAAATTATTATTCATATGGCACTGTACCCTAAATGTCACAAACTGTAATGGAAGTCATTGGCAGATTTGACTCTATAAGGACTGTAAAACTTCTATAGAGCCAATAATGTTGATTATAGCCCAAGCAAGTTTAAAATACCAGTACAACACTGGAAATAATTTATAACATAAAAATGTATAATATGAGTATATAGTGAAGTGTGTTTAATTTTTAAAAATATGTTTAAATAAATCTAGGGAAAACTGTTTTGTTAAATATTAAAGTAAAAACTCTAAGTGATAACAATAAAGCCACTTAATTTGAAGAAAATTTTCTTTATTAGTAGTACACGGAATGTAGGGGCTTACTGTCGATAGGATTTGGCTTCAGTGAAATACAGCAGTATTCTCATTTTCCCAAACTCTATTTTACTTGATTCTCTCAACAACAGTTTCTGACAACTCCCACACAACCCACTGTGTTTCAACCAAGCCATAGTGTCCACCCCACTGTCAGGTTGACCCTTCTATCCTTTCCTCCCACTGTCTTCCCCTCCCCATCTTATAACCACTATATTTTTCAGAGTCAAAGAGTAAATTTTTATTGTATTAAAGCACTGAAATACTGTGAATTTGTTGCTGTTGTGACAATTATCTGGCACACTCTTATCTCAGGTTTTTAGACCTGCTGTTTGCTCTTCTTCAAAACATCTACTGACTCAATCCCTCATTTCATTAAGAATCCAAAGAGGCCTCCAGTTCAGACCCCCAGAACTACACTGGGTAAAGTGCTTGTGGCCATCCCAGCCTCCAGACCCTAAGTGGCATCAAACGGCCTTTAGAGTCCCATGCACTCCATCATGTGGGCCACCAGCTCTCAAAAGAGGAGTTGACAATGGGCACAGGCAACTTCTCCTTGGCATTAAGGCAAGTATCCACTGAATGATCTTCACAGGAACTTCTAGTAAACACCTCGTTTGTTACATATAAGACCAAGGAATGGGCTCTCTGCCCTATGCACATTATGACATCAGACTTTTGAGAAATCAGTGAATCAACTGATAAGGGGGTAGGAGATAAAACTCGAATCCATCTCCCCAAATTAAGAAAGGGGTGATGTCATACAGGATTGGAGGACCATGGTTTAGAACAAAGGAGCTAACTTTTATTGGCTGAAGAGTAGACTGTGGACTTGACAGGAATTCACTGGCTAGTTAAGAGTCAGTTCACACATGAAAAAGTATGAAGAGATGCTTGTTCAGCCAACTAGACTTTCAAGTTTCTGTTGGTGGCTGCTCACCTCCAGATAGCCCCTCTCTTTTGTATTTGTGTCCAGCTGGCCTTGGAGCCCAGCTCAAGGTGAATCAATAGGTCTGTAGGCTCCGCTGCGCTTGGAAAAACAAGTCTCAGAGAAAAGCTTAGATAAGTTTATTTTTTCTCTCCTGTGTGCTCTAGTCTCTGAAAGCAAATTGACTATTTAGCCTCTGTTTCACAAATACAAAATAGAACTGGAAGAGGCCCACTTACACTGAGTGAGCAGCCCTAGACTCTGAATTCCCTGGGAGGCAACTTGAATAGCATGAACACAAACCTCTAAGTTTTAATCCTGGAAATCAGTACAGCACTAAGGGCATGAGAGAAGAAAGCCACAGACTCTCACAGGTCTTATTTTGCTGCTAGTTCTACTTCCAATCATTTTTGAGGGTCAACACTCATTCTCAACCCTTTGAAGGGTTTCTAATTTAGCTGCCTTCAGAAAGGCTGAGTCATACATTATGAGAGCTTGAAAACCATAGTGGCTCTTCCTACTCTTCAGGACACCTGGAGGCCAAAGCTGAACACACAGGCTAGAAGCTACTTGATCCTGGGGGTCACGGGGTCATGGTGCTTAGCTTTGGAAGGTTCCCCATGGATAACAAAATGGTACTCAGGAAAGTAACGAGGGGAAATGCAAGACAATAGTAAAGAAATAAAAAGGCAGATGAAATAATAGTCATCAGGACAACAGTACATTACAGTAGTAATGTTTTTTCACATATAAAAGAGACAAACTGGTCTACACAAGTTGCACACTTATGGAAATGGTTAAGAAATCAAAGGAAACATGAGAGCCATTACATAATGTGTTTTTTTCCTCATTGAGCCTCGCCCTCTAATGGAAAGGGGGAGAAAGGGAGTAAGCCACAACCTGTTTAAACTTGTCTTACCACTTCTACCTGACCCCTCACTTTAAAAGTATAAGGAATTTTAACTGGCCAATGTTATTTGCTCTCATAAAAATGACTGGAAATAATTTTACTCCATTTTAATTTAAAGTTAAATAAGTTTTTTCACCAGTCTTATCCATAGCTTGCATAGAAATGCTTCCACTGGAAATTATCCTTGTGTACAGAAAGTTCCATCATGCATCATTCCACACGAATGAGAGCAGACTTCTCAAGGTCATCTCATGTCCTTGATATTGCTTCTGTGGACCTCCCTCTGCTCTCCTTCCCTGCATCGAGAGTCCTTTGTCAGGACAAGAAAGATAAAGGAGGGAAAAATCCAGAAGGGAGGGATCTCAACCAAATTTAATAATCCAATCTCAGCCAATCAGAAATTGATTAAAGGGAGAGGAAATAGCTGCTTTTCAGACTTGACTGAATCTTACTCAAACATGAATGTAGATTTTGTTTGTTAGCTTGTTAAACACCATGGTACATGACCTTTTGAATTATGTAAAAACATACTAATAATATGTTTGTGACTGCTGTGTTTTGGGGGCCAGCACGGAGCCACGGGGGGCCCAGGGTGAGAGTGACTTGCCATGGCACTCTCACGGTGTCCTCCCGGGGACCATCTCGAGGAAAGGTCCTTTGGAGCCCAGAGTTTTCAACTTCCTGGGATCATCTGGAGTTCCGAAAAGCCGGGAAGAATGTGCTCACAGGGAAACCTGGGAAGAAGCAGCTCTTCAAGTGAAAAATACTCACTTTGCCTCCCTTGTGAATTCTAGTGTTGAGAATTGTCATTATATCACTATATCAGTGAAGGGAGAAGTGGTGTGACACATGATTCAGCACCAAAGACTGTAGAGCTAAAAAGATGCAAATCAGGAGTGAGCTTCTTGGGAAGAATTTCCTCCCCTGGACCAGCTTTTCTGGGCACTAGGTTGTTTAAAGGAACAAGGGTATGATCCATTAAAAGACAATTTAGATCATCTAGTAGGAGACAAAGTCCCTGATTTTTTTCAGAGATAAGAGTTCATGGAGAGTTTTAGATGATTATTTAATCTGTAAAGATTGTACAAATTTTAATAGCTTAAATTGCATATGCAGCCAAATAAAAACTTGCATTAATAAATGGTTTATATCTATGTATATCTATTTGGGAAGTAGCAACTGACACTTTCTCCTGACCAGCAAAATGTGTGCCTTTTTCCTCCTCCCTAGAGCAAACACAAATACTGATATTGATCTCCTGTCAAAAGGCGATTCCTATACAAAATTAGTCTGCAAATCATCTTGCACCTAACTAGATGTCTTTGAGTACAAACATGAGGATGATTCATCTTTTAAAACTGAATGTAACTGGCAAAAAAAAAAATGTATTGCTTTAATTTTGCCTCTGGATTTCCAAAAAAAGGCAGCTCCGCTATTACTGAATGAACGACTTCAACAATGAGCCTGGCTTGATCAAGACAGCACATAAGCAGGATGCTTGTTTAAGAACATCTGGTTTGCTCTCTGATTAGTCAGCACATTTTCTAGCTGTGTCAGAGCCTGCTTGGGATGGCAACTGTGAAGCAGAGTGATTCAGTTGGCAGGTGGGACTTGTAAAATCAGCAGGAAACTCAGAAGTTCACATGCCAAGGTGGCTAAAACTCATCACATGGCCCAGCTCAACCTGTGTCTGATATTCAGCCTCCTGGGAGAATCTGATTATTCATCATCATCTTCATTATCAGTGACATGATCAGTACCCAATTGAATCAATCAAAATCCCACCCTGCCTGGGGCAGCACAAAGCGAGGGAAGCGTTCTCTCCCCACAACCCCGCTGTCCTGCTTTTTGTCTCATTTGCCACCCTGTGTTGGAATGAACACCTCCTTTGACTATGCTTGGGGTCCACGAGCCTCTGCACAGAGATACTGTGACAGTCATTCTTTTCTATTCAGCACATGACTCCGCATTGATCTAAAGGAGGATTCCAAACAAAATGCAAGTGCCACACCACCAAAATTCATCATCCCACACTTATCAGTAGATACTTTGATATGCTTTGGTAATTACACATCTATAAAAACAATGCTGCTTAAATACATAAAAGCAAATTCCCATTATCTACATTAATGAAAAATAAATGAAGTAGTTAATCCAAAGCAGAACTCCATCAAACACCAGAATTGTTTTTTTCTCAACATGACTTGCTAGATGTTCTCAAGTCCCTCTAAAATTAGCTTGCCTTCCCAGGGCACACAGCAAGGTTGTGGGGGACATAATTCCCCATATTCTGGGTGATGAGGAGTTGTGGATAAGCAGGTATCCCAGTGAAGTCCTCTCTCTGCCAGCCAGTTGGCAAGGGGGTGGGGGGACGGGACATGGAAAGGTAAAGGGCGGGCGGGAGGCTTGGGAGGCAAGAGAGTCTCCCAGGCCCTGTGAATCCTCGCACTTTCTTCCTCTGGGCCCTCCCTGGCATTCGTCTCATGATTTTGTAGTCACTCCTCAGAGTAGTCCTATCATAGCCATAGTCCAGTCTCAGGGTGAAGCCACTCTTCTCCCTGGCTTCTCGGCACAGTACCTGCACTCACACATGCCCACACCCTTGCTCTTGGGACCCAGGTGTCCATAACTCTAGGTCTGCATGTCCTGCACCCACACCTTTCTCAGCCAGGCACCCATGGCAGCCCAGGAGAAGTGCAAGGCGGTCTTCGAGGCTGGTGGCGGGAGGGCAGATAAAGCCTAATAACCTCATTTACATTACACAAGGAGTAGTCAGGTAGAAAAGAATTGAACAGACCTGATGAACCATAATATGATGCACCATGTGTGCACATGTGTGTAGGACAGACATAATGCGTATGCAGATACTTCTGTGCATATCTGTGCATGTACCTGAGGAGGTTTATCCAGATAAGACTTACCTTAGCAAACTGTTGACACACAAGTATACTTGATTTTTTAAAAAATGTGTTTTTCATTACTACTATGTGCTAAAGTTTCTTCTCAGTCAGGGGTCAACTAACAATGGATCCATAAGCCAAATCTGGGCTGCTACACTTTTTATAAACAAATTTATGTTGGGACACAGTCGTGCCCATTTATTCATATGAAGACTATGACTATCATCTATCACACCTAGCAAATCAAAATCATTTGATCTCAAATGCCCAAAAGTAGATGACTGGATTAAAAAGATGTGGCGCATATATACAATGGAATATTACTCAGCAACCACAAAAGAGAAACACACATCTTTCGCAGCAACTTGCATGGAGCTGGAAAAGATCATGCTTAGTGAGATAAGCCAGAAAGAGAAAGATCAATACCGGATGGTTTCACTCATAGCAGGAATATAATGGACCAGGCGAGAAAATAACAAGAATAATGAACAGCCATATACCAGAG